>NC_139535.1:92445731-92833473 GCF_965153285.1 Podarcis tiliguerta | reverse complement strand
CATTCCTTGCGGGGGAGGCGCGGAGACACTTGGCTAATCCTCCCCCCAATAATGGCGAGCAGCGTGCGCGCTTCGAGGGGGGTGGGGGGATGGGATGGTGGCGCTTAATCTCTCTTCTGCCGTTTCTTCTGGCGTGTTGCGAGGTCTCCTCTACGACCCCACCACCCCACAGCGCAGCCAGATGCCTCCCTCCCCCCTCGCTCGCCGCCCCTCGCTCCCGCGGTGGGGCGCGCAGAGAGATTCCCAGAGTGGAGTGGCGCATTTCTAGTTCCAGGGTGACACGACACTTGACCTCGTGTCCCTGCAGTGTGATGATCCTCCGCTCTGGGAAAACTCCTAGGTGCGCTTGGGAGCAAGTGCCCATTGAACTCGGCGGGATTTACTTCTGAGTAAACATGCGTGGGCTGGTGCTGTGGGTGCTGGAAAATCTGGTCGATGGTAACTTGTAGATCCTTCCTGTTTTTGGCTGTGGGGAAGAGAAGATTGACCTGGGTTTAATTCGCCCGGGGGGTGGCGGCGGCGTGGGGAAGAGATGCTGGGAGTGTTATGTGTGGGGTGGAAGAGCCTGTTTTAGTGAAGCCGGATGAGTGCTTAAACTTTCTTATTTAAAGGTTTGAGGTTGAAACTAGTGACATTTGGGGATCGTAGTGCCGCTGGCTTTGCCCACCTCCTCGGTTGCAAGCTCGGCTAAGAGTGGCGGGTGGGGGTAGCGCAGAGCAAAATCCCTCTCTTTATTGTTTCTTCTGCAGCCTTCATAGAGAAGTTGGGTTGCTGTGCAGAATAACAATACCGAGCTAAGCTCCCTGAACAGATCTGCAACACCATCCCAGGCTGAATTGCCAGAGACGAGAAGGGGAGAGGGGATTTATAACCCAGCGGTGCCTTTCCAACCCCCACCCCCCTTTCCCCTTGTGTTATCGCACACACATTATTACACCTCAGCAGGGAGCTCGCAATGAGAGCTTCCCTTAGAAATCATTATGGAAGCAGTCTGGAGCAAACTAGCTCCAGGGGAAATGGGAGATAACTTTAGCAAGCGCCAAGCCGCAAAGCCAAATACTAGCTGTGGTTGAAGATTACAGTATTGTGCCAATTCATACCTTGCCTTTTGTCTCTCTCCTCTCCCCCTCCTCCTTCCACCTTTTACAGATTTGATATTTATACAGCAGTTGGCTGGCTCTGTTCTTTTGGCTTTGTTAGATGTAGCGTGTGAGTATGCTCTGGAGAAAGGAGAATAGACTAAGGGGCAGCAATGTCTTTAAACTGCTTCTCCCCCCCCCCCCATGGTTTGTGGGTGGGAGGAAAACCCCTCAGTTACAGAACCAGCCAAAAGAAACTCAAGACCAGCTGATACTGCGGGGAAGGGGATGGGCGGGCTGCAGTTGGGGGTCTGGCTTGGAGATGAACTGTAGTGTGATTTGGAGGAATGAGGCAATGGGTCTGCATTCAAAATTCAACCTAGCCTTGGACTTCCTAGTTTATCCTAGTTTAGGGGTCACAGTAAAATGGTACAGTCGGGGCCTATGCTTCTGGATTGGCCCTGGAGCACAAAATTAGAAGCATAGGATGTGACTTGGGGTGAAAAGAGCCACCTTTTCCCGCTGAGACTGGGGTTGGCAGTGCAAACTGTTCAGACAGTGTAGACTGGCAGCCTGTTCCCATCAACCGCATTAACTAGGGGGGCTCGCTCAGTGGTGTGTGCACACCTGAGTGTGCTATGGGTGTCTTTAGGTTGGTAACCGAGAACTAATAAATTTGGAATAGCAGTGGCCTGTCCCTCTGTGTTCTTGGTGAAGCAAGATCAGGACTGTAATGCTGCACAGTAACTGCTTTATTGATAGGGGCACGATGGGCATTTTCTCCAAAGCTGATGAGGGTGTGTGCAGATTGCCTCAGGTAGGGGGCCAGGAAACGCTTTATGGTGCCATTGGAAGGTTTCTGATCAGTTTCTTCTGCATCTAGACACACAAAGCCATACACTTATGAAACTTATGCGTGGGTGAGGTTATATACAGCATTTTGCTGGTGCTGATGGATGAATAAATAACTTCTTGGCAAAATAATGGCAACAGATGTAAGTGTCCTCATAGTTTGTAACTATTATTGTTTTTTTCCTAAACAGCAGACACTTCACACTAGAATATGCTGGGATGAAGTTTTGTCCTTTCCCGCCGTTTCAGTTTTAAATAATGCCAGAATAGGTGGTGTTTAATTGAATAGACCCATTAATAATTACGTCTTGTAAGCTATGAAATTTGCATCATTTCCCCCCCCCCCCAGTCTGCAACCCACCCACCCCAAATTATGTTTGCATTTTGGATTTTTAACGGAGATCTTAATTAGGTCCTATTGTAATATTCCCGTTAACACTAATTAAAACCAACCCCTCTAGGTGAATGCAAATTGTAAAGAAAAGAGCTGAATGAAGGGTAGGCTGATTAAAAGGAAGGAAAGGGTAAGGAGTATATATGCCAGCTCAAATGTGTATTTGGGATGTATAAGTCTTCCTTTCTTCCTCCTTTCAGTTCTTCTGTTCTCCTTGGAGCCTGTTGTGCGACTGCAGGAGGAAGAGAAAAGGATATATGTGGCAGGCTCTGCAGTGGCAAGGGTCAAGTGAGGGCTGTAAAACAACCGTTACTATTTGCACCTTAACTTTCATCTTCTGTTGGAGACCAGTGGCGATTCTCAAACGTTTTATTCTAAACAAAAGTCTGGCATAAGTAAGCTTGGGTTGGATTTGAGGGAGGGAAAGTGAAAAGTGAAATACCCTTTGCATTAAAACCAACAACATCAAAACCTGCTGTGTTACAGAGAATACGTACATACCAGAATTTCTGTGGTCCTGTGTATTGCTGTTTTACAGTGAAATGAGACTGTATGCATGGTGTTGTGTGGGCTTTGCTTTCATGTAAATCTGAACCAGTGTGCCTTCTAGTAGGGAAACACATTCGCCTTTGGAATGTGGCATTTTCGCTCTGTTCCAACTGGTAGAGTTTGCAAATGGCAAAAAGATGCTCGTCAGATTTTGAAGTGGCGGCATCTAAACTCATGGGGTTCCAAGGCGGTGTTCCTGTTCAGTCATGAGCAGGGTGAAATTTCTGCCTTAAGGTGAAGCTGCCTGCATCTCAATAAGACTCCCACACCTGACTCCTTCCCAAACTAGGATAGAATCGTACAGTTGGAAGGGACTACAAGGGCCACCTAGTCCAAACCCCCTGCAATGCAGTAACCACAGTAACCCTGAAAGATGGCCATCCAACCTCTGTAAAAACCTCCAAAGGAGGAGAGCCCACCATCTTCCGAATGTATGCCTACTGCCTCATTTCTCCAGGAAACAGATCTTGAGGCAAAGAATAAAAGTCAACCAATTGCATAATATTTGGTTTAGAAGAGTCCAGTTTCCTGGTTTTAGATTTTTATAAGGTAATTTCACTGTCGGTTTTGATTTTTCAAAGTGGTTTTCAGGATAGTGTCTTTGTTTTGTGCTAGGGGAATAATATATGATGTTATAATTGCAACGGGAGTCTTACTGTTCTTTAGAGGCTATAGTCTGAGGCAGGCAGCACTTGTCCCAATAAACACCTCCACTGCAGTGGAAGAGAATAAGGGAAAGTTCCCTCACCCCACCCCAGCCATTTTCAATATACCGGTATGCTCACAAGGAACCTTTAGACCACATTGTGATTATTTAGCACAAGGCAGAAAATGTGAGAAATGGTCCTGGGAATAACAGCAAGTTCTTGCATACCAAAAGCTTCATTCCCTGTGCTTGCAGTGATACCGTGCGCTGTCCAATCTCAAACATTTAATGGCATATAGACGGAATTCTGAAAGGTTCAGTACAATAAAAGTTACTCTGACAATTAAAATACTGTTGTATAGCATTCATGGATCCTCATAGTGTGTTGCAGAACCCTGACTGCTGCTATGCACTGTCTGTGTGTTGAGTGTACGGTCAGGTGGGGAAAGTTTGAGTTGTGTCTGTGTGCTTGGTGATCATGCTTGAGGCCTCCATCTATTCCCCTGTGCAAGACATGTCAGGGCTTTTCTTGTTCTCGGGACTGAGAAGGTTGAAAGAGAGCCTTAATTTATGGCTGTTATACTTGAGCCTATAAAGTTGAACCAGGCTAATATAAAATAAGAGTTAGTCTGTAATTTTTCACTTAAGTTTTTGAGCAATAAAAAATACAGTTACTATTTGTATATAATTGCTTTTCATTCGTCCTCCGTAACCTTTACAACAATTATGCATGGGAGTGGATAGTTTTACTACATTGTGTTATGTATTGGTTTGTGTGGATTGGGGACTGAGGATGATAGTGACTTGCCAAAGACCTCCAGTGATGAAGACTGGAGGGACATCATTACTGAGCTAAGGCTTGAATGGGTACGTCATGCTCTCTCTCCCCCCCCCCCCCAATGCCAGACAGGAGGTGTTCCTGTAGGGCAGGGTTTCCTAAGGAGGGATGGTGGAGGGAAAAGCTATGAAGATTGGTCTTGGGGGCAGAGCTGGCCCAGCCATTAGGCAGGGGCAAGGTGAGGCTGCTGCCTCAGGCAGCACCCTCATGGGTGCCCTGCCTGCCCTGCTACCTTCATCAGCAGTGGAGAAGCAGCAGCACCATCAGCACCAATTTCAGGCAAGATCGTGTCTGTTTTGGACAAGCTCTCACCTGAAATTGGCATGATCCTGCCTGAAATCAGCGCCAATGGCAGGACTGTTTCTCTGCCAGCAGCAGATGCAGAAGGGCACGTGGAGGTGGCAGAGCAGGTAAGTGGTGGTGGCAGGGACAGGTGTGGTGGTATCAGGACAGGGTGGCAAATCTCATTTCACCTCAAGCGGCGAAAAAGGAACAGTTTGTGTCATTCTTAAGGAGCAAAGTTTACAGTACAGTATATTGAGAAGAAACCTAGAAGTAGTAAATTGAAAGCCAAATGACAGCCTTTCATACCAAGTAATGAGTCTCTCTCTCTCTCTCTCTCTCTCTCTCTCTCTCTCTCTCTCTGGGCTATAGTCCCTGAAGGGAAAATTAAGCAAAAACACTTGTAAATCCCAGGTTTTTGCAGGGCTACACAAGCTCAGTGCTGCAGTCCTAAGCACCTTTATGCAGAAGTAAGTACTGCTGAAATTAAGGAACTTAATGCTGAGTAAATACAGGATTGAGATGAAATTAAAGTTCTTCATATCCTTGCAATGGAATTTTCTTTGTCAAATGTTTAAAAGCCCATTGCGTGCCCCATTTTTTAAGAATGCTTTCTAAGGACTGGAAGGAAGCTGGAAATGACCCGTATCTGACATAGTAGAGAATCTTTCCACTTGGGATATTTGCCTTCAGAAATCTCATGCACAATGCGAAAATGGCTTCCTTGATTTTTAGCTCTTTCCTTTATTGAAAAGAATCTTAGAAAAAGTTTGTACATTGGCTTGGCACCTATTATTATATCATGATTCCAAAACGTTTGCACTCTTACTGGAGGTTCTATAGGTGTTCGATAAAACTACTAGCACATTTGCAAAGCTAAGCAGAGTCTGGTATGGTTTCATATTGCATGGGGGAACTGCATGTTGAGATTCCTGCATTGCAGGGACTTGGACTAGGGTTGCCCTCAGGGTCCCTTCCAACTTTACAATTCTGTGATTCTAAGAAGTCCCAACTTCAAGACTGTGTCTTGAGCAGCTGTTGTGGCTGGTAATTCTTCTCTCATTCTGGGATGCTCAGTTGTGTGGGTCTCAGGTGCAGAATTGGAAAGAAGTAGCTTAATTTTCAGCTTTTATTGTTTGTTGTCCCCACTCAGTAACCAGATCCCTGTTGGCTACTGTAAAAACACAGGAGGAGTGTCCTTGGTGTCACTGACTCCACAGAGGCTAAAATTAAAATAGGAAATTGTTTTTATGGGCATGAAGGGCCATCAGAGCTGGCTTGACCTTGCTCACATGTTCTAAGTGGGATAGATTTTTCTCTGTGTATAACCTACATGTTTCTATCTCTTCACTACATTCTGCATCCATATGGCTTAGATGGGGCAAAAATACTATGTGTTTTGTGGCCACCTTGTATTCTGATGCCCAGGTGTGGCCACTACTTCCCTAAAAAGTGCCTCAGGAGGGAGAGAATTGCAATTGAGAAGCAGCAAGCAAGGGAAGGAGTTCTTAACCTCCTGGCTGCTGTTCACTGTTTCCCACCCTGCAATAAGTCCTCTCCTTGCTATTTACCAGACACCTGATTCTGTCAAAAACATGACCATTAGGGTTTGGGGCAGCATAAAATGCAGGTGCAGGCTTATCCTGTCTTAAGAAGGAAGTGTGAGAATCAAAACAGGGTATGTGTCTGTCTGTTTCCATCCGCAATGGGTGGTTGCCTCAAGTGTGCCCAATGGTAAATGGAACCAGGAGAACAGAGGGGATCGAAAGAGCGTGGTTGGCAAGGCACTCTCTTGTACATGGTAGCTGTGCAAAATGGATGCTTAATGGCATTGTGCATACATGACAAAATAACTCTGAGCGGCCTTGAGCTTTTCATTATTTTTGTTATTATAAATTGTGCAATGGCAACGAGTTCTTTCAGCTCCATGAGAAGTGTTTCCAATGTGATAACAGCTGTTGTTTTAAGGCAGTTGCGGCTTTATCCTAATGGCAAGGTGAAAACTAGATTTGCTCCTAAATGGGTGCTTGTTTACAGTGCTATTGATCTGGAGGTTCTCTGAGACAGCCTGTCTACATGAAAAAGGAACTCCAGCGTGTTCTAACCACATTGCCCCTTTTGCTTTCTGCCTTGAGACATACATGGACCACTTGTGTTTGAAAGGGACTTTGTACTGTAACCACATCCATAAATCGGAGATGGAAAAACTGATATTGTTTACACAAGCATTTGCCTCAAATGAAAGAGGTGAGTTCCTTGGCTAACTCTTTTAACTTCCTTGAGCTTCTCATACTTTCCGATTTGCACATAAATCAGCGGTGAAGGTGAGTTAAGGTGATAATAATTGATTGATTCCGGAGGGCTGTGTGGAGATAAAAAGTTTTTCAGAGACTTGGAAGTGTTGAGTCGAGGAGTTATATACAACCATGGCATATGCAGTCATTTTTGTTTTGTTCTGCCACAGTGTTTGGTCAAACAGGTGTTGCAGGTTTTTGTTAATGCTTCAAGGTCTGTCTTGTGAAATCCACAGCAAGGAGGGATGGCCAAGCAGCCTTGTCTCAAAAATCAATTGCTCCTCTCCAGTGTTAAAAGCAAACACTTGTCAACCCTCAAGGGGGTTCTTCTAGCATTTAGCTTTAATGCTCAAAGGGCACAATTCAAGTTCTCCTCTGCCTGCTGCCCTTTTCTCATGACACTGCAGGTCTTCTGCATATTGGTTTGTCAATTATGTAAGTAGTGCATTTGATTGATTGATTGATTGATTGGAGTAGCACCTTTCTCCCTTCTCTCCCCTGCACCCCAAATTAGCCGCAACACTTTTAGGAATTTTTTTCCAAGGTTTTTTTTAATCACCGTATTTTTCGCTCTATAAGACGCACCAGACCACACGTTGCACCTAGTTTTTGGAGGAGGAAAACAAGAAAAAAAAATATTCTGAATCTCAGAAGCCAGAACAGCAAGAGGGATGCAGTGAAAGCAGCAATCCCTCTTGCTGTTCTGGCTTCTGGGATAGCTGTGCAGCCTGCATTCGCTCCATACGCACACACATTTCCCCTTACTTTTTAGGAGGGAAAAAGTGAGTCTTATAGAGCAAAAAATACGGTAAATTTTATTTCCGTTTGTGGTGAAATAATTGGTACATATTTATTTAATTTCATAAAATTTATACACTGCTTAATTGGTTTTTTAAATTAAAAACCCCTCAAAGCAGGTTACAAAGAATATGTCCATTATTAATAACAGTTTAGTCTTAACTATGTCTACTTAGAAGTAAGTCCTGCTAAGTTCAGTGGTGCTTATGCCCAGGTAAGTGGCTTTAGGCAGTAGAATCGCAGCCTAGTTAGCCTTTAAAAATAAGAGAAATGCAGTTTTCCTTTGAAGTGAAATTCACTAGTTCGGAAGTTGCTTACAATGTGCACTATTCTATTTCATCACACTGAATTTGTATGGGGCTTGGAGAAGACAGCAGAGGTAGGAAAATAGAGCAAACAGGGCTGTCCATTATATGTGTATAGTCATAAAACTATAGGTGCTGCTGCAGACCCTCCAAGTCTCCCTATTTACCAGGGACAGTCCCAGATTTACAGAAGCTGTCTCGGTTTCTGATTTGATCCCAGAATGTCCTGCCTTTCCTTAGGACATCCCTATTTTCACTGGAGAAATGTTGGAGGGTATGGAGTTATGCGACCCTCGGGCCAAGGAGAAAAGTAACTATACAACCTTTAGAAGACATCTGAAGGCAGCCATCTATAGGAAAGTTTTTAAATGTTTAATATTTTATTATGTTTTATATATGTTGGAAGCCACCCAGAACGGCTGGAGCAACCCAGTTAAGTGGGCAGGGTATAAATATTATTATTATTATTATTATTGGACTAGGATGTCCCTGTTTTCATCAGAAAAGTTTTGGATCATGGGTGCTGTTCCTGTCGTCTTGGAGAAGTATTCTTTGGTGCACATCCAAGCTCTGATAGTTCTTTGGAATTATTTTGTAGTTCTCTGTCCCTATCAGGAATGAGGTTGAATTGTTCATCCTTATCAGCATCAGATCCTGCCAACCTAGCAGTTTGAAAGCACAAAGTGCAAGTAGATAAATAGGTACCGCTTTGGCGGGAAGGTAAACGGCATTTCTGTGCACTGCTCTGGTTCGCCAGAAGTGGCTTAGTAATGCTGGCCACATGACCCAGAAGCTGTATGCCGGCTCCCTCAGCCAGTAAAGCGAGATGAGCACTGCAACCCCAGAGAGGCGTCCGTTACTGGACCTAATGGTCAGGGAACCCCTATACCCTTTACCTATCAGCATCAAATAATTGCATCCTGAGGCAGTCTGGGTAGCTTAAGTGCATTTGTAAAGTTTTGAAGTTGCTACTGCAGTTGTTTGCAGCTGTTGCTTCAAATTGGGCTGGCAGGTAAGACAACACAGATCAGTGTGCTAGCCAGCAGATTCAGAACAGCGAATGCTCCACCATTGGCCAGTGTTTTACCAGCGTTGCTCTGCTGTCACCAAGACAGATTGGCAGGTAATAGTGTGATAAGATGCCTGTAGACTGCAGGTTGCTCTCCAGATTGTGTTGCCAGGCCCTGTCTGGCTTTCTCAGTCTGCAGAGGAATCTGCAATAACTCAGTGGGACTGTAAGACTGGAGTCCAGTTTAATCTGGGCTGGACTGGTGAGACACCTAGGGATTAGATAAATAAGTGCCAACTGAAGATTTGTTGGGTTTTTTTGTTTGTTTTTGCTTTCAAGGTAGTTTATCTAATCCCATGGGCTGCATTTACTCATTCAGTCTGTAAATGCAGATTTTTAAGTGCACGCATTTGCTAAATTAGTTTGTCATCACAATTTTTCAAAACATACCAGCTGATGGCAGATAAATGCCTTTTGAAGGTTACTTGAGATAATAAAAAGTACATGTAGGGAACTCCTTAATTTATCGGAGCATTTTTATAGTATATCATGTAGCTGGGATACAGTAAATAATTCACTCTTGTAAAACATCTAGGGCAAGTGTAAAAAAAAAAGATGAGAAAAAGAGGGGGCTGGTTTTCAATGCCCAGTCAGAGCCTAAGCAGTGTTTGTAGCAGTAGTGGGGAATCTTCCCTGGCCAGTGGGCCAGATTCTTATCTCCTCACCCTGATGAGCCAAATTTGACATGTGAGTGGGGGCACCTACCTGTCAATCACCTGATGTCACTATGATGTCTGGTGATGCTGTGCTTTGAAGCCCAAATGTGGCACGTGGCTGCTGGAAAGCTTCCCTGTACTGTTCTTTAAACCTCCAGAAACTAAAGGAGAAGGGCTGTTAGTGGTTGAGCATCTGCTTTGCATGCAGACGGTCCCAGGTTTAATCTCTGGCATCTCCAGGTAGGGCTGGGAGAAACCCTGCCTGAAACTCTGAAGACCTACTGCTAGTCAGCGTAGGCAATAATGAACCAGATGAATCAATGGTGTGACTCAGTATAAGGCAGCTTACTATGTTCTTATGTAAAGCCATAAAAGTGGTATACAACAAGATACACATAAGAGAACATAGAAGGAACTAAAGTTCTAAAAACAATTAAAACCATTCCTACAAGCTCTAAAACCAATAAAATCATTCCCACAGATAGCAATTAATTTTCCACAAATGACAGGGAGAGACATCTGAAATGAAAACATCTTTAGCAGGTGCCTAAACATGATGATGCTAGGTGCCTAATTTTACCTGGTATCCGATTCTAGAGGGCTAGAGCTGAAACCCTAAAAGCCCAGTTCCTAGTACAAGCTGAGCACATCTCTAGGGCACGTGGTATTCTCAGCAGTATCCTCATCTGAAGAGCACAGTGGCTGGACAGGGGATGTATTGAGCACTGTAACTGGTTCGATGTTCTTTAGGAATTAAAATGCCAAAGCCAAAACCTTGAACTACAGCTGGTAGCATATTGGCAGCCAGTGCAGTTCCTTCAGTAGAGGTGTTCTATGATGTTGATAGGATGCTCCAGTCAACAACCTAGCTGCTGTAGTCTGAACCAGCTGCAGCTTCCAGTTTATGATCGGGAAACCCATGTGGATTGCACAGAAGTAATCCATTCTTGAGGTTACCAGTTCCAAAGTATCTTGGTCCAGGAATGGTAGTAACTGTCTTACCAACTAAAGCTGGTAAAAGACATTGCTAACCACAGAGTTCACCTCTGCCTCAAGTGACAAAGATGGGTCCAGGAGCACCCCAAAATCACATACCTGTTCCTTCAGAGGGAGTGCAACCCCATCCAAAACATGTAACTGATTATCTCCTGAACACAGGAACCATGCACCCACAGGGCCTCTGTCTTTCCAGGGTTTAAGCTCAGTTTAAGCCTACCACTGCGCCCAGACATTGGTCCAGAGTCCAGAGTCTGCCTGGCCACTCCCAGTTCAGATGTTCTGAAAAGCAGATGCCAGAAACTGCCCTAGCCACTCTTGTTCACTAACTAGAGTTTTTCAGACATCCTCCAAGGGCAATCCAACATGAAGTACAGTACACATTGCAGTTGTTGTTGTTTAGTCGTTTAGTCGTGTCCGACTCTTCGTGACCCCATGGACCAGAGCACGCCAGGCACTTCTGTCTTCCACTGCCTCCCGCAGTTTGGTCAAACTCATGCTGGTAGCTTCGAGAACACTATCCAACCATCTCGTCCTCTGTCGTCCCCTTCTCCTTGTGCCCTCCATCTTTCCCAACATCAGGGTCTTTTCCAGGGAGTCTTCCCTTCTTGTGGCCAAAGTATTGGAGCCTCAGCTTCAGGATCTGTCCTTCCAGTGAGCACTCAGGGCTCCTTAAGAATGGATAGGTTTGATCTTCTTGCAGTCCATGGGACTCTCAAGAGTCTCCTCCAGCACCATAATTCAAAAGTACACATAATTCAGTACTACACATTGCAGTAGTCCAGCCTAAATGTGGCAGGGTGCAAGTGACAATGGCCACATCTACATGATCCAGGAAAGATTACAGTTGGTGCAGATTAAACTGGGTAAAGGCGCTCCTGGCCACAGCTCCATGTAGGTCTCTGGACAGGGCTTATGATGCAAGGCAAGGCGGTTGACTCAGGTGGCATATCTGGCCCCAGGGAACACACCACTCACTGCCATGCCCCCGCCTCCTACTCTTCTGTGGGTGTGCCCCCTGCCACAGCAGAGGAGCAGGCAGCAGTGGTGGGGGGCTTTGCCTCAAGTGGCAAAACATCGCGGGCCAGCCCTGTCTCCTGAACCAATATTGGGTCCAGGCGCTGTTCTAAACTGTAGACATTTTCCTTCAAGAGATGTTCAAGGCCTTCTAGCACAGGCTGTATGTCTCAGCCAAGATCAGCTCACCTACTGACCAAAAGCATTTCTGTCCTCTCTGGATTAAACTCCTGTTTATTGGCTGAGATCAGTCAATTTAATATTCAGTCTGTGTACGTTCTCTTTTCATGAATGCCCTTTGATTCTCTCTGCAGCGTTGGGGAGTTCAAATGACTTATTGAAAGTATTCTCTTTGTCCAAGTTGTACATGTCCTTAACATTCCCACTGCTGTCCAGTGTAATTCAGTTTTGATTTCATTCCTGATAATATCCATTACACTACTGAACCCTAGTCCTAATCTGAAAACGAGCCATCCCAGCCATTATGTTTTTCTTGAACTTGAAGAGAACCAAACATTATATGAAAGTTTTTGTTTAAGTGAAACAGAAAAGAAAATTCAAGTTACCAGTGCTGAATTATCTTTTATTTCTTTTGAGAGCCAGATGTGCTAGTACATTCATTGGCATCAACCAGAATGAATAATGGTTACATAAAACTAACAATACCTGGGAAGATTTTTTGGATTTGTCAGGTTTATTGTGCCCTTCCATCTTCAAGGGCTGGGAAGCAGCAGGTGAGGTGGAGGCCTACTGCTCTACTGCTGCAATTTGCTGTAACAAGCCAAAGATAAGCAACATGGTGGAGGAAGGGGGCAGGTAACAGGATTTCTGTGCACTGCAGAGTTTCTTAGCCGTGCTGAAGTGATCGTCTTGTTTTGTAGCCATTAAAAATATTTCTGAAATCCTGTCTTTTACTGGAAAACCAGCACATGCAAAGTTCTAAAAAAATCAAAACAAGGTAGCTCTGGCACAGATAGGTTGCATCTTTGAAGTATCTTTGATTCCAGGCAATACAGGACTCTCCAAGTTTCCAGAATGGATGGGCTTTTTATTTAAACATTGTACATTTACCCTTCTTATTGGATCTTTCATTACTGAGTAATAATCCAAGATTGCTCCCTCTGTTTTATTCACTCTTGAGTTGTAGTCCTTTCTCCTGGGTAACATTTAACCATGCAATGAAAGGATTTTGTTTTTTCAATATTATGGAGATACAAATTATCTTAGAAGCAGTACCATGCAATCTCTCACCTGCTGGCCCAATTAGACCTACCAGGCCTTTTGATTTGGCCCGTGAGACTGTTTTGGGTGATCCAGTGACACCAGGCATAGGAAAGTTTAAGCCACTGCTGCTGCAAAGAAAGGGTTGGAAGTGCACTCCAAGGCTTGGCGGGCTCACACAA
This sequence comes from Podarcis tiliguerta, assembly GCF_965153285.1. Classification (NCBI taxonomy): domain Eukaryota; kingdom Metazoa; phylum Chordata; class Lepidosauria; order Squamata; family Lacertidae; genus Podarcis; species Podarcis tiliguerta. The sequence goes on along the minus strand of NC_139535.1, from coordinate 92,820,295 downwards.
TTCCTCCTTCGCAGCTGCAGCTTTGAAAACTTGGCACCTTTCCCTGTTGCCCTGACTTTGGCAGGGATCAGATCTACTTGGAAGTGATGGGGAGCGTTCATCATTTTAATGTGAGTGATGCTAATTCTGTTTTCCCATGTGAACCCAAACTGAGCTGGTTTAGGTGTGCTGAACCAACAACTCCAAGCTTATTGGCTTAAACCAGAGCTGTATCAGATGCAGCTAGACCTAAAGCAAACGATATAGCCTGTTACATCAGACCAGTGGCCCTTCTAATCCAGCATCCTGTTCTCACAGTGACCAGCCAGCCTATGGGAAGCACCAAAGCAGGGTCTGAATATTAACAGCATTCTCCCCACTTGTGATCCCCAGCAATTGGCATTCAGGAGGATGCTGCCTTCAACCGTGGAGACAGAATATAGCCATCATGATTAGTAGCCATTCATAGCTTTATCTTCCATGCATTCGTCTAATCCTCAGTTTTAAGCCACTCAAGTTTGTGGCCATCACCACATCTTGTTGAAACAAATTCCAGAGTTTAACTATGTGCTGTGTGAATCAGAACACTGGCTTTTGTTGACAGGCTCATAGATTTTAATTGGAATTTCAATGTATTAATGACAAAGAAGGATTAGAACACTTCCCCTTCATTTTCACCCTGTTCACTGAATCCAAGCACTCCTGATTCTTCTTAGGTTACTGTTTCCTCAGATGTGCACAGAATATCGGCCTCCTATTTGTAAATTGGCCTTCCCTGTTTAGAGGACTGTGGAGTAAAATGAAAGTTTTATCAAAAATGTGCTTTTGACTGAATGGAATTCAGTGTGGATAAAAAAACGCACATTCAATTTACGCCTGATCCAGCAAAGCTTCTTCTGTGCATAGATCTCCATAGTTGGTTCAGGTAGAGAGGGAGAGTAAAAGAAGAAAAAATATCCTTGTTCTGTGGGTGTGGGATGTAGGAAAAGACACAACCTCTGCAAAGCTTATTTCCTCCAGGTCTGCATGTTTAATACATTTTTAAAGAGGGTCAGGTTTGTGTACATATAGTGATGAACGTGTTTTGGAGATACATCTGTATTTTCAGGATCTGGGTCAATAAAAGGAACTACTTAGGGAGGCAAGAGGATAGCCTATAGCTTATGGTGAGAGAGGGTCTGAAACTGCCATTTGTTGACAGTCTTGAAATATCCGGATCTCCCCAGTTACCCTGAATGTCCACCATGCCCCCCCCCCCCCATTTTAAAGCTTTAATTTTTAAGAGACGGCTTCCTAAAAATAAATAAATAAATTTATTTCAAACAACCAGCATTCAAATTGTGCATACACTGTAAAAACAGCACAAGAGTTCTGCTTAATCAAAGCAATTTATTCCTTTCATCAATTTGTCAGTTTTACTTTTGGCAACTGAAAATGAAAAGTAACTTTGCTTAAAGATTTAGGTCATGTTGGTAGATTGTAAGCAGCAGAACATAACATTTTTTAATATGTGGGAACCCTTCTAATATTATGCATTTGGAATGCCCTGAAAACTAGTCAAAAGTCTGACAATGTTGGTATGCAATTAGTTATTAGTTTCTACTCCTGTTGCTTTTCTTCCAACTTGTCGTTCATTAATTTTTTTGTAGGGCCATGCAAATAATAATTAAGCACCATACAATAATTAACTGCATATTTGATTGATAGAATGTGTATAATCCAGAAGCACCTCCACTGGCTATCACCGGAGGATTTTAAAGGCAAAAAGTGGGCAATTTTTATTCTTCTTTCTTTTGACTCCATGAACAAGTAAGACTATTGAAGCTTGGCTTGTGGGTAAATACTTTGCACATTTCTTTTGTTCTTGTTAAAAGCAACATAAACCCCTTTGCTAGCTGGGGAGCTGTGTTAGAACCCTCTAAGTCACAACTAGTCTGAGTAAGGTTGTTTGTTAGCTGATAATGCTAGATGGGACAAAACTGAAGCATTTGGAGCAGCTGGTTGCGTTACGATCCTCGTACAGTTTTCTCTCTTGGTTGTTTTTTTATTTTGAGGGGAGGGAGTTTACTTGTGTGTACTAGATGTACTACAAGTAAAATAAAGGACAGCACACACACACACACATTGTTGAGATCTCCACATCTGTACCATGTGTATGCACTTAGATTTTGCCAACTTTAGTCTTAGTAGGTGGGTTGTGCTAAGAGCATCCCTTGTGTTGTTCTTTGCAAAACTGTAGCTCTTCAATGTGTTAAGATAATTTCACACTGGTGGGGTGCTTGACTATTTACTGCACTTCTTTTTTTCCTTTGTAAAACTTAGGCTTCTGTTTTGGTGGGGAGGGAAGGCAGTTCATGATGGCAGCCTATATAGTGTAGTAGTTTCCTGCAAGCACATTGTAGATCCCTGCCTCTTCCCTGCTGCATCAATAAATCTTGCCTGTGTAGCACTTCTCTGCAGTCACCCCAGAGGATGAAACAGAACCTCACCTCCGCTTCCTGAATCACAGGTGGACCCAGGTGAGCCTACACATTTGTAACCTCACCAAGCAGAGGACAAGCAATCCTTAAGAGTAAATCAGCAGGCAGATTTACAGTGGCACCTCGGGTTACATACGCTTCAGGTTACAGACTCCGCTAACCCAGAAATATTACCTCGGGTTAAGAACTTTGCTTCAGGATGAGAACAGAAATTGCGCAGCGGCAGCAGGAGGCCCCATTAGCTAAAGTGGTGCTTCAGGTTAAGAACAGTTTCAGGTTAAGAACTGACCTCCGGTACGAATTAAGTTCTTAACCCGCGGTACCACTGTACTCTTCTGATCAATGGACAATTAAAAGAGTTGCATACTGTATTCAGAATAAACTGGACTCTGTCTCTTGAACTGTATTTAAGGGGGTGCTTATTTACATTCCCGGAAGCCTTGTTAACAAAACTCTGTCACACTTTGTGACCATGCTCTCTTTGGTGTGAGGATGACATATCCCCCAGCACCACCAATCAAATTTAAGAAGTTGATTCTGCTTCAGTCTTGCCAGAGGCTGGATCATCACAACAGGAAAGAAGCTTCACCAGCATTTCTAGACATTTCTCTTTTAAAAAGCACTCTGGGCGCTTGGAAATGAAGAACTGCAGCAAGAGTTGAACCCTCCTTCCACCCCAAAGCAATTCAGGAAAAGGGCCAAGCCTCCTTAAGGAAAACTGGTGTGTTCTTCGTGCAGTGGCAGATCTTGGGGTCTGAAATTTCAGCAACGCCCTGTGCAGCACCGAAATTCGGCGCCCCACCGCCTCAGTTGTCTGATGTTTTTCTTTCTCTCCTCTCTGCTGCTACCTCCTCTCTTTCCTTAAGACAAGCAAAAGAATGGATTTTTTTAAAAAAAATCTATTTCTCGCTGGTGAAATCTGCTCCCTCATTGGCTCCACATCTGTGCTGGAATCTTTATCAGCCAAATCTATACATGCAGCAGGAACACGAGGAACAGCTTTTTATGGATTGTACCACTTGAGACTGCAGGTGGGGGAATCACATAATGGAAGATTCCACCATGCAAGAATCTGCTTCACATAGCACACTAGCCTGTTGGAGCAAAGGAATCTAGGGTGGCATTGTCCCAGACATACTAGGGTTTTTCCTTTTCAAATCTGTGTGGCTGACACACTTGTACATGGAAATAGTGCAGTCCAGGAAAAACTGCATCATGCAGTTCTCCGTCATGCGTAGATTGTCTCACAATGCAGGGCACTGCCAATGTATAGGCTTAGTGGACGTCTGAAGGTTCCCCAATGGAAGCAATAAATACATTATAAAGTGGAAAAACTAAGAAATGTCCACTTGAACCCAGCCAGCAATGACAATTAATACAAGGCATACTGTTTCTTGGGTGATTTTAGGTGTGGGTCGTTACTTTGTCTTTTGGCCTAGTCAAGGCAATATGGAGTAATCGGCAAACAGCTTACTATTAACCTTAAAGAGGCACAATACTAACAAGAACTTTAAACTTTGGATATATATTTTATGATGGGGGGGGGTATTTGACAGCAGATGTGGGGCAACTAACATTGGCTGTTATTTGCTGATCAGGTATATGTTTTCTGTGGTGCAATCTGAGCAGACTGCCAGGTATGCAAGTTCTGTTGAATGTGGGGCCACTTAAAGGACATGCTTTTCCTCTGCCAATTTTTCTGTTCTGTGATGGGGCAGAAATTCTTGGCTCGTGCCAAATCTGTCATATATAGCAAAGAGATTCCCAAGTCTTTGAGAACAGAAGAAAAGCAAAATCGATTTCTCCATACCCAACTTACACAGAGTGTTAGCCTCCATCTCTTCCATTTGTATACTGCTTCTCACTTGCTTATGTTTTGAAAATTTGATTTTAGAAAGAAAAGTAACGCAGAGCTGGACAACTGGTGGAATTCCCTGCGGACGGAAAACATTGCGGTACCAGAGGTTAATTTTCTAGTAGGTTAGTTTGAGGGTTGTAGAAGTCCTGCTATCTAAAGTGCTCTTGCAACACAGGGGTATGCCACCATCTTGGAAACTGAGTTGCTCTGGTTTAGCTGGTGGGTAGCTGCACTGCATTGCACACACTGTGTGTGTTTGTGTAGTTATCTCCAGGGTCACATTGTATCGCTGTGCACCTATCTGTGCGGCAGATGCGGATGAAGCATGCTGTTCTGCGCTGAAATACTCTGCAGGTAATCTGCATTAAAGTACATTGTCTGCTGCGGTGAGTTAAAGCAGCATTATAGCAAGGAGAAAATACGCGGGCCGATTCCCATTGTGTTGCGACAGTCTCCATCAATAATACATAAAGAGAACCATTTCTCTCCTTAGTGGGCAGCCGTGGTTGTGTCGCTGGGCTTGCTTGGCCTCCTCGCTGCAAATTTCTTGTACTCGCCACCAGTTTTATAGGTTACTCTGCTTTCAGCAAAGGGGTATTAAATCCTACTTTATTTTGTGGCTTTTATTTTGTGCCTCTTTTGTCTCTGTGCATTGGATGCTCTCTGTGCAGCATGCTGGGGGTTGTGTTTGCAGAAGGAGTGTTTCTGTTTATAATCTGCCTCACTACAATATGTTGCAAAGGTAATTAGGAGTCCTGAGATAGCTTCGTCTCTATCTTTGAAGCAACGAGGCTCATAAAGCTTGATTCAGGGACCTCGTTATCTTTATTTTTTAAAAAAGAAGTTTTTTCCTCCCTTAAAAAAAAATTAACTTCCATGAAGTTACCATGGTTACTGCTATACTTGGTGGCTTCTTTGCTTTCCTCTTACCTTAAATGCAGCTGCGCTGCCATTAAGAATTAAAACATCAACAACGGGAACATCCCCAATGTCAGCCAGCCGTAAATCCTGTTTATGTTCCTCATGGAGGGGGGGAAGCTGCAGTGGCGGCAAATGTGGAGGCACCGTGGAATGGGGGGTGTTTTAATGCAGTCCTCTGGAGATGTTGGGAATAGTAAAATGTCTCTCTCTCACATGCTACAATAATTACAGGCAGCAGAAGAGAGTACTCGGAAAGGGACGCAGCATTAGCCTGTACCTGAGAGAAAATGTTTCTTACTCCACTCCCAGCAGACCTCCTTTGCTTCTTGTACATGTCAATTCGGCAGCAAATTGATGTGCTGCACTCAGGCAGCAGTTGGCTAATCCTGCCACTTTCTGCGGTGGGTGGCATGTCACTTAACTTTGCTGCATGCTGGTATCTATCCTTATTTATATATCCAGGACAAGGAATTTGGTGCCATCCAGATGTTGATGGACATCCGTCTCTGACCACTGGCTGTGTTGGCTGGGGCTGAGTTGGAATCCCAATGACATCCATTAAGTCCACAAGTTAACCCATCCTATTTCGAAGCACTGCTGAATTCTGCACCATGTTCAGCCTTCACGCTGTGTGGAACGAGGTTATACCTCTCTTCTAGGTACTCATCATGTATGTTCCTTTCCAGATAAACCTATGACTTCCAAAGAAATCTCATTCCCCATTGGTTTGTTTTTTTCTTACCTTGTGAAAAGTGGGATTTAAGAGCGCACTTAAAGGAACAATCTCCATACTGATGTCAACTTGACGCTCATCTTAATTGCAATGCTGTTCTGGGCCCCTTTGAATATCTGGAAGCTTCTTTAATGGGGAATGTGGATTTCCATCCAGGGTCACAGATTGTTGCATGTTGCTGCCACTATGACTAGATTTGGGTCACCAGGAAGATTCAGTGAGGAGGGATCCTGTCGCTGGCCTCCTGGCAGCGGAGTCAATCTTTGTGCTTTGGAAAAATAAATAAAACAGGGTGCTTAGATTCGTCAGCCTCCTTCCAAAGGCCATGGTTGCCACATCTTACATCCCAAGATACGCCCAATGATACTTTGATTGATATTTCCAAAAAGATATCATTACCCAAAATTTGTTCAGTGCTGCTTTAATTAAAAGATAGAAAAAGTTCAAAGACTGGCAGCCAATGAAATAATTGTCATTATTTGTTTACATATTTATTTATATTAAATCGGATGAAGTGCCTTTCATCCGAAGATCACAGGGCAGTGCACAACATCAATATATGAAATGAAAACACAAAATACATAATAACAAAGCAAAACAAACCAATAACCCCACCTCCCACATCCTTGGAGAGAGGATTCAGAGGAGCCACCCATTATTTACCTTTTAACTTGTAAATTAATTGATTGAGTTGCAAAAAAACTTCAGATAGATGTTATCCCTAACCAGAACAACTTCTTACTGCAGAAGGAAAGAAGCTATCTTAAATCTCATTCCTTGTTTCAGTAACACCAGAACCAAAATAGTCTCAAAAGATAAAACACGTAATCTTAATTGACAGCCCCGTTGATTAAACTTGACCCTCAACAATCATTATTAGTCAACTAATCTGCAAGATTAAAGCATTTCAGCCTTAAAAATGAATGCTTAGGTGTTGAACAGTTTGATTGCATGTTCTGGCTTTGAAAACATTGCTTACTGCTAACGTGGGCCCTCGTTTGGCCTCTTATCAACTTTTGTGGTTTTAAGAGCAGATTAGAATGTGGTTAGTTAGTGTGGTTTTAGTTGTTGTTTTTTAACTCCCACCCCACCAGCTAAACCACACTTCTGATTTGGACACTTAGTAGACCTTACCATGCTGTACGGGAGACTTTTGGGGAAAATTAAGGTTTGGGTCTACAGTATATGCCTGATGGCATGCATCTCCTGCCTCGTATTTCCCTTCCCCTGTTAGAGGCCTGCCTCTTAACTATCAAGGTATTGCACCTGTACCCTCTTATCATGCTGCTAAGGCATTTGTATGTTGGTTTGAGTGTATTTGTGGGCGCGCCTGTGTGTGCATCCAGGCTACAATATTTCAATTTTGGTTGTTTTTTCCCCTTTGAAAAACAAATCCTTTGGCATACCTGAAGTATCTTCCAGGTTTACTGAAACTACTTGCTTTTCTCTGTGTGGCTCTGCTTCATCGCTATACTAAGAGGAGCAGTGCCATCCACTTAAGAGGGAATGGTCAGGGAGGTTTCCTCCTCCTCCTTTGTATCCTGTGTGCTATCTTGCTCATTAGAACATACTCCAATGTCAACAGCCATTGATCTCTTTGAAATTGGTGGGCATTGGTTACTCCTTGCAAGGATGGCACTCTTGTCACACTTTCTCATGTCTGTGTATGAACTGTGGCGGAATAGTGTCTTCTGCTGGTGAAACTCACTTGGCTGCAATCCTATCCACTGAACCCAGCACAGGATGCCATTTTAAAAAACCCAATTACTCGCCAGTTATTGTCAGCGGAAGCCACCTTTAAGTAGTGTTGTGGACTTGTGCCTACAACATGTGCCCAGAAAAAGGCAGAAGACCAAGTCGGGCTCGTAGTAAGAGGGTAGATGAGGAAGAATCAACCTATATTGGTGGCTATGGAGAGAGGGAGAAGAAAGGTAAATAGGCGGGATGACTACAGCTGCTATTTGGAAGCCAGTGGACAGGACCTGTGAGGCTGGGAGAGCACAGCATGCAAGGAGTTGGGATCTGCCAGCTTTGGCTACATTTGCACATAATGCTAAGCTGTGGTTTAACTATGGTTTGTTCAGCAGACCTTTGATTATCTCAGAGCTGAGCAAACACACCATGCCTTGTTTCTCCAAGCTTGTTGGAAAACAAGCCTCTCTGAAGGCAGCCCTGTATCGGGACGTTTTAAATATTTGACGTTTTATTAAGCTTTTATATATGCTGAAAGCCACCCAGAATGGCCAGAGAAACCCAGCCAGATGAGCAAGGGTATAAATAATAATACTAATTATTATTACTTGTTCTGTTTTTTGTGATGCTCTTGCCTCACATCTTTGCAGCTTGCTGAGTGTCTGACTTGGTGGTCAGACAAACCATGGCTAAGATTGTTGGTTTCAGAGATTATACCACACCGCAGTTGAAACAAGCCAACAACACTTTACAGCATGGTTTGTTGGTCAAAAGCAAACCATGGTCAATGTGCTGGGTTCACATGTTCAAATAAACCATAGTTAGCTAAACAAATCATGGCTTAGCATTGTGTGCAAACTAGGCATTTATTTTGGAATTGATGCAAGGAGATGAACTAAGTAGGTCCTTTTCCAGATGCTACTTGCATGTCTTATCAGCTGGTATAAAAGACACTTACCTGCTAGGAGGGAGAAAAAACCTACTCTCCTTGTGTTCTGTCAAGGGTCCCAGTAACACGAGAAACCAGGGTATATGTGGCTGGGTTGTACACATTGTATGGGTCTGGGATTGTCAGCTTATTTGTCAGTTACTACTTAACAAGAGAAATGAAAACTTAAGATTAGGAAGTGCCAAGGTAGCGAGTAGCCTATAAAATTCAGGTGATTTTTGAATTCAGTTTATTTTTAAAAAATAATAAAAATTGCATTATAATTATGCAACATTGCTTAGGCGGTATGCTAGCCAACATATGGGTAAAGAGCAGTTAAAATTGATGTTAAATTCTCTTGTTCTAACTCAGATTGCCTTGGGTATTAGCACTGAGTCAAATAAAAAGATGAGTCTGCTCTTCAAGAGAACAAAACAGAATGATATGGGCCAGGTGTTGCAAGACTTTTGTGTACCCATTTGTAATCTCTTGCTCAGGACAATTCCACGAAGGCAGGAAACTGGCAGGGTGGGAAGCAATAAAATTGACTCTTAAAAGCAGTAGGAGCAAAACCTTTCTTTAAATTAAAATGTTGTTAGAAGACAGGATTTGCAATCTCATCCTCTTAGAAAAACACCATCCTGATTTATGCTGCAGTCCTGTGCACGTTAACATGGAAGTAAGGTCCAGTGAAATCAGAGGAACTTCCTTTTGAGTAAACATGCTTGTACTGTATAGAAATTGAACTTTCATTTTTCTGGCGCATCTACATCACTTGCTGGGGGTGTTTACACTTGTGCAACTGACCCTTCTATCCTGCCTGGTGCATACACACGTAGTTAATTGGGAGGGATATATTGAGCTAATAGTGACAGGTGATTGCACAGGATTAAAAACGATCCTTTTTGTCTTTGTCTTAAACATTTTTTCCTTTTTCCATTCCCCATTCTCCATTTCTTTTTTCCAGTCCTGCCATTAATATTATTATTATTATTATTCCCTGATGATCTAAGGAGCAATGTTGATGGAGTTTGAGGAGAGGTAATTGAAATTTGGTCTCTAACCTTTACTGTGATGTTTGTTAAATAATTAGTTGTCCTTTTCTTCTTTTCAATTGCTTTCCTTTCACTCCCCTGCCAGGCTCCTCAGAATGAAGCAAACAATTTTTGCTTGTGCTCCTTCCCCCCTCCTCTTTTGTGCCTCCTCCACTTCCTTCATTCTTCCATCTCCCTTTCTTCTTCTTCCTCCTCCTCCTTCCCAATGAAAGATCCCCCCCCCCCATTTCTTTTCTTTTCTTGCTGTGTCAAGGCAATGTGGCCTGGTTCTGTAATAAAGAGACGGCTTATTAGAATTAAAGCCTAACAGTCTTAAAAAAAGCAATCTCGGCAAGATTGAAGCCACAGGGGAATTGTAAATTCTCAGCAAAGACCTCATTTAAAGACTGGAATGAAAACGCACGCATGGGCGCAAGCAGTATAAAAACCCCTCACCGAAGGAGAGAAGAAGTTTCAGTGTGAAATTAAAATAAGTAAAGGAGTCGTGTTTGAGGGAGGGGAGAAGAGATTTGAGGTGTGCCTTTTCCTTCCAGGGATGCTGTCTGGCTTGTGTTAAGCTAGGTTGTTGGCATTTTCCTCCCTGCAGGTAGTTATTATTATTATTATTATTTAACTCAGCCTTGTACAATTCAGTGTCATAGAATCTCAGGATTGTAGAGTTGGACCACGAGCATCATATAGTCCAACTCCCTGCAATGCAGGTATATTTTGCCCAAAGTGGGGCTCAAACCCACAACCCTGAGATTAAGAGTCTCATGCTCTGCCGACTGTGGGCAATTTCAAACAAATGTATGTATTTAAACAACATATAGATGAGGGATGTAGTCCCACCCCACTTCCTTTCTTTTTGGGCCAGAGATTTCAAACCTAGTCTTTTCTGCCTCCTTTAACATTCTTGCTTCTTTCACAGCATATTGTCAATTATCCTTTTCTTTTAAATTTTCTTTTTTGCATTAATTTTTCAGAGGATGGGTTCTCACTTCCTCCCTCTTTATCTTCCTATTCCATCTTCACCCACCTCTCTTATCTCTGTGCAGCCAGCAGCAAAACAAAGAATTGGAGGTTATTTAACATACGGCTCTACCACACAGAACGTAGGGGAAACCCAGTATTAATTACCTGGCTGTTTGCAGGCTCAGAACAGCAGTTCTTAGAGGCTTGAAGGTGTTTTGGAAAGGTGTTATGTTTAAGTCACAGCTGGAGAAGTTACCCGTCAAGTTGGTGGCGCACGTTGGCTTCCAGAAATGGAGGTTGATGTGCTTGTCTTTAAAACTAAACCAGTCATCTGAACTTGGTAATCATAGCTGCTGACCTTGATTGGTTGCAAGCCAATGTATTCTATGGACATATAAATCCAGGAGCCCAGCATGCAGTCAGTCTTGGTTAGAGTAACTGACAATTCTAATAGTGATAAAGATGAGACTTGGGAACTTCTAGAAGAGATCTGCTTCCTAATTTTTTGAGAGTTTGGAGGAGAGCAAGATATGGCAGGATGATAAGTTGCATGTAGTTCAGTGATTCTTACTCCCTCCCTGCCCTACTCCCACCATTGAAGGTTTTTTTTTTTTACTGCAGTGCAACCGATGAGGCTGCAACGGTGAGTGGAAAATTTTGACTAGCTCCTTTTGTTTAGAAGGGGGAAGGGGATTAGTTGCTCACCAAAACAGCACTGTGAAAGTTACAGGTATCAGGAGAAAATACAGGCAGGGGAGAGGGGCTGGGGCTGGGTGCTCTTAGGCAAAAGCAAAGGAAAATGAGCCTCCCGGGGATTGACCAGTCGATCCCGATCGACCCTTTGGACATCCCTGCTATAAGCCTGGCAATCCCAAACTCGGCCCTCCAAATGTTTTGGGACTACAACTCCCATCATCCCTAGCTAACAGGACCAGTGGTCAGGGATGATGGGAATTGTAGTCACAAAAAAACATATGACGAGCCGAGTTTGGGGATGCCTGCTATAAGCAGTAAATGTTTCTTTCTAACGTTTAGGAAGGTTGGCGAGGGGCAGTAGACCCTAGGCCTGGTGCAAAAGCTGTGGGGCTTGGGCCTCCTAGATCATCCTCTAACAATTCCCCTGAAGAAAGCTTCCCCACAAAATGTGTTTATTGGGGTGCCACTACAGAAAAGGCCCTTGCCCTGGTCACCTGCTTGATAGAGATCTCTGTAAACAGGAGAGTCCTTTAGGGGGTAAATCCCACTGGTACTGTACTTGAGAGTATTGTCTGTGTTCTCGTGTTTTGCATAGAGAATCCCAGCAGCGGTTGAAGATTCTACATTGCCTTCCTATTCTGTCTTCCTATTTTTAGTATATGTGGGGAACCACACGTGATCTAGCATCAAATTTTAAGTCAACAGGATTAATGTTGTCTTCACCTTTTGAAATAAAATGATGAGGGACAAAGAGAGAATGCAAGACAGCATTATAATTTTAGTATCAGCATTATTGATTACATTTATGAATTGCTTCTTATGAAGCATCTTGGAAGTAATGTCACAATTCAATAAAAACTTATATCAAACAACTGCAGATACATATATAAAACAAACATAAAAGCAATTAAAGCAATTGCATATAAAAGAAATTAACAATTAAGCATATACAAACTAAAAAAATAAAATAAATAGCACATATAAAAACAATTTCAAATCCAATCCAGATAGCATTCAGGATAATACCATGGCAGTGAGGCATAGAGGCTACTACTGCCTGGGTACTATACTGTGCCTGGCTTAATGTATCCCATTTCCCAGAAGCTTGGTGCTCCCCTTCAGGCATGTAAGAGACAATGTAATTGAGCCACAGATGTTTTCCTGGCCTGTTAATACTGTTAAGGGGCAAGGGGAACCTTAGAATCACCTATATTCTTCCATTACCCCGAACATTACAAGTGTGCTGTGGAGGGGAAAGTGCAGTGAAGAGCCTTTGGACTAATGCAAAGGAGAGCCTTTAGATCGGCAGTCCTAGCATAATGTCCTATGAGTTCCAGCTGATGTCTTGAAACCTGCTTTGGAACTTCATTCGAGGAATAAATTTGAGAGGATCACCAATGCTAGATTGTAGGCATTTGCAGATCCCTGGTGTCTCACAAGGGAGAGAGCATAGGAGTGGCCGTTGTGGCGATCACACAGGGTCCCCAGACGTTTCACCGTCTATTGATCCCTGTGCCACCACTTCATTTCTCGCTGCCACCACCCAGGCCCTACCTGGTACAATACTGAGTCCAGTCAGGGTTAAATTGGAACATAAACTTCTGTTTATTTATTGCAGTTTAACAAGCATGTGGTTTCATAAACGGTTATCGGTCCATGACAATCATGGGGTGCCTATCCAGACCTATAACTTCAGTTACCTGCTCTCACTCACTAAACCACCTCTCAGATATTTACTTGTCTTCCTAGCTCCTAACTTATTTCGCTACACTAACTCGACCTACCCACAAACTTTATCCCAATGCACTCCAAACTCCAACCAGCCTCCCAACGAACTCCTCCCTTCACTCCTCCCAGAGCTGGTTTTATAGTCCCTCTGACTCCACCCCCCTGGGTTCTGATTGGGTAACTATTTCACCTCCAGCTCTCTCTCATATGTTAACGTCACAGCCGTGCTTTTTCAGTAACGCAGCACAAGAAAGTGAACCTGCCAAGCTGCCCCTTGCTGAAAACCCTGAAAGGACCAGGGCCACGCTTGGCAAAAAGGGAAGCCCAGGCAGCTAGCAAGCAACTGCGTGAGCACATCTATAGCCAAGTGAAAATAATGAGTGCAAAAGTGTGTGCTGATTTATGCATGCTCCTCAGCTCCCCTGCCCTGGAGCAGGGCAGTGGGGAGCTTGTACTCTCCTGGCAACAGGTGATGACACAGATAAAAATTGATACAACAAATGCAAGCATTTCCTCCTCCGGAACGTCTGCAGGCCGGCAGCAGAGTGATGATTACACAAGAGAGCCCTTGACTCCTTGCTGGTTATTAATTTAGAGCATTTGGAAGGGATGGCACTAAGGCAAGGGCTAGCTTTCATGTAGTAAGTTTGCACAGTTCTGGAATCTCATCCAAATCCCCCTTCTGAATCTGGTTTAGCTCTGCTTATTGCTGTAGTTGGAGACTGGCAGAAGCCTCTATGGCCATGTTAATACATACAAAGGTGGAGATATCCAAGAGAAAATTACTTCTCATTATTAATCGTAACATTAGCTTCAGAATTTCCCCCCATTGTACAGTACTCATTTTCTCAGCCAAGACTGCTATTAGGGAATGTTGTGTATTTCTTGTTTTATAATTGGGAAACTGATGCAGAAAGGGTGCAGCTTGCCTAAATTAGATGTGAAAATATTTTTACAAAAGTTACTGGCCAGTTTGACCACACATATACATATCATTCATCTGTGGCTTAAAAGGGGGAAATGTAAAAATAAAATAAAAATGCATGATTGCTTGAAGGTGACTCTTAAATCAGCCGATTATTCCACATCTGTGCTGAAAACTCAGCCCGTGTGCCACAGAAAGAGGGGAGGTTAAATTGCAGGAAATTCTGAGTAATTTTTAAGTATGTGTCCAACCTTAGTTTCACTCAGAGCTCAGCCTGCCTTCTTTCCTAAGGGGCAAAATGCATCTCCCGTCAGTTGGTTAACCTTTGACGCACCCAGACTCCCAAGCTTCCTGCCTTACCTTTTCTAAAGGGCAGAAATGCATGTTGATATGATTGGTTGATTCCCCGCAACCCTGTCCACTATCCTAAGTCAGGTCACGCCATTGCATCAATTCTGCAGGCAAAAATATCCAATGAATTTGTATGTTATGTGTCTTCAGTTGGACTTAACAAGCTGTGCAGGGCAGGGAGAGGCTTCTGACTCCTGACTCAGCTGTTTCTTCTTAAATTGAATCCTACGCAGCATGTAAGATACGGCTGTCCTACTAGAAAGGGCAAATCTTAGGATTCAGAACCAACGTCCTATCCATTTCTTGCTGCAATTCTGTCTTCTTCGTGACTTATCTTTTTCATTAGCTAAACCGATCCAATGGAATTCTGAATATTTTAGCCCCATGTTTCTACTTTGATTTGCACATTCAAGCTACCACACAAGTGTGAGTAAACCTTCAGATGGACTTAGTGGGGAGAGATGCATGTTGATTCCTCAGATCTCTCCCTTCTGCCATTATACTTAAGTGCCCTACCTACTGCTCTAGTAACTCAGTAGATGGTGGCAACAACTGTGACTTTGCAGATATTTTATTGTGGATCTAGTCCTGATGGTAAAAGTGGAGCAACTTTACAGCTATCAAATTCAGCTTACCTAGTGACCCCAAAAGGTGGCTGTTCAAAGGACCTGAAAGACACCATGCTATGTGTCTCAAACCCATTTCTAATGCTTCCCATTGGGCCACAGGAGCTGGCACACAGTTAAGGAGCCTCTCAAGAGACGACAAAGGGAAGAGGCAAACAATTATGAATGAATTGTTTGATTTGCTGATGACTTTGTTTCCAATGTGCACATGTTGCAACAGAGAGTTCATTTTTAGACTTTTGAGTGGTGTGTGAACATACCTTTTATAGCAGGAACACCATGTCATAAGCCGAGATTATAATAATAAGTTTTTATTCTTAGGTTCTCCTTGTACAGTATTTCATTTGAAAATATGGGGGGTTTCAGAAGTCCTTGAGGAATTCTTGAGGCATTCTCTCATCCATGATCATGCAATAAATAGATGCCAGGGAAATGTAGCTCTTCAGTGAGCCTGAGCCTGCACTATGGGTGTCAGAAAATTACACGTCTTGGGGCTTTTTGCTCTTGGGATGCTGCTGTTGCAGTTTATGTGGCCTCCACCCCCCCCCCCCAAAGCCAGGACCAAATCCTTTCTCAGTTGCAGTATGTTTGTGTGGTGAAGTGATTTTGCAAGTGTTCGCTTTTGAATTTTCAGACCCTGACTTGACATAACCAGAAATGATGGTGTGATAAATCAGGCTCAGAAATCTTGGTGGTGGGGGACAGAATAACCCAGATATTAAAGAGTAAAATGCTGTGGAACTTCAAAGACTAACAAATTTTATTGTGGCATGAGCCTTCATAGGCAACAATCTACACATCATCAGATGTTAGAGAAGGTAGTATGAACTGGCCCTCGGTCGCTGCCTTCTACCTCAGCTAGAGACTTCCATTTAAAGGCTCAACACACTATCCTCCGACTGGTACCCAGTTCCAGCTGTCACGAGATCTTCTGTCTTAATCTTCGATTTTCCTTAACTGTTGTGCTTGCATCAGGAAGCGCTGGCAACAGAGGTAAGTGAACTAAATGCCACACTTGTCCTCTGTCTAATTTGCAGTGGCATCCTCAGGAGATCTAAAAATATGCTCAGCCACAGCTCGTAATATTTGGCTTTGTGTTGCAAAAAATTAGGTGGCTTTCCCAGCTTCATCAAAGCGGAACTTCGTTATTTGCTTTTCTTTTTATTATTAAAAAAAACTTCGATATAAGGCTGAAAATTTGGCCATTTAAGTCATGATTACCCAAACTCAATGTGGGACCCTCATATAGGACCATGTTGATTTGAACAATTCCTCTCTTTCTTTGAATTTGTAATTTATGTATGATCCACAAACACTCCCCATTTCCTTCTTCTCCACTGGTCATTTTAATTAGGGAGGTTATACCATATTTATATATGCAAAGTTAATTTGAAAACAGGAGCCCAAGAGCCCAGCAATAAAAAAAAGTATGTAGGAAGGATGCTAGTCTAGGCAGAGAGGGTAAGTTCAGTCACAGGGGACATCCATTCAAAGAGGCAGCCGCCTGAACATCAAGGTTGATCGGCTTAGCTGTGCCTCCAGAGGGATGGGGATTCAATCAGAAAGTGTTTCTAACAGCTTCACTTGGAGACCTATTCAGAAATAGGTCGTGTTTGTTTCTTTATGAATGAGAAAGTGCTGTTTACTTTTCAGAATGTACCCATCACAGCTATTATGTAGGGATTGCTCACACAGCACTGTGGTGTGAACCAGGAATGGTCTGGGAGGAGATTCCTGTATTCTGTGGGAGGGAGGATAGGAACTTGGCTGCACACCAAGGCTTGTTTCCAGTGTCCTACTCACTCTGTAGTCCCTCTCCTTGCTTGTGCATATTCCTCACCCCCCTGGTTCTACCTCCTTTTCATTACCTTAGTCTGTGTAAATAACTTTGCTAAATTCTTCAGTAGTTCCACAATCCACCTGATTAATGAGATGGAAATGAGTTGGGTCACCCTGGTGGAACTGAACAGGGAGAGTGTGTCCCAGTGGTACTTCTGGATCTTCCAGTAGTTTGCCATGCTGTCAGAGCATACATCCTTGTGGGCTGCTAGTCTAGGAATAGATGTTCCACTTTTCCTTGGATTGGCGATTGTCAGTTGCAGGATACTCCTTGGACCCAGTCATGAGCTTGGATGTTCAAGGGTCAGCTAAGCTTAAGTGGTGTGCCAGCTGTATTTGTTCCTGGGGAAAATCAGATCTGGCAATGTTAACCGATGCCTTGGTTCAGCCTTCCCCATCATGGTGTCCTTCACATTATTTAGACTGCAACTCCCATCAGCCTCAGCCAGCACAGAAGTAGACCAAGGCTGTGAACACACTCCTGTTTACTCTGCACCTAGTGCACTCCCACTGCTGTTTTCAGAAGCAGGTGTTCACCATGGTGCTAGCCACAGTCTCTGGCTATCCTGTATCTGTCCTGTCATTTGGTATGAAAAACTGCATTTCCCTACATCCCATCTGCCCAAGCACCTTCCAATCTAAATTGAGAAAAAGAATGACCTGTGTTTTAAGCCGGCAATGTGTACCCAGCTCCAAACATCTGGAGGAACCAGGTTAGAGAAGGTTGCCTCACCAGGCTTCTTCAACGCACTCTTATGTGTGGGGTTGCCTTTGAAAGTCATTTGGGAGCTTTGGTTGGTCCAGAATGCTGTGGGCAGCTTGTTGTTGACTGGGAACATATCTCTCCCTTATTAGAATGGGACCACTGGTTACTAGTCTGTTTTTTGGGTCCAGTTCAAATTGCTTGTTATAACTATTAAAAGTTCTAAGTGGATTGGGATTAGGATACCTTAAGGTCTGCTTGCTCAGGTCCTTTGGAATTTGCACGTCCCACAAACATCTCAGTTGCATTTTGCTGGGAGAGGACCTCCTCAGTTGCCATGCTCTGGGACCCCCTCCCTGCAGGCTTTCTGACAGTGTAACCCCCCCCCTTTCCCCCCTCAGTCAGGCATTTGATATGCTAACTGGCTATATTTTAATTTGCTAAATTTTTATCTCATGGTCTTTTTATCTGAATTTTTGTTTGCCTGCTGTTTTACTCTTGTTGTAGCTCCTTCTTCTTCGATTGTGATTTAATGTCGCTTTGTTTTTATGGAAGAAACCCTGAGCATTTTCAAAAATGGAATGGTGGGATAAAAATATTTTTACTAATACAGGCGAGGAATTAAGTTACATAAGAATTGCGTGGCAAAAACAAACAAGTAAAAGAAAAAAAGTTGGCTAGATCTATTGAGATCCTGCAGTAGCACCTTTTGCATAGTCTCTCTCTCTCTCTCCCCCCCCCCCCCTTCCTTGCACATAGCAGAAGAAAGCTGTTATGGGTTTTCAGAATGTCAGCCTTTGTCCTCCTTGCTTACTCCACCCATTCCTTTTGTTTCTGTGCCTCCCCCCCTCCAACAAGTGCTTTATTTTCTAGAAGCTGTCATATTACATAAAAGTCACAGCGAGGTACATCCTTTCCCACTGCCAAAATCTACATATCAAAAACTTGCAACATGCCTCTGAACTGACAGCCCTGACTACACAAGCTCTGCAGCTTTACAAAAGGAATGCCGTGTCTTTATGAGGGATATAAATACATGCGTTGGAATGACATGTGATCTGTGTATGTGTGTGTACCCTCATTTGTGTGTATGTGTATGTGTGTGTTTGTACATGCACACATGCACACAGGTACAATGAAGCGAGGTGTGCTGCTAGCTGATAGGACAGTATGCAGAGGAAGCTGAAGCTCATGGAGATGTTTGTGTGCTGGTTAAGAGGCTGGTTTGCTAGATAAAAGACAAGTGTTTCCTGGGTGGCAACAGACTAAGAGAGACCTAGGAGCATCAAGAGTGCAGCTTGTGAAATCCAATAATGTGAATCCTAGCAGTTCAGCTTGGAAATCAGTTCCGTTCTGCTAAATAATTTTTCTATATCTTTCTCCTCCTCCTCCTCCCCCCTCCACGCCCAATGCCAGTACTAGTGGGATCCTACTTGCACTCACCTGGGCATTGAAACAAACTCAAGGCTGCCCTGTGACCCAAGTAAGCTCTTTTTGGGCTCCCATCAGACAGCCTTTTTGTGGATTTGTGATTATTTGTTGGTGTTGGGCCAGTTATAGTGACCACGCTGCCACTGCAGTTATGGGGTGGACATATGGCTTCATTTCCAACCAATGCACGTCACATAACATTGTTGTAAATCCTGTTTTGGTGCAAGAGTGCCCCTCCAGTTGGCAATACAGTGGTACCTCGGGTTAAGAACTTAATTCGTGCTGGAGGTCTGTTCTTAACCTGAAACTGTTCTTAACCTGAAGCACCACTTTAGCTAATGGGGCCTCCTGCTGCCGCTGTGCCACCGCTGCACAATTTCTGTTCTCATCCAGAAGCAAAGTTCTTAACCCGAGGTAATATTTCTGGGTTAGTGGAGTCTGTAACCTGAAGCGTATGTAACCTGAAGCGTATGTAACCCGAGGTACCGCTGTAATGCAATAATTAGAGAAGCACCACAGAACAACGTAATAAAGCTGAATGATGTGTGGATGGCCTAGTATAAACCTATCATTAAAGTAAAGGTAAAGGTACCCCTGCCCGTACGGGCCAGTCTTGACAGACTCTAGGGTTGTGCGCCCATCTCACTCAAAGAGGCCAAGGGCCAGCGCTGTCCAAAGACACTTCCGGGTCACGTGGCCAGCGTGACATCGCTGCTCTGGCGAGCCAGAGCCGCACACGGAAACGCCGTTTACCTTCCCGCTAGTAAGCGGTCCCTATTTATCTACTTGCACCCGGGAGTGCTTTCGAACTGCTAGGTTGGCAGGCGCTGGGACCGAACAGCGGGAGCGCACCCCGCCGCGGGGATTCGAACCGCCGACCTTTCGATTGGTAAGCCCTAGGCGCTGAGGCTTTAACCCATTGCCTCAATGACATGATGCAGGAAACCACCAGCTTGGCGGGGCCATTAGCTTCTCTTTCAGCTTATTGCCAGTCCTCTCACCTGGAGTGTTAGGTGCACCGTCACAAACGTTCTGAAGTGGGAACCACCTGTAAACTTACTCTCCCTCCTGAGCCCTACAGAAAACATAAGAATATCATGCAGTAGTTAACTTTTAACGTTTAATGTTGGTATAAGCTGATTACATAGGCGGTATGTGTCTGAATATATTTTATGCATTTGATAGGGAAGGAAGAATCATACATGCTTAGTGCAGGCATACAGCTTAGTGTAGGCATGTCCAAAGTCTGTTTTGGGGGCCTAATTCAACCCCCCCCAGCCGGTTTTATCCGTCCCCCCCCCCCCCGTGGCAGATGGCAGATTATTTATTGGGATCACATTGGGACCCATCTTTGGGTCAGGGTGCACCATTTGAGAAGCAGCAATCAATAATCCAGTTTATCTGCGGTGCAGGCAAATTTCCTCTTAAGTGGAGTCAGTTTGAGGGGGAGAATTTCACAGTAGGTCATGCTACTGGCCTGCTGTTTCCAAAGGGGGGGGGGGAGGTCTAGCATGGAAGCACCCCTGATGGGTGGCAGTTGCACTGTAGACTGGGTACATTAATAGGGGAGGTCCTGATCAGACCAGTCTGCTTTAACTGGCTAGTGCAAATCTTGCTTCCAAAGACTTGGGCTCTGTTCTCTTAAGCTGAATGCAGCAGAGTGACCTTGAACAACACATTTTCGGTCCTCTATGCCTGCTTTTCATCTCCAGCTGCTCTATAACTTGGTCTTTTGCTCAGTCTGTGCCACAGCAAGCAAGCAAAATCTCAACAAGGAGTGTCCCGTGTACACACACGCTCTTGGAGTGCTAAAAACCAGCACTGATAGAATTCTGAGTTGGATGGATATCCATTCAGGGGAAAAGGGCTTGGCCTGGCTATCCACAGTGAGGGAGGAAAGGGAAGGCCGTAGGTAGGTGATGAGTTTGGTTAGCAAATAAAGGAAAGTGTGCCAGGCCTGCCTCCAAAACAACCTTGTTTCCTTCCAGCATTTACTGCACCTTTCTGCTGCAACGCGCTTCCCCCTCCGTGCTGCACCAGTGTCCAAAGCGTTTAAATCTTTCATTTGGAACATGAGGTCAGGTATGGTCAGGGTTTAATAATATGCTCCAAGCAACTGCATAATAAGTGCCCCCAATGTGGCATGGCATTGCCGCAGTCCCCAGACCTATTGTGTGACTCCTAGCAGCGGGGAGGAGGGGGGAGCCTTTTTGGTTCAAGATGCAGCTCTTTATACACCTTCTGTTTTGTAACATATGCATATTGGATTGCATCCCAGCCTGGTCTGTTGTGGGTTCAGCTTATTAACATGGAAACATTTGCTGTGGGACGTGTCATCACTCCCTCTCCGCCCCCAGCATGCAGCCCTGTATTGCTTCTCTGTTCCAGTGAGCCATCCTGCAACAGAGATTCAAGGTCAGTGAAAGACTCTGAATTTAAGGAGGATGAGCTGGCATGGACAAGTCTACAGGGGCAAGCTTTTCCTTTCCCTGCCAGGTGACGCTCCTCACAGCCATGATTTATGCCTGACTACCTTTTTTGAATGGCATCCAAATGGTGTTTTCTTCAAGGCAAATCTTTGTACTGTCCAGCTATGGAATCTGTTGTAGAGGGAACTGGGCTTACGCGTATGGAATTTTCCAGCAGCCTGGTATTTGTCCAGCATCACATTGTCTTTCTGAATACCTTGATGCGCATCCAAAACATCTGGGTACTTGGCATTTTATAATGCACCAGTGGCTAGAGTGGTGGGTATTGGAGACTGAGAACTTCCATTTTAGCCACAAAGCTCCCTCAGTAGCCTTGGGCAAGTCTCAACCTACCTTACCATGTAGGGTTTTTGGAAGGAAATAAGATGATAAGTATAAGATGCTTTATACACTAAAAAAAATAAATGTGCAGCACTTGCATAATTTGTTCTAATACCATTCAACTCACCCAGTAGGTCACTGCGGTTCCTAAAATATCAGAAGCTTGTTTGACAGCAGGACTTTTCATTGTGGCTTTCCCTGCTTTGTAGAGGAGCATCCCTGTTGAGATACGAAAAGCACCCACTATTTGTAGGCTGGTTTTGTTTTGTTTTGTTTGAAACAATTGCAGACATTTTTGTTTTGATAAGCTTTTCCAGCTGACTGATTATTTTTAAGGTCTCTGCCTTGGGTGTTTATTTGTGCTGCTTTAATATGTATCTTCAGTTGCTTTCGTATTGTTTTTAAACCTATTTTTAGTTGTTTTTATTGTATGCTTGTAAATTGCCTTAAGACGTATATGAAAGGCAATTCATAAGTTAATAGAATAATAACACTGAGTTTCTGATTTTAGCATTTGGAGGCATTAGAGTTTCCTCGAGGGTCCTGATTGGGTTGGGGTGGGGAAGGTAAAAAATAATAATCCAGATTTCTTGCTTATAAGCTGTTCTGCACACATAAAAATAGGGCAGAAATAAAAATGGCAAGGGTGAGAGGAAAACTTCCAGCAGATGCCTAATGGAGAATTTCTCTCCAAGCTCACTTTGTTGAGCTAGATGAACATATAGAACTATCTTCATTGAAGGCATTTTGTCAAAACATGTAGGTATTTCTCATCAGTTAAATTCTCCATTCACCAGGCTGAGGGTTCTCTCTCTTTTTTGCAACTTAATTTTCTACATTATAATTTGTAAATAATATGAGCAAAATACGGTCTCCTTTTTATATTGGGGAAAAAAATCATGTTTTGGCATGGCTTTCCCCATAGGAGAATGTCCCTGCTGCAGATGCCCTAAGCTGAAAAACACAAGACTGTTTTGTCTGTATGTACAGTATATGCGTGCACCCTTGCTGTCAGTAATATTGTTTTCAATAGAGCTAAATAAGCGCCAGGGTTTCAGGTCCTAGAGTCAAACTACCCCATATTTGGGAGGTGAGGTCATGGATTCTGGGAAGCTGATGGAGCATCATTCTGAATTACTCTCCTCATCGGTCAATGGTTCCCCTTTCCAGAAACCTCCACACTTGAGACCTAAAGAGGTTATGCTGGCATCCTCTGAGTTATTTTTACTTGAAGAAGCTTCTTCCAGCCATTGTGGAGCGAACTACACAGACTTGAGTGGCATCATTATTCAAGTCCCGGTCTAGGACTTCCTGATGCAGAAGCAGCAATAAAGCCTCTGCATTGTGTCTCTACTTGGAACTGTCCAGGGTGCTACCTTAAATTTGTGTGCCTTGCCTTGCCTTGCCTACCCCTGCCTGCTGTGACCAGGACCTGGAATAGAATGCAAGGGATTGAGGAGTGAAGGGCACTGAAGATTTGGCTCATTCCTGTACAACTTTTTGGGTAATTAAAAAAATCCCATGAGAGGTCATTTGGGTTGTGGTTCTGCAAGTGGGAGTGGGAAATTCTTGCCGTGTTCTTCCTCCACTCTGAATTCCAAACACTGGAAACAGCAGGAGGGGAGAGTGCTGCTGTGCTTATGTCCTGATTGCAGGCTTCCCACGGTCTTCAGGCTGGCCATTGTGAGAACAGGATCCTGGACTACATTATTTTACACTTGGGGAAAACATGGGCTATGACAGCTTTGAGAGCTAAATTATGTGTGTATGGGCATCTTTACTTTACGTAACCTTTATTTTCTCTGTGTTGAAATAAAGTTCTTCAATCCTGAATGGTTTTGTAACATGAATGAGAGTCTGTACTGATGCTGTAGGGCAGGAGATGAGGAATCACCATCTCACAGAATTGATGCAGCCACCAGTTCTTTCCCAGTTGTCTCTCTGTGGCCAAATTTTCAACCATGGCACGGCACTGGTGCCACTGCTGGCAGAGGGAACATTCACTATCATACATAAGAATCAAGTAGGGACAGCACACTTGCCACTCCTACTGTGGTGCTGGATGCTCAGCAACGCAGTGCAGTTGAAAATTGCCTCCCCTCATCAGGTCAATCATCTGAAGAATGGGAAGGGGTTAATAGACATGAAACACAAATACTGAATCATCTTTCTACTTGTAGCAGCATGCCAAATGACAGCTCAACGTTGGGAAAACTACAAGCCATCTAACTTTGAAACAATGGATGCAGAAGGTTTGATATACAGTCTTAATGGAAAAAAAATAATGTTCAAAAGGATTTAAAAAAACAAAACAAAACCCCAGACTCACATGACACTGTCAACACTTGGTATTGCTTTATTCAATACATTAAAGGTACTGTTGCCCCAGGAAATCTGCTGTCTTCACATGGACAATTATGGACTAAGCTTCTGAGATAACCTGTGAAAGGCAAGGCAAGGCAAGGCAAGGCAAAGTTAATACTGTGATTCAGTTTTATATATATATATTTCAGTGGAGTGGGGAGTTGTGTGATGGTGTGTGTCCTATATGCATATGTGTGTGTGATGTTTATGTACATGCATGCAATAATGTGTGGGGTGGCTACACCCATTGCTGCCATTCAACCGCAAGGGGTTTGGACTAGGATAATATGGCCTTTGGTCTGATAACAGTTCACACCTCTTCTAAAGGGTTTATGTGAATGCATTTTTCAACCTAATTTAACACTGATGGCAATAAGGAGGAAAGATTGTAATGGAAATAATTTTACAAACTAGGGGCAAATTTACTGGGTATTTGCATGCTTTGAAAGTCACAAATAGGATGCGAATTATGAATTCTAATCTGGAGTTATAAAATGCCCCGAATATTTGATTCAGCCTTCAGAGAAATGTTTGGTCACAGCAAGGCAGGGGTCTGATTTATTGGGAAGGTTTTTTGTCCCCCCCCCCCTTTTGCAAATGGACTGAATCTGTATCACAGTGTTGGCAGCTTAAATATGTCTGCCCTATTGAGGCCCACTAGTTTCTGCAATGTTCTATATGTCCTTGAGCCGAGTCCCAACCAAGTACTGACCTTACCTGACCCCGCGTGGCTCACGGTAGCTTGAGGGTAGCACTAGCTGTAAAGCGAGAGAGAGGTCAGTGGAGATAATGAGAGGTCTAGGTGTGGGAGAATTTAACAAGACTTATGACTACAATATTTGGGAGGAAGGCTATTGGGGAGAAGTGCTAGTGGCTGACAAAGTTCTTCCCATCTTAGATGGCAGCAAGTTTGTGTGTGATTTGAAAGAACAAGATTTTAAGCAGTATTTTGGTGGGTTGGAATTGGTAACACTGGCTGAAACCTCAGGAGGGTTTGTGTGGGGCTGCAAGTTGCTAAGAGATAGAAGGGCGTTCTTATGCTTCTTTGCTTGCTTTCCTTCTATGTAACCTTCAGCATCTTTTCTTATACCCTGAGGCTGGAGACTAAAGACATTTGGCAGGCTTAGGGTTTATTCAGAGCACTGAAGCCAACCTGAAAGGGAGTTCATTGCTCATGGTGTGCATGCTTATCCTACTTTAGGATAGGATTTGCGAGTTTTTGTCTTGTTCGAAAAAGCTGTACAACCTGACAAAATGGAACAAAGGCATATAAGAAATACCTATGTACATCCTGGAAGCCAAATCTCTTGTCAAACTACTCCCATCTCTCACAAGATCCATTGTCTCTCTCAAGCCTTGTTTTCCAGATATATCCCCCCTCCCCTAACTAAATCCCCTGTGCCAACATGTCCACACACCTGTGTCACACTGCTCTCTGTGTACCAAACCTACATGTTTCTTTCCCTGTCTTGCAACAGTGAATAATCCAGGCACTGCATGAGAAACAAGCCACACATCTGTATTTTATTCAGACAAGCACAGTTTGGGTTTTGTGATAGCAGAATAGAGAAGATTTAACAGCAGAAAAACTAGACTCCTTGGTTGCAGGTGATGCATAGGAGAATAGGAGACTGTAATTGGCAGAGGAAAGCTCCCCTGGCATGCCTGAAATGCACTGGTAATCAGCTTGACAAATAATTTCCTGCACCTGGTGGTTTCTGCCTTTTGCATCTTCCCACCTGCAGTATATGAACAAAGGTGGATCAGTGTAATTCTTTTAGAATTGGTCTCTTCCATTATGTTTGTGCTTCCCCCCTCTTTATATCTGTGCTTTTCGTCCAACTCTCCCTTCCAAGATTACAATGCCGTCCTTCCATAAAGGCCCATTGAAGATTATCATTCTGGGTGTAACTGTTCCTGTTCTCAAATGGGTTTACTGAGAAGGACCTTTCAATAATAGAAGCAGAACAAGCTGTATTGTACCCTGGTCCTCAGGATGCTGAATTCCATACCCAAAATATCTAACTTCGTGCAGAATGCACACTGTATCCTCCTGAGAGTCTGGTTTTCATTCTAAAGAGTTTTCTAGCTCTTGCGGTTGTGAAGGTAGTCTTGAAAATGTGTGGGCAATGTCTGGTGACAGCCTGAAAACCACAGGTGGGGCTCAGCTGGTGGAAGGTTGGATTCCAGTGACCTGCACAGCCCTTTGACCCGCCTCATGGCTTTCTGATGAAAACTTAAGCAAAATAAGCCAATTTCCTTCCTTCCTTTCAAAATTTGGAATCCTTTCTTTCATATAGCGTAAAAAGGTTGCTTACAGCATACAATATGCAGTAAGATCAATCTCTAAATACCTATAAAACATAATTTAAAACATCGGTAAATACTGGTTGGCTTAAAGAAAAATTCTTATTGTGAAGGCCTCTGTAAACAATTTTCAGAAGACATCTGAAAGAAGGCAGGAAAGATTTTTGCTGAACTTCTACAGGCAGGAAGTTCCACAGGGCAAGGCCAGTCACAAGTCTCCATTGGAGGCCAACTGAACCTCACGGCTGTGGGGAACCACCTGAAGTGCCCTATCAGAGGATTTCAGTGATCAAGGTGGAGTAAAAGGGATCAGCACAAGTTGTTTAGATGTGAATTAACACAAGAACTTTAAACCTGGCCTGGTGACAAATCTGTAACCAGGGCAGCTCTCTCAGCAGTGGAGCAGTAATCTGCTCCTGTGAACCAGCTGGCTGTTGCATCCTGCACTAGCTGTAGCTTCTGGACCAGATACAAGGGCATCCCCACATAAAGCATGTTACAGTAGTTATGTGTTGAGGTTACCAATATGTTAACCACTAAGGTCAGTCTGTCATGGTCCAGGAATGGTCACAGCTGGCTCTTGTGACCACGGTTGGTAAAAAGCACTTCTGGCCACAGAGGTCACCTGGGCCTCTAGTGACAGACTGTGTACCTGTTCCTTCAGAGGGAACGCAACCCCATCCAGAACAAGCAGTTGATCTATTTCCCAGACACAAGACCTATCTACCTGTAAAGCCTCCATATTCCGAGAACTCAAGCTCAGTTTATTGATCCTCTCATCCAGCCACACAACGGTCCTGTCTCAGATGCAGCAGAGAAATAGAATTGGGTATAATCAGCATACTAATTACACCTTGCTCCAAAACTCCCAATACACTCTTAATCTAATGCAGGTGCTCTATAAAATGGTCTCCTGCTTTCCCAGTTGTCGGATAAATTACAGTCCACACTTTGCCTTTTGCGGGGGTGTCTTGATAAAACGTTGCAACGGTGAGTTCCTAGCATCCTCCCTCTTCAGCTCCCTGCCCAGGGTGTTAAATCTCAGGGTGGGTGCACCTTCTCCCCAGTGTGCAGGTGCATAAACGCTAAGGCACCTTGCGGTACCTAGCCTAATATTTCAAAAGCAAGAGTCTCTGGGGGTTTATTTTGACCTGCTGATAATCTGTTGTAGGGCAATTATGTTGGTCTAGTGTATCTTTGGGATAGTGTATGTTTGGGATAAAGAGCGATCCCTCTTGACTTTAAGTCAGTGGAGGGCAGGACTACTAGAGTTCAAACGAATCCAATGTTTGCTGTGAGGTGGATCAGAACCTTCAACAATATGTAACAGCAGGAAGGAGTCATTGGGATGAGAATAGCATTGTTAAAAAAATGAAAATAGAGTCAGGAGGTGGAATGTTGTAGGGCAGGCACCCCCAAACTCGGCCCTCCAGCTGTTTTGGGACTACAACTCCCATCATCCCTAGCTAACAGGACCTGTGGTCAGGGATGATGGGAATTGTAATCCCAAAACAGCTGGAGGGCCGAGTTTGGGGATGCCTGTTGTAGGGTATACTGAGTATTCTCTCTCTCTCTCTCTCTCTCTGCAAATTTGGCACAGTGGTGGCATTTGGCCTGTGGATCATTTCTCACAGCATTGTTTTGGCAAGCCAAAGCTACTGTTTCCTTGTTTGTGTCTGCAATGGTGTGACCACAGAGCAAGGTAGAAATTATGGAAGGTGGCAAATTATGGCCACTTCATGGAACTAGAAAACTAAAGGAAGATTATTTTCTCTTAGATGTTCACTCATGGTGCCTCCACCCTGTCTTAGGGTGGTGCTCTTCCATTGTCTCCATTTTCCATACTTCTTTGCAAGCAGAATTAAGGTCTGCCTGGCTGTGAGTTCCGTCTCTGCCTTACTGAGACCTCTGACATGATGAGGCAAGCCGTGGCTGCTAATGGAAGCTGTAATTGGTAGAGTGTGTGCATCCCATCATTTCTAATGCTGCATTTGTAGAGGTTTCAAGTCTCACTTGCACAGTGGGAGGAACCTTGGCACTGAAAATGCGAGTTACTTTTTAATGTAATGTCATTAAAATGGTTTTTAATTGAGTTCATTCCTACAAATTCAATGATAAATTTTTAAGCACCTTGGTTTCGCAATGAGAGTGTCTCCGTCCCTTGTGTTTTACTGCTTTGCCTCTTGTGTGCCTTACTAATCGATTCTGCATGAGGGAAAGGTGAGTGCACATCTGCCCTTGGCTGGTGGAGTCTAATCTTAGGAGTTGAATAGATGTTTGAGTTCCTCAAATGTATCTCACATGGCTTTCCTTTTAAAACTTGGAGGTCCATCCTTTAGGGGAGAGGCTGTAGCTCAGTAGTAGAGCATCTTTGCTTGCAGAAAGTCCCAGGTTCAATCCTGTCATATCCAGGTCTGGCTGGGAGAATCGCCTCTCTGAAACCCTGGAGAACCTACTGTCAGTCATTGTAGACAATACTGAGCTACATGGACAAAAGGTCTGTCTCATTATAAGGAGCTTCCTATGCTGCTATGTTCAGGCAACTTGTTTGCCATGGAGTACCATAATGGAAACAAACAATCATAGGGAAGACCATAAGTAATTTCCATGCTTTGTTAATGCGATTAATAGTTTGGGTTTCATTTGCATGCATACTATTGGTGCCAAACCTTTGCCAGTGGCCACATTTTGTGTATGCATTTTGCGATACTCTTGTTCCGAAATTTGTTCCAGTCTCACTAATAATAAGTAAAGTGTGGGGTAGGAGCTCAAGTCAAGCTATGAAATAAAATTAAATGTGCTTCAAAATCTTGCAAGGAAAACTGCAAGGAATTCTGTTTTCTATTCCATTGCTTTCTGATCCTTAATAAATAGCCTTCACATTTTCAAGGTTACATTCGGAATAATCGCACCTAAGAAACCCCTTAGAAAGCAAAATTTGGAATTGTGAGGATCCTAGCACAAGTCGGCAATCCACTAAAGCAGTTCTTCACGGTTGCCGTATTGCCCACTCTTGTTTAAATTGTGTTAGAGGGATCAGGGTCCCTTAGAGCATTGTAACTGACTTCAGCCTTGATTTATTTATTTATTTGCAAATGCACCAGTTCTGAGCAATTGAGAGAGAAAGTGGAAAAGGTCTTCCCTTAGGTCTTGTGCTTCTATAAACCCTGTGAATTGCACACAGCATGAGTGTTTAGGGTGTGATGTTGCCTGCTGCCCTCTCTTACTAATATCTGTACCACTTCTCCCTTCCCCCTGTTGGGCTTGCAATTTCTGTAGATACTGACAGGCAAGTGGATCATTAATTTGCTCCGACAGGCAATTTGACCTCCCCCCCCCCCCCGCAACTTATTTAGTTTCCGTTCCTTGTGCTCCCATTTCTCCATTTCCTCTGTAAATTCTGCTTGTACTTCCACTCTTAAAGGATCATCATGTTTGCTTGGCATACATCGAGACGTCTTGGAACAAGTTGTGTAGTAGAAGTTGGTTTACATTGCTCTGGCATATGTAGAAGATTATTCTGCATTAAGTTCTGAAACATACTAGCTCATCCACTCATGGGCTTGACTCCGTCTTGGCTTTGAGCTTGCAGCCTAAAGAAATTTAGGCTAAAGAAATGCAAGGTTGCCAGCTGAGACATATATTCACACTAGTCACCACTTGTTGTGTCATCCTGGCTGTATACGGCCGTCATGCTAAGCCAAATTGTGACTTAGTGTGAGCATGCTGCTTTCAGGAGAGGAGATTGTAGCCTCTTGGCTCCTCCCCAGTCTTTTTAATTCTGCACAGCATGATGGCCAAGCCAAGGTTTGTCTCTTCGTGCCATCCAAGCCTGGGATTGTGGTTAAGCACTCTCATCTTGAACCATGATCTGTTGCCAAGGTTTGTTATTGGCTGCAGAGCATGGTTAGGGAGAAGAGAGCATAACCACAATCCTGGATGTTTGGATGACGTGCTAAGCCAAGCCTTAGCTTAGTCATTGTGCTGCATGGAACTAAAAGGACTGGGGAGGAGCAACGTGGCAGCGATCTCCTCTCCTGAAGTCAGCATGTTCACGTGAAGCCATAGTTTGGCTTAGTGTTACAGCCAAAGGCAGTCAGTGTGACACAATAAATATTGTTGTCTGAATATATGGCTCAACTAGAAGTTTTGCACCTCTTTGGACTAAAAAAATGTAGGCAGCTGCGGTCTCCTTTCTGGAACCCAGCATGTAGGCATGGTCTCTGGTAAGCAATAATTAGGCTTGTTGTAAGGCCTTTATTTTTGTTCAGGTTATTCCATACACAAATATTTCCTACAGGCTCTTCTCCGCAGGTGCAAATTTCAGCCCAACTGGTAAAATTTGGGTACTTACAAATGGAAGTTTTATTTGTGAGATCAGTGTTCCTCATGCATGCAAAGTTGTGGGTTGTCCCCCTTCCCAGTATCTGCAGAATGCCCGTATCTGCCCCACTTTAATCTGGATTTCCCCTTTCCAGGAAAAAACCCAATAAGTAAAGAAACAAAGGCAACAGCATTCTCTTAGTGATGACCTGCTTGGGATAACTCAATGACCCGTTTGCTAGTGAAGCCCTAATATGGGGTGGGGTACAAATAATAAAAATTATTGTTGTTGTTATTTACCCTGCATCTCTTCTCTACCCTACAACTTAGTGAGCTCTTTATGGGTTTTGTGCAGTTCCACATATGGAAAAGAGACACAGTTTCTATAGGTGAAACTTCCTAAAATGTTCTGGAATATGAGGAACGCTATCTCTTCCCCAACCGGCACCTTCCTTCCCAGTTCCTTTCTGACTACACGAAGAATGGAAGCAGGAAGGTTCTTCATCTGTATAGAGAGATCTGTGGGCCACTTTGCTTTAGGCCTTGTTTGCTTTATGCATGCTCCCACTCTCATGGCAAGTGGAATGCTTTTTGAGAGATGTATCATGGTTGTTCTAGAAAAATTCCTGAATTTGATTGTTGCAACCTTGATGAAGGTTGTGGTGGTGAGAGTTGCAAGTGGTGCCAAGAATTTATTTAAAAGGCCAGTGAGGTTAGAGATGAACATCTCTAGGTGATTATGTGGAAATTAACACTTGCTGCTATGGTCAGGTCCCCTTATAGGGATATAGAAAATAGGAAACTGCTTTCTATCAGGTCAGATGATGGGGCATCAAGCTCACGAATGTCCACACTGACACAGTGGATCTCCAGGGTTTCAGACGGGAGCCTTTCTCAGCGCAGCCTAGAGATGCTGAGGAATTAATCTGAGATATTCTGCGTGCTAAGCATGTGTTCTGACACTGAGACACTGCCCTTCCCCTTGCAGCTCTTTTCACCTATGTCTCTCATCCTGAGATTTTTCCGGTTCCTTGGGCACTCCATTGCTCTAACTCTGCCCCTGGTTTTCCTTCTGATAAGACTTTGCATCTAGTGCCTTCCATCTCTTGTGCTCCACCTGTGGTCCATGAAGACTGTTATTCATAGAATTGTAGAGTTGGAAGGGACCGTGAGGGTCAACAGTCCCATCCCCTGCAATGCAGGAATCTTTTGCCCAACATGGGGCTTGAACACACAGCACTGAGATTAAGAGTCTCATGCTCTACCAACTGAGCTATCCCACTTCTCCATCTCTTAAATTCTTGATATCCTATACCCTTTTAAATACTTTTATAGGAGGGGTTGGGGGGAAGGGGGGTTATTGATATTTTGTTCTTGTTTTTATTATGTATTTTGTGTTTTTATCTTGTATTTTTATACGAGATAAGACCCGCCCTGAGATCTACAGGTGAAGGGCGCTATAAAAATTTAATAAATAATAACAAGAAAAAGGCTAAAATAGTCCCATTCAGTTGAGGCTATCAGTATCTAGGTTGTCAAATCTTGAGTCTGACTCTGAGTTCTGAAGCTGGCTTCTGAACATTCATTAGCTGCATTGTCTTCAAAAACTAGAACACTGAAGCACTCCGAACCTTTTTGGTTCCCAGAGTATTGGCCAGCCCTTTTATTCCAATTTTCCTCAACACATCGAAAATCTGCCAGCACTTACGGTTCTAAAGGAGTTTACCAACAAGAAGTAGAAGAAATAAAAGTAGTTTTAAGCCAGTCTTGGCAAACACCTACATTCAATTGGTTTCCTAGAGGATGTCTTATTCAACTACCACAGGGCACCTGTGACATCAACCAATAATTACTTTCCTGAGATTGAGGCTACCAGCTTTCCGTGATGAGGAACATGGCCCTAGACCAATGTTTCCCAAACCTGGATCTCCAACTGTTTTTGGACTACAATTCCCATCATCCCTGATTCCTGGTCTTGCTAGCTAGGGATGTTGGAAGTTGTAGTCCAAAAACAGCGGGTGACCCACGTTTAGGAATCACTGCTCTAGACCTCTCCTAATGCATTTGAAGGATCTGAAGATTTTGGTTGGCCTTGAGAACCAGCTTAAAATGGCACTCATTTCTGACTTGAGTGTGATGACATATTGCATTCTGGAGACTGTCTTGAGGAACCACATAACTTCAGCAGAAAGTCCCTTCTCAGGAACGTCCCTAGTTTTGCATTGATGAGGGGCTCTCCCTGTCATGCTGAACATAGCCGCTTTCTGAATTTCTTTCTGCCTCCAAGCATCGCCTGAAGTACGAAGAAGAGAGATTCGATGGTTATTGGTGTGAAAGAAAAGTTTGGGCAGGTAAGCGTGCTGCTTCCAGTCACTGGGTTTGAGCGATGACAGGAAGATGGGCTTTTTCAGGCAAAGTTCATGAATGTTCATCATGAGCGACCAGGGAAGATTTTTCTTCTAATGTGCTGATTAAGAGCCTTCCCAGGACTATGACATGTGAAGTAAAATATTGGACATTTCATTCTTTGCCTTAAAACTTAATTAAAGCCATATATCAAAAAGCAAGACCCTGGGCTTAATAATAATAATAATAAAACCCTCTGATAAAATTATACTAACGCACTTCACTTTCAATCTAGAGCTCCCTGATGGAAAGCATTGGAGAGGCCAAGCCTGTAACTAGATTAGAAACACCTCCAATGCCATATTTACGGCTCACTATCTGATTGGAGGTGCATAGCCTGAAAGCCAGGAAGGTCTCAGCTGTACCACAAGGCCTCAGCCCAGTTTACCTGTGCATAGAAGAGGGGTAAAAAAATACAGTGATACCTCGGGTTACAGACGCTTCAGGTTACAGACTCTGCTAACCCAGAAATAGTACCTCGGGTTAAGAACCTTGCTTCAGGATGAGAACAAAGATCACACAGTGGCGGCAAGAGGCCCTATCAGCTAAAGTGGTACCTCAGGTTAAGAACAGTTTCAGGTTAAGAACGGACCTCCAGAACGAATTATGTTCTTAACCCGAGGTACCACTGTATGCAGTTGGACAAGTAGCAGCTCTGAACAGGAGCCTGGCCCTTTGGCTTGTGAGCTCTAGGATTAAGGGCTAGTTTCTCACCCACAATACTTCTGTAGGTGTGGGGGAGGAAAGTAGGATTGAATTAAAATTCAGGGCAGTGGTAAAGAGATCCTCACCTGGAGCCTCCTCCTCCCAGAGTCACTGCATTCCCCTCCACCTGGAGCGAGCTCAGATTTCCTGTTGGGAACTCCTGACAGACCCCAGGAGGTGGACGTTTTTAGCACAGCCCTGTTTACTGTCCTGGTGTAGCATTGCAAACAACAGGAATTTTTAGGGCTCTCTTGACTGACACAGCTGCAGCAGATCTCAAGAGCTGCCTCCAAGTGCCATCTTGGCAATGGGAGGGCGATTGCTAATGCACGGCATAAATCGCAGCAGAGACAGGGTAGGTCGGAGGAGGAAGATGGGATCAGCAAAGCATTACGGTCAGCAAGACACAGTCCTTAGAGGAAAAACAGGATTTAATTAGAAAGGGAAGGGAGGATGTGACATGTGAGAGGCTGCAAGGACCAAGGCGGCTTTGCATTCTCTCTCTCCAACTTGAAAAGAGGGTTCTCGTGGAATCTGCATGCATATCCATAGATAATACCCTCTAGCTCCTCTTGGAAAAAAGAGCTTCCTGTGAGCGACAGTGGCCCTGGCAGAGAAATATGCCCCTGCACTCCGGCAAAGCAAGTCTCTGTGCCCTTACTGGAGAAGGAGAATCCTCTACAACTCTCGCTGTAACTTGTTTAATAAAACTCAGCACTAGAAATAGCTCTTTGGGGACCAAGCTGCAGGAGAAAGATTTAGCAAGGCATCAGTGAGAGATGTGTTCTGCATGGCAGATGAGCCCGGGAAGAAAACGGAGGAGCAGATAGTGGAAAGAACACCCTGTGTGTATTCATCGTCCTCCCTCTCCCTCCTTCTCCCTCCCCGGCTTCTCTCTCAATATATAATCAACAGTTTTCACACTCCCATTACAGCCCAGCATTTCCAGTTTAGAGAGCACATCAGAAATGGAGAAGTGGCTCAAAAGAAGGGCAAGCAGTTCCCTAGCAAGGATGGGGGCTCTCAGGCCTGTGTGTGTGTCAAATGCAGCCCTCTAAATGGCCCTTGAGTCTCTTTGTAAGCAACACACCTTTCTGAGCCACACCCCTCACCAGCCCTCCTTTGCACCTTTACCTGGCAGGAATGTGTTCTTGAACTCTGGCCATGCCTCTTGCTTTGCTGGGATGGAAGATAGAGATGTGTGAGTGCGAAGAAGCTAGGCCACTTTTGCCTCTGATCTTGCCTACTGGTGGCTGGTGGCTCCTGGAAGTTGCCCAGAAGGCCGTCAGAATAAGAAAGCTCTGTGGCTCCCTTCCTGCAAATCTTCTCTTCCCTGTCCCCCAGGGGGTTGGTTTGTTTTCTTAGGCACTCCAAGCCCAACCATAGCAGCCATGTCCAGAAGAGCTGGGGAGAGGAGCTCTAATCATTGTTTGCCTGGGTTAGAGAAGGTCCTAGGTTATGTTGTGAACTGCCCTGAGATCTGCAGGTATAGGGTGGTATATAAATTTAATAAATAAAATAGGAGCATGGACCAAGTTAGACTGTGGGTCCATTTCATTCAGTATTGTCTGCACCGGCGTTTCCCCAAAAATTGGGTCTCCAGCTGTTTTTGGACTACAACACCCATCATCCCTAGCTAGCAGGACCAGTGGTCAGGGATGATGGGAATTGTAGTCCAAAAGCAGCTAGAGACCCAGGTTTGGGAAACACTGGTCTACATGCTGGCTGCAGTGGCTCTCCAGGGTTTCAGGTAGAGGCCATCCCTAGCTCTCCCT
Organism: Podarcis tiliguerta; assembly: GCF_965153285.1. NCBI lineage: Eukaryota > Metazoa > Chordata > Lepidosauria > Squamata > Lacertidae > Podarcis > Podarcis tiliguerta. The sequence continues at coordinate 92,784,706 of NC_139535.1, read as the reverse complement.
AGAGATGCTGGGATTGAACCTGAGTGCTTTTGCATGTGCAGCAGATGCTCTACCAGTGAGTGATGCCTCTTCCTCTTTAAGTGGTCAGTCCACTTAAAAATACTAATGGGAGAGGGGTTGAAGTGTGTGTGTAGCAGGAGAGAGTGCAGATGGAAGGAGAAGCCCCTCCTAGTCTTCTGCTGACTTGAATATCAAGCAATTCGCTAATAGTGGATGAAAGGCAAACTTAAAGAGGAGTTTTAATCAAGACTCCAACATATTCATTTGCTTTAAACTCAAGACTCCAACATATTCATTTGTTTTAAACTGTTTTTAATGTTGTATTTTTTGTTGTGACCTCATGGCGAAGGGCAGGTGATGATGATGATAACTTTTTTTTTAAAGAAGATTTTATTAAAGCTTTTTCATAATACAATAAGTTAAAAGAAGCTGATCTAAATAAAAACAGAAACAGGCAGAGAAAAGAAAATACCAAAGGAAAACCAAAAAATAGATGAAAAGGGGGAAAAGAGAAAAGGAAAAAAGAGGAGGAATGAAAAGGACTTCAGATTTTCCATCTGTTTCGCATAAAATAAATTATTCAAAATATTCAATCCATAATGACATCCGACTGATCTGCTTTCTGTTACGTAACATTTCCCCAATCTTCCTACCCAAATATCTCTGATTAATTCATTTTCCTTTTTACACAAAAAGTCTAAAAGAGGTTCTCTAATTATTGTTATCAATAAATTTCAGCAATAGTTTTTCTCTAATAATAATAATAATAATAATAATAATAATAATAATAATAATTTTATATGTCCTGTATAAACATAATATTTACCACTTGTCTGCTTGCACTTCAAGCTCTTTGTATAGCATTTCAGCCTGTTCCCCCAATAGGCTGTTCTGACGTAGGCTGTGCTTGGATTGCCCTCTCAACACCCCTCTTGAGATGGACAGATTCATGTCTATTTTGTTCATGGCATGCCCATATGTCTTTGTAGTAAGGGCGGCCATAGTCATTCTCTTCTGCTCCTTGTTGGTGACCACCATTCCCTGATATATTGAGGTCCAGTATGTTTCATTACAGGCCAGAGTTCTAGCAGGCTGCTTGGGAAAACATGAACTCTGTTCCTTCTCCATGGTGTTTTGTTTTTTTGAATCGGATTCAGTCACAAGAAGAGATTGCTCCAATCTAACAATGACAAAGACACAAGTTACCTGGGCAAAGGTAGCGTCAGATGGGAATGATGTGAGATACATGCCCAGCTGCTGCAGTCAATGGTAGCAGCAGAAAGCAATTAGTGTGGTGCCTTCTTCTCTCCCCTCCTTGAAACAAACATTGCTTTGCTTGTGCTGATATTCTCCTTCCCAATGGAAGAGATTGTGTGCCCTGGAAAGATGTTGGTATCACCAGCCATGTGCTGGGATGAAGGTGGGTTGTTGTTTTTTTGCAACTTTCTCCTAAAGCACAGGCACACTCTTCACACACCCCACACTCATTCAAGCGTGGAAGTTTGGCTGCCTTTGGAGACGACACCAAGTGTGCATTATCCAATGTGGGTCAGTCCTGGTGGGCTGCAGTTCAGACATGTTTCACCTGTGTTAATTCTCTGAAAGGGTGGGCCAACAAGGCAAACCTTATATGCACACCTGCAACAGTGATTTGTTGTGATATTTCTGTCCTGTTGTTCAGGGACTTTGGAGCAGGGGAGAAGTATGCAGCCTGGGGAATAGGGAGGGGGCTGTAACCGATGGTGGTGGGGAGTGGTATGTGAAAGGCAGGTGTGAGCAGTTTGCACGGGTGGGGGTGGGATGTGAAAGGGAATAGGAGGTGGGTGTCTGATTGGCGTTCACAATCGGGGGGATGGGGAGCAGTGCAGACGTTTTGCTCCTTATGGCGAATTGTAGATATTGCACTGGGTAAACTGGTAAATATCTGTATGCTGGTATGGTGCCTGGGGCACAATAATCTTGTCTCCCTGGCATGCTGGGATTCTCTATACAGCATGTTGTATGAGGCAGAGAGAAAGATCCACACCATCTGCAATTTCCTTTCCCAGGCACAGATTGGCAGGGTCAAAGGAGCAGCCTTGTTGGCACATAGGTTTAAACAAAACCGATTTTCATCCCTTCCTACTTAGCACTGTGCTTTGATTTTAGCCATTGTAGCAGGAGAGCTGGCATGATGGAGACAAGACCGGGGAATATTCTGCACGGCTCTTGGCAGGCCCTGTTTCTTTGTACCTCTTTTCCCCCCAGAAGCGATGCTGCTGGGCCATGAGGATTTCCTCCTCCTCCTCCTTTGCCTTTTGGTCCTCCTTATGGCAAATGAAACATTCACATCTGCAGCTGCAGTTCTGGAGTGTTCTGGGGAAGGGAGGGGCAGGTCAGGGGGTGCCTACAGGGGGACGGGAAAAGGAAGACGGATTGGCTGTTTTTTCAAGCTGGCTGGAAATTCCTCTGCTCTACTTCCTTCATTTAAATCAAGCCGCGGATGCTTGAAAACAGAGGTTCTGTGAATATTCAGTCTGCCAAGAGATAACAAGGGCAGCTGCAGTGCAACCCTAGGGGGGTAGTCTTCCGCCCCTGCTGAATTTTCGCCCTTTGGCATAGGATCAGCTGTGGGGAGCTGGAGATACAGATGCCCCCTCTTGGGCTTTGCAGGGGTGGCAAAGTGCTCCTCTCTTGGATGTTGCTTTCTTTCTTTCCCTCTTTTATCTGGTGCTCTTGCAGCGTGGGTATTACACTACTGAAAGGGGGAAATGGAACAGGCAAACTCCCTCAGCTTCTTTGCACCTCGGCTCCTGTTTCTCTCAGATAATGCTGGCTATTCTCACTGTGGTGTTAGCAGCAGGCAGGACACCCAGAGCTTTTGGATGGAACAAGCAACCTGGTGCAAACCCCACCCCACCCCAGCCTTTCCTTGGACAGAGGATGGAGGCTTGGTGTGCAACACACTTCTTTTTCTGCATCAAGCTTTCTCATCTGAAATGCCTTTCTTGCTGGAGGGAGGCTAGCAGGGCTTCCCCCACTCCTGAAGCCTCCCCCCCTCTTTTTCTGGTTTTCCTCTGTAGCTGGAGGGTGGTGGTGGTGGTGAGGCTTATATTGAATGAAGCAGAAGGGAAGGCCAATCTTGTCTGTAAAACATCTTAAATACTCTCTCCTCCACTTTTGGCTACCCTGTGCATGCACACCCCTGTTCCCACTTTCCCCTTCTTGGGTGTATTTTTAAGTCATGCCTTCCCAGTGGCGACGAGCCCCACAGCTTGCGTAAGGAGCGCACACTTTGCAACATGCCTTTTTTCCTTTTTGGGAGGCTCTGGGGGTGTGGGGATGTCGTGTGTGTAAAATTAGCACTGCCTCGTTAGGCCTTTTCAGGCTAATTCAGAGTGAAATGCTCTAGCAGCGGTGGGCTGATTCTATCAGGAGAACAAGGACTAATTAAATTCACTCTGACCATCAAGCAGTAAATTATTTATATCCAGACAGATGCAATCTAATCTCTAGCATCCAGCCCAGCCCATCCTCCTTGATTCAGAAAGAGAGAGAGAAAAAGAGAGAGAGAAGAGTGAAAGGTGGATTAAAGAGAGGTGAGAATAGAAGGAAAGCAGGTGGTATGGGATTTGGAGCTGGGTAGGAAAACCGTTTGGGGAGCCATTGTATGATTCCTACCCACCCTCATTTTTCTCGTCCTATGTGTAAGATCGGCAGCGAGTGTATATGAGCTAATAAGGCAGTGAACTAATAAGGAAAACAAGAGTATGTATGTAATGCGTATGGCTGCAAGCGCTAACAGGTAGATTAATCAACTGAAACATTAGTTGATTGATTGAGGGCAGTTATTTAAGGGACGAGATTCTTTTGTTGTTGTTCTTAAGCTTGTTTTGGTTCTGATGTGTTATTGTAAGGGGGGAAAGCCCATCTTTAATACTTCCCAGCAAATAATAGGTGCTAGCTTTTACTTACTGTTTTTAAAGTTACCTTGTACTTTAATCAATGGATTCATCTGATGCAAGGTAGATTTTTTTTAAAAAATATTTAATTGGTTGAGAGTCTTAGCAGTCATAGCTGTTCCCCAGACGTATGGCTAAGAGCTGAAGAGCTTGGGTTCATGTAGCCATCTTTACTACCATGAAGTGCTTGCATACATGGCATTGTACTAGAGCACAAGTTTCCCACACATGTTGATATATGTTTAAGCAAAGTTTTAGAAACATAATAAATAAGAGGTGTGTATTTATTGCACCACTCTGCTTATGTTTTGGGAGGTAGGGCGAGGCAACATGTGTTCATTATATATATTCTCACAGAGAGAGAGGGAGAGGGGGTTAAAAAGTATGCAGCTCTTCCCTGGTTAGGGTTGCAGAACCCTCTAGAACTGAGGGCCAAACTACATGTGTCTGATTGTGTGTGAATGCATTAAAAAGGGCAAATAGTGGCTGTGGCAGTGGCCTGAGAATTGGCCCTTCTTACTACCTCCCTGCAGTGATACTTTTATTTCAATCGCTTTTAAAAGTAACCTGGCTCCATTCAAAATGGTGTCCTCCCACTGCATGTTGTGTAACCAAAGTGCCTTGGCCATTGCTATGTTTACTTTTGCACATGCTTGCAGACAGGGAAATAGCAGGATGTGGACATGCATGTATGGACTGAGAGGGACGTAGGCTGTGCAATTCATGTGGACAGTTTGTTTTTCAGGAATAAAATGTCTCAGGGTTATAGTTCATCCTAGAAATAACTTTTATTTTTACATTGGGAATGTTTCTTCTTCTTCTTCTTCTTCTTCTTCTTCTTCTTCTTCTTCTTCTTCCACCCATTTTTAGATATATGCCTCCTCAAATTCTCTCCATTATTCTTTGTTCATATAGTGGCTGTCCCCTTGGTCTTTTACAACTGTAGCAACTTCACCTTAGCACCCTCTCTCCCTTTGGTTTCCCGACAGCTGCTGAAGTTGGGACCTCCAGCAGTGCTAGGGACTGAGGGTCTTGTGTTTCATCTTGTGAGGTTCATTGAGGGTGTTAGGCCTTACCATTCCACGCTGGCCTGATTGCTGGTTAGAACGTGCCCATCTTCCTTTAGGGCAACAGATTTTACTATGGGACTGTTTGAAGCAGTTATTCTGCTGTACTTCAGTCATTAGAGCCTCCTTTGCATAAACAGTTTAGTGTGGACAGTGGGTGAGGTTAATATTTGAGTAAGAGAGGCTTCATCACACCACTACTACCCCAGTGGGTATGTATATTTCGATTTCAGCGCTGGGATTGCATAATGGGTTCTAGTATGTGTTGTGTATCTCCTTGAGTACCTGATTTATAAATTCAAACAAAATTATAAGGCAGTTCACTTCCAGCATAGAGAAGCTGTATGGTCCTGACCTGATTGAAAAGAAGAGGTAAAAAAAAACCAAAAACACTATTGCAGGGCTAATTTCCCCAAGCACCATAGGAATGATTAGCTATACAGGAAGAAGTCATGACAGTCTTCCATAGTAATAAATTTATCTGGTGCCGCAAGTGTGCACAACACACTCTCTCATGGAAGGAAGGCAGTGCGTGGTCCAGAGGGAAGACTTGGACTTAGGAGTTTATCTTCAAATCTCAGCCTACACAGGATTTTGCAGAGCCCCCCCCCCACGTTTCCCAATGGGAAATAAGATGCAACATGGGAATATTTACCAAAATGCCTAACTTGAGGTTTGTATAGAATTCTGCAATTTACAGAGGGTGGGATATGTGCACACTGTGTGGCTTTCCCCATTAGAAAACAAACAAACAAACAAACAAACAAACAAACAAACAAACAAACAGCCAATATGGTATAGTGCTTAAGAGTGCTGAATGAGGGTTAGAGAAGGGCTTAGATTCAAATCCCATCTCAGCCATGGAGCTCACCAGGTCAATGGAGACTGATCATGATCTCTCATTTTAAACTATCTCACCATGTTGTTACAAGGATAAAATTGGTGGTGGTGGTCGGAAAGGAAGCCATGCACACTCGAAACATTGAGTTCCTGGAGGACAAAAATGTAACATGAATCATTTTTTCCTTAAGGCTTTAATCACTGTCTGAATGTATAGGAAGACTGTCTTAAGTGAATAGTTGCTAATGCTAGAAGGGTTGTAATGGCTAACTGGCTTCCTTTGCAATGTCCCTCTTCTCTTCTACCAAGGTGCACAAACAGGGATAGGCTGCAGGATGGCTAGGGGATGGAAATTATGCAGGTACCCACATTACAATAAATAAACGAGACTGCTGTTCTTGTTACTTGATTGTATAGCAGGTGCGTGGAGCCTGTGGCACTCCATATATTGTCAGAATCCAAAATTCCAAACTCCCACCAGCCCCAGCCGGCCATGGCCAATGGTCAGTGATGATGGGGGCAACACCCAGAAAGCTACAGGTTCTTTCCCTCTGTTGTACAGGCTTCATTTCCAGCCTTGTGGTATCACTAAAGTTGAGATGGTTTTAAAGAGAGCTCTGTCTCTGGCTTGCATGCCCAAGTTCTTTCGCCTTAGTCCCAATCTGTTTCTGGTCGGGAAAAATAACATGATACCTTTGGACACTTGTCAGTTCATAACAACTTCTGTAAGAGTTATCCAGTGACCTTCCCTGTATTCTATTTATGACAGTAAGCTGTGCATGAAACAGCAGAGAGAGAGGTGGCCAAGAAACCCCAATTATATAAATAGCAATCCGTTCATCAATTATTGGGGCTACCTTGCGCATAATGCTTTTAACTCCATGGAAGTCACTTCTTTGTAGGAAGCACGCATGAAATGTGGAGTCAGTCATGTTTCAGTGTAGCATTCTTAACAAGCTAGCTGCACCCTCCTATAGAAGTGTTTTCTATGTAGAAAAGGTATATTGTGTACAAAATATTCCACTGACCATTGTTTCCAGTTGTGGTCATAATATGATAGTAGTTTGCATCTTGGATAACTGACATTTGTGGGGTTAGCCTTCATTTTTTTTTATTAAAATGATACATTATTCCATGGTTTAAGATGATTCATTATATACAAAAGCACATTCCAGAATTCAAGGTGTACTTGGCAGACTGGAGCACAATTTTGGAACAGTTTCAGGGCTCTAATGGTAGCCTTTCCACTACTGGGTTATTCCAAAGTACCTGTAAGGACAATATTGTCTTGGCAGCATGGAAGTAATGTCCTTGTGTTTCTAGGGGCCCATATGAGAAGAGTTGCTACTGCAATCAAAGTAAAAAATATTCTTCCTTGACGAGTTAAATCAAAGTGGGTGGTTTGTTGCTTCCTCATGTTTGATTAAAATTTTAGTGGTGTGTGTTTGTTTCCATTTGTGTTGTTTTAATTGCAATGCATTCTCTCTCCATCATCATGCCTTTATCCATCTTGTCACCTGACATGACCCCCCCCCCCAGGATGCCTTTTAGGATGCAGGCAGGTAGCACAGCCTAATCTCAGAGCAGATACAAACTGTTATGATCTTCTTTAAAGACTTTCTTTTCTTTTGGTTATCTGACCCCAGTGTCTGATTAGATCATTCTTGTGTCTCAGTGGTAACATGAGCTTTGACTGCTTAAAAGCTGCAGTTCACTCTAATTACTATTGAGCTGACATACTGCTCCTTCCCTCCAGTTGAAAGCAAAGGATGGAATGGGGTGGGGGGTGGGGGAGAGAGAGGAGACACTCTGGCACAATTCTTCGGGGCCTTGTAAAGGTTTGCAGCATCCAGGAACTTGCCTTCTGTTCATGGCTGGTTATGAATATTGTGTTGGGGGGCAGGATTGCACATCTAACTGACATCCAGACAACATGCTTACTTCCAGTTCTGTATGTTATTGCTTTATTGTCTGTATTTCCTCAATGATATGTACTATTGCATTGGTCCGTGGATTTAATTTTTATCCGTGGGAAACAATGCACTATATTATTTAAGCGGGGAAGGGCCCTAGCTCAGTTGTAGAGCATCTGCTTTGCATGCAGAAGGTCGCAAGTTCAATCCCTGACATCTCCAGGTACAACTGGGAGAGATTCCTTGCCTGAAACCCAGTGTACACAATAATGAGCTAGTTGGACCAGTATAAGGCAGCTTTCTATGTTCCTGTTTATCAGTCACTTCCCATAAAACACCCTAAAGCAATTGGCAGTAAAAGTGTATATAAATGCAATGCAGATTAAAAACTGGGATAATAAAACCTTCATTTAAAAGGCTGGTTGGAAGAGGAAGGTCTTCAATAGGCACACAAAAGTCAGTTAAGAGGGTGTCTGGTCGGCATGTAATGTGAGTTTCAAAGAGTATGTGCTGTCACACTAAAGGCCCAATTTTACACTAGCAGATTGGACCTCTTGAAGTGATGGCATCTGCCAGTTACCCTCTCCTCCAGAGCATGGTGATCAGTTGGGGATACAAGATACCCTGGGCTTTGTAAAAGTTTCATACACTAGCATTGGCACCTTGAACAGCCTGGTGGCTAACTTGTAGCTAATATATCTGCACAGAATTAGGAATAAATATTAAAGCCAGCTTCACGTTATGAAGCTGTTCTGTTCTAGCCCAGATTTCATGGAAGCCTGCAGAACTGAGCCAAGTGGATGTCTTCCTTTTTTCTTTGGCGATCACTTCTGTCCAAGATTGTCTTCCATGAAAACGGTCTTAACAGTGCGTCCATGGCCTATTCCATTCTGGCTGGATGCAAACCAAGAGTTTTCTATGAAAGGGATTGCTAATTGCTTTCCTATACAGTACTGACAATAGAAATCTTTCCAAGATGGGCGAGGGAGTATGCTTGTAGTGCCGAGCGTAAACATAGGCCTCTTGTCCTTAGCTGCTTAAGTGCATTTGCTGTGCTTTTGTTTCTTTTAAAGTGCTGAAAGTAACCTGATGCGACTTGGTGAACTGAGGTTCGGAACCAAGTTTCTTTTTCGTAAAGAAGAGCTGGTGGATAATGCATGCCTATAGCATTTGCCGAGGTCAGTGTGATTAAATCAGCTCTAAGTACACTTCCAGCTTTCACGGACACTTCTCCCTCCCCAATGCCTGCCCTTTCCATATCATGGATACTGAGCATTTCAGAGTGAAAAAAGCAGCTTTTAATCCAGTCCTCACCCAGTCCTTGCCTTTCTACCACTACACGTCAACCCTTTTGTTGCAGTGGTATGGAAAAACTGTGTATGTTGTTTTGAGCAGAAACAGTGCTTCACCCTGTCCATAGCTGTCAACCGTCCCTTATTTGGCAGGAAACTCCTTTATCCCAGCGCCGTGTCCCGCTGCTGTCCCTTATTGATGATGTCCCTTAAATTTCCCGGGTTTCAAAGGAAGCAGCTCCTCTCCCTCCCTCCCTCCCTGCCGGCCAGGGAGGAGGGAAGCTCCAACTGTGTTGCTTGGCTGCGTTGCTCACCCAATAAGGAGTCAAAGAACTACTGGGGGGTGGAGCTTGCATGCCTTATGCCGATCAAATCGGCCACGTTGCCTGGGGACTCGCCTTTGCTCAGCGCTTCCCAGCGGAGAGGTGACGGTGGTTTTCCTTGCTGCATCCCCTTTGGCGGGTTGCTGCGCTGTGGGAACCACCGCTTGAGGCTTCGTTTGGCTGCTGGCTGGGCTTTCTACCTTTGGCTCGGAGGGGCTCAGAAGTTGAACATACCTATGCCCTGAAAATCCCTTATTTTGGCTGCTGATCCCTTCTTTTCGAGGCTGCTGGCCCCTTATTTTCAAATATGTAAGTTGACAGCTATGACCCTGTCTCATGAGTGGGCTGGGCCGGATGGTAGTATATGTGCAGAATTAAGTCCCACACCCGAAGGTAAAAATGATATATAGCACAGCAAAAGCCAAATTTTGCTTTGGTTCAATCACCATACTAATTCTCTGTTCTGTAAGGGGGAAGGAGAGAGCATTCTCCATAGCACTGCTCCAAGAGGGCAGTACCATGTAGGCTAGTCAAGCAACTTTGTCCTCTCCATCAGCAACTCTTATTGTGATAATGGGGTGCCTGGTCTCCTGTAGCCGATTGTTACTTGCCACAAGTGATCGGCCAAGTGCTAAATTACAAGGCTGTTTTTATTTCTCCCAAGGCCACTTAGTAATTTTTCATCTTTAAACAGGAAATTCTGTCAGGCTGCAGGGCTTGCCGACTGGTTTGTGAACAGTATGCATCAGCTTCCTGGCCTGATATTTTTCCTCTGGTAAAATTATTCTTTCTTCCATGATAAGGTGAAAGGAGGCTGTGACAACATTATGGGTAGAATCCTTTGTGCTATCCAACAACAACATTTTGGATTTAAGTGATAGAAAATACCCCCCCCCCTTCTCCCTTCCCATCTTCATTGAAGGAAATGAGGTCTGCCAGAACTCATTGGAGTTAAACCAACTGTCCCATTCATTCTTAGTCCAGGCATAGGAAATACCGTATTTTTCGCTCCATAGGACGCACCGGCCCATAGGACGCGCCTAGGTTTTTTTTGGGGGGGGGGGAATAAAGAAAAAAAATTATTCCCCCCCCCCAGGTGCGGGGCTGGGGCGGGGGAAGCCCGAGCTTCCCCAGCCCCCAGAACAGTCTGCTATCCGCAGGCCGTGGGAGAGCTGCGCAACTTCGATGTCTGTATGGCATCTGTTAGTCTTGCCTTGTAAATTGATTTGTGTGTTTAGGGTTTGTTTGGAATTTTTGATCACAGGATGTGCGAGCTACATTGAACATATTAATGTTCAGGATCAGGCCAATGACCCATGTAGTCCAATGTCTTGTTCACACAGTGGCCAACCAGTGGACAGTGGGAAACCTACAGGCAGGTATACGGAATAAAAATGTTTTTAATAAATAAATGTCATGGTTTTAGTTCATTACATTCATATCCTAATAACCTTCAGTGCCAATCAGCACTCCCAGGGCAGCTTATATTTAAAAATAGAATCACAGAATTACAATAACTTCAGTACAAGAATTTAAAACAAAGGCAATAAAACCACAGCACGATACGGGGTGAAGGTTTGGTGTCAGGGAGACATGCCAAACATAGTCTGTATCCAACTCATAGCAGTTTAAAGGGGTTAAAGAGCTTGGGGAAATCATGGTAAAAGTCTGCATTCGCTGCCAGAATGCCAGGCTAGCCTCCCTTGGGGATAGCATTCCACAGTTATGGCTTCACTGCAAGAAAAGGCTCTCTGGGTTTGGTCTGCCACCTGCCATACCTCAAACATTGGGGATACCAGTGGGCCTCAATCTGAGTCCTCAGTGAGTGGATTGCTATAGAAGACGACAGCCCGACAAATAGCTGTTCTTGCTGTTTGCTCCCAGCTTCCATAATTCTACGGCTTACTGGCATTTCTGAATCTGAAGGGGCATGTTTCGATTGTTTTGTCTAGTAATGGACATCGGTAGACTCTATTCTCTGTTTGTTCGATTTATCTTCCCGGTGACTTCTGCAAGTTAGCCACTTAAATGACAAGAAGTGACTGACTGACCTAAGCGGGTATCTTTTTCCCAGCCAACTCCCTGCTTTTGTGAACGGGGTAGCGATAACACATCCTTGCCTGAAGAAATAGCATAGCTAGCTAGTAGCAACGTCAATCACAGGACGTACATATTGTACCTGAGCAAAGTATAGGTCTGGAAAAGGGAAAATGTCCAGAATCTTTTATTTTCAGTAGGGTTACTGAAGAGCCACACACACACTGAAGGCAGTAGCAACATGGAGCATGTGCTAAAATGCTTTGCAGTAGCAGGAAAAGGTGATGCGGGGCTGGGGGCGGGGGGAAGAGAGGTGAAGAAATCCCAAAACATCCAATAGCCATCAAAAGGCCAAGCAACTCTCTTAACCCGTGCTCCCAGGAGCACATTTTGTGTGTTCATGCAGGCATGTGCAGAGCCAGTTTTGATCTCTTATCCATGTAAGCCAGTCAGATTAGTAAGGTGCTGTGGCTTCAAACGAGCAGAGAAGGCTGGGGGGAAAAAAGAGTGAAAGAGCCAAGCCATGGTTTCAACTTGCAGGCGAATTGGATAATGGGAAGGTTGATTAAACAGCTTCTCTTAGAGGGAGGAATTAAGAATTTCCCTCTGGGTTTGGTGAAATTGGTTGGAAGGGAGAGAGAGTGAGCGGGGAGTCAGCCAAGCAGAAGAAAGGGAACTTTGAAGTGTCAGTCAGGAGGGCCGGTACCATTTGATTCTGCTGACCTCCCTTGCTATAGTTTGTGACAGTTTATTGGCTGCCATGCGGCAAATTCCTGTCACTGAGGATGTTTTAAAATATCGCCATGCAAGCAAGGGCCATGAATTCCCAGGGAGAGTGAACAGGGAGAGAGAGAGGAGATATTCAGAGATGGTTTCTCTTCAAAGCACTTCATTTTCCAGCCTAAGCATTCCTCTTGTCACATGGGGTGAGGTGGAGTGGACCTATGTAGCAAGCATAAGGGTTGATTGAGGTAAGGACTCACACCACTCGTGTTCTCATTACACCCCACTCCTTTTTGTTAGCAGCAATCAGGAGATCCAAAATGTTCCCCGTCAGAAACAGGCATTGGTCTGGAATGCAACCGGAAGTCCCAGTGATACACTGCTGGAAGCAGTTGTGTGTGAATGCACCCAGCCTACAGCTTTCCTAACACAGTCCATCTGCAAAAGGTGGTTTTCAGCCAAGTTTTACTTGTGAGTAGGCCCATGGAAATTAATGGACATAAATTGTGTTCATTTTTTTCAGTGGGTCTACTCTGTAAACTGTAATTTTCATTTTATAAATTTTATATGCCGCTTGATTGTAGAAAACTTCAAATTGCTTTACAAAAACTCTGGGTTGTATCCAGTGTTGGATAAGAGGAGTGGGATTTCTGCTTCCTTTCCTCCAACTGAATACCACAAAATCTGCTCTGGAGGTCCTTCATCTCTTTAGAGCTGATTTGGGGGGTGTTCAGTGGGCTGGAGGGGACAGGAGAGGAAGAAGAAGTACCATTGTCTGCACAGAAGTCTTTTGCACTAGCACAGCTACTGCATTGGATATAACCCTGTGTTCATAGAGATTGTGTGCTTGGTAGATCACTATTGCATCTGTTTTACAAATGTGTGGCTCTTCCTGAGAGAAATTCTCCCCAAACCACCTAGGCATGTTGGAGCTCAATCCAGAAGGCTGTTCCTCCTCCCCCTCCTCCCCCCACTCCTTCTCCTTCTTGTTATTCCGGAATGGTTGTACACAAGTTATCCAGAATTTAAGTGGTAAGAGTGAGATAGCAGAATTCTTGGACTGTGCCACATTTTGAATACACCCTAACATGAGAAACAAAACCCAGAACCACCACCACCAAACAAAATCACAAAAGCTTATTATAGTACATATGAAAACCAGCTTGGTGCAGAGGGATGTTAAGGGTAGCCCATTTTTTGATATGCTGGTTTATTATGTGAAGGCGACCTTTTATTTTAGGTAACATGAAAAATGCACTCCCTCCTCCCAAACCTGCAAAAATACCATTCAACATTCTTCAGGCGTGCACACATTCTGCACAATGTGTGAAATGGCTCATTGTTCAGCTCCCATTGAGCCTAGGCGCTTGGGCTTCAAAATGAAGAGACACTGAGTGATAAATAGGACAACTGGACTTCTTCCAAAGATAAGAGAATGTCTCATATGAAACAGAGATGGATTCAGATTCTTTTCCCCACCTCCCTGATAAACATGAGAGGACTCCTTCCAGATACAAAAATTGGTAGGAGTAGAAGACACTCATTCTGCTCACATATAAACCTTCCATTATTTACCCTTGTGCTTCATTGAAATGGGCAAACCTTAAAAAAAAGACAGGAAAGGGTTAATCTAGGGTGGGCATTACAGAAATGTCTCTTGATGTTGATGGGTGAATGAAAAATATAAATGGCTGTAAGAAAAAGAGGCAAACCATTTGCTGTAGTTTCAAGCAGGGAGGATCTTGTGTTCTTGTTCTCTCGCTTTCACGAGGAAGCTTCTTAATTTTAACTGGGCAGTGGCCAAAACTCACATAGTGCCCTTGAATTCAATCCCATCATGAGCTGGCAAGGTAATGGACTTTGTACCTAAGACTTAAGGATTGGACACTGTTCAAAGTACCGTATTTACTCGAGCCTAATGCGCCATCAAATCTAATGCGCCCCTCAATTTTCAGAACCTTGAAACTAAAAAAAGTATTTGCTGGGGAATGTAAATGTGCCATCGAATCTAATGTGCACCTTAATTTTGCAACTTAATTTGGCCAAAAAAAGTGAGCGTTAGATTCAATGGCACATTTACTTTATTATCCTTGCTCTGTTTTCCTCTCTTTTTTAGACTATTCTCAAGGAAAGGGTGGAAATCAGGCTGTTTGTGGGAGGGGACCTGTTTTATGCCACTGTTGGCACTCCTCTTTAGGTCAACATCATTGTATGTTTGTGGAGTGCTGAGAAAGCTAGCTGGCACATGTGGCGGTCATTTTATTTTAGCCTAGAAAGCCTTATGAATAAGCATCCCAAATCTGGGAGAATAAAAATATCCTAACTATTGCTGTTCTGATGACTGTTGATTCCTCCACCCTAGCCCCCAGTATTGAAAAGCTTCCACGTGATATGTGAACAGGTCATGCTCCTGCAAGACTGCAGTGAAATACTTTTAAATAATTACTTGAGACTTTCATCACAAACACATGAGACATAGGAAGAACATCCCTTTTTAACTCTTTGAAACTGAGATCTGTATCCCCCTGATTCAGAGGAAATTAAATGTCAGACAGTATAATCTTTCCACTCAGCAGTGGTGGAGAATGATCTGCACAAAGAATTAATGGTTGCTTTAAAAGTTTTTAGTTTTCGTGAATACATAAGAACACAAGAAAAGCCGCAGGCCTATGGCCCATCTTAGTTCAGCATCCTGTTTCGTGTTCCGACCCAGAGACCTATTACAAGCCTGGTAGATGAAGGGAACGCAGTGGATGTAGCCTACCTTGATTTCAGCAAGGCATTTGACAAGGTGCCCCATGATATTCTTGTAAAGAAGCTGGTAAAATGCGGTCTTGACTATGCTACCACTCAGTGGATTTGTAACTGGCTGACTGACCGGACCCAAAGGGTGCTCATCAATGGTTCCTCTTCATCCTGGAGAAGAGTGACTAGTGGGGTGCCACAGGGTTCTGTCTTGGGCCCGGTCTTATTCAACATCTTTATCAACGACTTGGATGATGGACTCAAGGGCATCCTGATCAAATTTGCAGATGACACCAAACTGGGAGGGGTGGCTAACACCCCAGAGGACAGGATCACACTTCAAAACGACCTTGACAGATTAGAGAACTGGGCAAAAACAAACAAGATGAATTTTAACAGGGAGAAATGTAAAGTATTGCACTTGGGCAAAAAAAATGAGAGGCACAAATACAAGATGGGTGACACCTGGCTTGAGAGCAGTACATGTGAAAAGGATCTAGGAGTCTTGGTTGACCACAAACTTGACATGAGCCAACAGTGTGACGCGGCAGCTAAAAAAGCCAATGCAATTCTGGGCTGCATCAATAGGAGTATAGCATCTAGATCAAGGGAAGTTATAGTGCCACTGTATTCTGCTCTGGTCAGACCTCACCTGGAGTACTGTGTCCAGTTCTGGGCACCACAGTTCAAGAAGGACACTGACAAACTGGAACGTGTCCAGAGGAGGGCAACCAAAATGGTCAAAGGCCTGGAAACGATGCCTTATGAGGAACGGCTAAGGGAGCTGGGCATGTTTAGCCTGGAGAAGAGGAGGTTAAGGGGGGATATGATAGCCATGTTCAAATATATAAAAGGATGTCACATAGAGGAGGGAGAAAGGTTGTTTTCTGCTGCTCCAGAGAAGCGGACACGGAGCAATGGATCCAAACTACAAGAAAGAAGATTCCACCTAAACATTAGGAAGAACTTCCTGACAGTAAGAGCTGTTCGACAGTGGAATTTGCTGCCAAGGAGTGTGGTGGAGTCTCCTTCTTTGGAGGTCTTTAAGCAGAGGCTTGACAACCATATGTCAGGAGTGCTCTGATGGTGTTTCCTGCTTGGCAGGGGGTTGGACTCGATGGCCCTTGTGGTCTCTTCCAACTCTATGATTCTATGACCTCCCCCCTAAATAAAGACACATTTGACTCAAATTTTAGTTTTGGTTTTTGGCAGAATTTAGGCCACAACTTTATTGATTACAGAAAAGTGAGTGGTTGCATAGGCTCTGGTTCGACTAGCTCCCTACACCCTTTCAGGTAGCGCTGACCCAGAGCTCTATCATAGGTCAGCCAAGGGTGAACACCTGAGGCAGGTGAAAAGCCTGGGAACAGACTCTGTTCACTCCCAGATGCTCCCCAGGATACAGGCACGGGCACAACCCCCTTTCGGGGGTTGACCAAAACAAGTTGAGTCCCTGGATTCTTTTAACGGAATACCTTTCACATAGGGATGGCGAGACCGTTCTCCCATCCCTATCACATGAACCAGTGCCTATCCGCAACCTTACAAGTTGTGACAAATTGCTATGCGGCAGGCAAAACCCAAATGGCTACAGCCAATCAGCCAAGTGGGGAAAATTCCTGCCGTGCCCCTGTCCCAATGACAGACGACACATGATGGCATAGCAAGGTCAATTGCAAAATGCCCTAAAATTAGGGAGAGGTGGGCAGGTGTTCCGATGCACGAGCCGAAAGAGGAAGCTCTGGGACAAGAGCATGCGTTTATATAGGTCCCTCGATCCATTTTGACTGTACCCCATTGACCAGATTAAACCCAGCAATGAGGGACCTACCAATCGGGTGTTGTAGCTATCCAATAGACCCACCCACAACCAAGAGGTCAGTCTCCAGGTCTCACCACAACACATGCTCTCTTTTAGGGAGGACATGATTTTTCACAGTGGCCAACCAGATGTCTGTGAGAAACCCACAAGCAGGATTCAAGCACAAGAGAACTCTCTCATCCTGTGGTTCCAGCAACTGGTTAAAAAAGAAGAAGAAGAAGAAGAGGGATCTGGGGGACTGTAGAATGGTAGGGTTGTGTTCTAAGAATAATTTTCACTGATATATATTGGAAGTAATGTGGAAATTGAAGTGGATCTAATGATTAAGAAGCAATGACACCAACATCTGAGTTTAGTGTCTTAGTTTGCTTCTTCAGAAAAGAGAAACTGAAGCTTCCCCACAAGAGATAGTCAAGGTTCATCCATCATAAAATGTTAACAAATGTTAAGGATCTTATGAAAACTTGTGTTTTATATGTATGTATTGTTTTTTGAAAATAAAGTGAATCACTTTTTTTAAAAATGTTTTTGATTTGTTTTTAAAAAGTACAAACATAACAAAAAGAAAGAAATCAAAGAATAAAAAAATGTGAATGCTAAAACATCACATCCTGGATGGACAAAAGTACAAAAGATATAGTGCAGCTCCAAAAGGGTAATAAAGCATTAACTTGTATAAATATTTCCTTTACAATTAGTAAAGATATATAGAAAGAAAAGTACCAGTTGGAAAGATGGAGTAATTGTTTAGTTATCAAAAAGATCTCAGTGAACGCCTTATTACAGCATTTAGCCACCTTTGAGCAGTCCCATTACATGTGCTTATATGTACTAACTATGTAGCAGCCCCTCCAACACAGGAAGGTGTACCTGGATGTACAAAGGAGAGCTGCTGGGGAGTACAGTACCAGTCATGTACTAACTTTAAAGAAAGTTATTGAGTTTGAGTTAACGAAGACCTGCATGGAGGCTTGGCCTGCAGACCATTCCACTACTCACCATCTATTTGTATGTACCAATTAGGTTCGCTTCATGATTTTTGAGTTTGGGCCCCAAAGGAGGCATGAATAAGAAATTTGTATAATAAAGACACCAGAGCCTTTACATAATTTGCTGTATTGTTGACTAGCCATTCAAAAGGAGACAACTGCCTCGTAGCATCTCATACTGGTTTTTTTTTTAAAAAAACTTCCTTTCTGGGAATTATGGAAATATGTAAAGATGCATGTGCAGATTTACTCATCTGAAACTTTACTTATGGCCAAAGCAATCTTACGAGGTTGGGAGAAGGCGTGGTCGTTGCGGCAGATGAACCAATCCAAAATCCTGCTGGACTTCCGCTGGCAGGCTGGATGGTCACAAGGAGGCAGAGTGAGACTGTTGTTTTCTCTTCCCGCCTGTAGGATTTTCCTTCCTATTTGTCTCAATGGCAAGAAGAATGAGTGCACTGGAGTATTCCCCGCTTCCTCTTGATTTGTCCTCAGCAACTTCTACCCACAAGTGCCTCCTTTCTGCACCCTCTATTGTTGGAGCAACAATGGCAGAAGATGGGTGGCTTTGGAGATATCCACAGCTACAACTAGGAGAGTGGATGCCCTCCCCCTGAGGAGCAGATCCATAAAATCCTATGGCCTCCTTAATTATACGATTATACAGTTATAATTATACACCTGTACAAAAAGAAATTTAAACAGATTTGGGATAAATCTCACTTGAAATGTAAGCACCCTGTACAGTGGTTCCTCGGTTACAGACTCCGCTAACCCAGAAATATTACCTCGGGTTAAGAACTTTGCTTCAGAATGAGAACAGAATTTGTGCTCCGGCGGCGCGGCAGCAGCAGGAGGCCCCATTAGCTAAAGTGGTGCTTCAGGTTAAGAACAGTTTCAGGTTAAGTACAGACCCCCGGAACGAATTAAGTACTTAACCCGAGGTACCACTGTATATCTTGGGACTTTACATTGTAATCCCTTAGGTAACAACTCCGAAACTCACAGCTGCAAAGCCAGAGTCAGTGCTTTCTTTGTGTTTACTTACTAGATGGGGGAAAGAACAACTCAACAAGGCAAAGGAATATATTTTCTTGTACACACACACACAATTTTTTTAAAAGGTTTCCTCAGTTTGGGTAAGGAGGTTGAAGGGATGTCACAGTGCTGGGCCTGCTTTGGCTTGCCAGCGGTACAGAGAAGGGAGGTGAAATAAATCACCTCAAGACTCGCTCTATGTTTGCATTCAATTGATTATTTCCGGAGATGCCCCTGTTTTCCATTTGGTTAGGGGTTTTTAGAGGCAGCAATTTTGTTATCAACAGCAGTAGGAGCTGTACTGAGGTGCGCTCTGTGATAGGGCAGAGGCACCATTCAAAGAGCCAAAGCCACCTCTGTGTATGTGTGTATGTTTTTAATCCCCCCCCCCCCCCCGCTGACGGTTTTTGACATTGTTCTTCAGCCCTCTTTCCATGGCGCTTGTTAAGCTGTTAACTCACTCCATTTATTTAGTGTGCGTGTTGCCGAGAGCTCAATTTTTATCTTGGTGAAAACCAGGCTTGCTCATGGGCACATAATGAAATTGCATAAATATACCCTTAGCCAGGGAATCTAATTTATTTTCCCTGTTCATTATGGGGGAGAAGGCCATTATGAAATGTATAACTTCCCCCCCACCTTTTCCCCAGTGCTGGAATTGAAAGGCAGGCGTGCGGGCTCTTTTTGTACTGATGATTTCGCCCTGATTCAATTTAAAGCTGGTTAGAGCTCAAATACTGTAGCGTAATTGACAAAGATCAGTGTGGGTTGTAATGCTAATGTCTTGGCTGTGGCTTCGGAGGCTCTACAAGAGAGCAGGTTAGAAAACGCTTTCTGGAAAGATTGGATCTATTGTTGTCTGCTTGGTTGACGAGAAACTAGAAGGCCAGTTGCTATGATCTATCCCGCTTTGATATCGGATCTGCATGGGGAACATTATAAACGCAAAACAGTGACCTGGTGAGCAGCGCATGGCTGTGTGCATGTGTGTGCAAACACGGTGGATGCACCTGGATTCCCTTTTGCCACTTGTCGCATCATCGTTCTGCAGAAATAAGGAGGAAACCGTCCAGCAATTGTATGAATATTTACTCCCTTCCATGCCACTGAGTATCGTTTACGGGGAATCACAAGTGGGAAGGTTGCTAGTGCACTCAAGTCCTGCTTGCAAGCTTCCCATGGGTATCTTGCTTGACCACTGTGAGAACAGGCTGTTGGACTAGGTAGTCCTTTGGCGTGATGATTCAGCAGGACTCTTATGTTCTTATGCTACATGATGTGTAGGGTAGCATATATGATTTGCTATGACTGCTGAGAGAACATGGCACAGGCTGTGCAAATTTTATAAGCTGGCTGTTGTAGATTGTGACCAGCGATTGGGAAAATAGCATTGGTTATACCAGTGGTGAGAGTCCTTTATAGCCCAGACGGCCAGATTTTTATCTCTTCCATCTACTGTCAGCTAATTTCATCTAGTGGGCGGAACCAGCTTCCTGTCAGTCCTATGACATAATGACACCTGGCGATAGATTTCTCTCACACTTCAAAGGAGGTCACTGCAGCACAACTTCCTTCGAAGATGCACTCCCTGAACCAACCAAAGAGGCTCCTTTTAAAGTCTCTGCAGAGCAAAAAAATACTTCTAAAACCAGAGCATTGTCCAGGAAACTTTGCAGTTTGTATTCAAATATTCAGGGGCGGGGGGATGCTCTTTTTAAAAATTAAACTCCCTTGTGCAGTGCTTCTCAAGTCACATGCTTGGGAAGTATTGAGCACAGGGCTTGCAAAGTGCTTTGCACAATGCTCAACAATCCCAAATGCTCAACAATCAGGTCAGGTGGTTGAGAAGTGCTGTGCAAGGGACTTTTCAGCAGCACCTGTAATGTTCGTTTCTGCCAAGTCCTGCCTTTACCTGTCCCGTGCTTAGTGGTCTGGCATGACTGAAACAGCTCACAAGCCAGAGAGAGAGGCCTGGTGGGCTAAAATAGACCCACAGGGCCACCCCTTAGTTATATTGTGTGGGTGTCTTGGCATTACAGAATAACACATTTTCACCCCAAAAAATGAAGTTGAAAGAGATATGTGACTGCTGCCCAGAATTAGTTCTGTGTCTCTCATCCACCTCTGTCCTTTGGTACTGCCGCTAGTGGAATGAGATGCCACTGTGGTGTAGTGGTTAAGAGCGATAGACTCGTAATCTGGGGAACCGGGTTCGCGTCCCTGCTCCTCCACATGCAGCTGCTGGGTGACCTTGGGCTAGTCACACTTCTTTGAAGTCTCTCAGCCCTACTCACCTCACAGAGTGTTTCTTGTGGGGGAGGAAGCGAAAGGAGAATGTTAGCCGCTTTGAGACTCCTTCGGGTAGTGATAAAGTGGGATATCAAATCCAAACTACTACTACTACTACTACTATTCTTCTTCTTCTTCTTCTTCTTCTTCTTCTTCTTCTTCTTCTTCTTCTTCTTCTGTGTTGTGGGGTTCATTGGCTGCTGCCTGCAGGGCCAGGCCACATCGCGGTATCTCATCATTCATTTTGTATGGGATAGATGTTAGTGGGAAGGGAGGGGGCTTGGAGGTGGAAAAGGAGGTGTGGAGCTCCTGCTTTCAGTGTCAACCGTGCCACCTGGCTCCAGGCTAAGAAATTTACCAGATTAGGCTAGTGGTATGCATACTTAAAGGGACGCAGGTGGCGATGTGCTCTAAACCACTGAGCCTAGGGATTGCCGATCGGAAGGTTGGCGGTTCAAATCCCTGTGATGGGGTGAGCTCCCGTTGCTTGGTCCCTGTCCCGCCAACCTAGCAGTTCAAAACACATCAAAGTGCAAGTAGATAAATAGGTACCACTCTGGCGGGAAGGTAAATGCCATTTTTGTGCGCTGCTCTGGTTTCACCAGAAGCGGCTTAGTCATGCTGGCCACATGACCCGGAAAAACTGTCTGCAGACAAACGTTGGCTCCTTTGGCCAGTATAGCGAGATGAGCTCCACAACCCCAGAGTTGTTCGCGATTGGACTTAGCTGTCAGTGGTCCTTTACCTTTACGTATATGCATACTTACTGCCATCAGTGGCCCTACTGGTCCATAATGTTGTGTTCAGAGCCACTAACTATACCATTTCTGTCTCACACATAGGAATCTCTAGAAAGGGAACAAGAGTGAAAGAATGGGCTGCTGGTCACTGCAGACTATATCCGTGGATGAGGGCCTGGTTCAACCAGGTTTCTCTGTGAAGTCCCTGCCATACATCTCCTGGCACTGTGTTTTGCAAAAGATTTCTGTGATTACTATAATGCGTTGAGCTGGGGTGGGGTGGGGGAGTTATCTTGCAGGGTATGTAGGAATCCTCACAGCAAAAGTAGGAAGATATAGCCAGCAACATGACAGCCTATCCAATTGTCCAACATCCCATGATTTATCTATTATTTTAAATACATTGGGTATGGTTATAAAATTCACATTCATACAGTTATAATTAAGTGGGGGGCTATTTAGGTGATGCTGGTGAATGGATTTGTAGGATGTGTTCAGCATGTCGCAGGGCTTATATTTCAATGCATTTTTAACTCTTT
Source organism: Podarcis tiliguerta (assembly GCF_965153285.1). Lineage (NCBI taxonomy): Eukaryota > Metazoa > Chordata > Lepidosauria > Squamata > Lacertidae > Podarcis > Podarcis tiliguerta. The sequence continues at coordinate 92,762,408 of NC_139535.1, read as the reverse complement.
TTTATTTTAAAAAAGAACATCTTCTACAGCTGTATTAGTTTGACAGTCATTAGTATAATGGAGGTTTCCAGGGTCATATTGCCAAGCTAAGGAAACGGCAATTATATCCCAGCCACTGTATCAGCTTAATTGTATCCTTGTGAAAAATTCAGGAGGCACGTACCAAGAAGAGGTGTACAATGGGAGATTTGGGACAAAGTCGCCACCACTTTAGCTGCATCTCCCGAACCAGTTCCCCATAGGGGCCTGGAAAATTTTGAACCCTGGTTGGAGTGGACATAAGCCCAATGATCCTTCATCCTCTAGAACTGGGCTCCTTGATTTTTGGTTGCATGTCGTTTCCTGCCTTGGAAAAGAGAGTTGTTCCCCTTTTTTTTCTCTCTGGCTTGCTCCTACATTGAAAAGAGCATGGCAGTGTATCATTTAGGTTCATACTCCTGCTCTCCATCTGTGTTTATCACTACTCCCCCCCCCCTCACCTCACTCCTGCACTCTGTGCTCATTGAGATGGGGTTAATATTTGCTTTGCTTAACTGGCTAGGGTGTTTGTGAGGATTAATTATTGAAAACCTGCAAAGTGCTTTTTTGAATGTAAGTGCAAAGCTTTATGATTATTTTATCCTGCCCTGCACTCAAGAGGTAGGGCAGGCTTTCCTTATGTGATTACAGGCACATGGGCATGTCACTTGGCAGAGCGTGCTGGCATCACTCCTGCATCCAGAGCAGAAAGAAATCCTATCTTTAATGGCAGGTGCAATCTTCCTGTTTCTATGTGAAGGGAGGGACAGACTTTTTGCTGGACTTTCTGAGGACAGACACTCCTGTATGATTGCTGTGTTTGCTCACCTGAGCGAAACATAAGAAATGGTCTCTGTTGCCTGGCCTTTGTGAACAAATCTGTTCCGGAACGATTTGATGGCTGCTAAGCCAGAGTAGACCCATCAGCTTGCACTATTGTAATTTCCTCCACTTTATGGAAATATGGCATGCCCATTCTGTTGAAAGAGTCCTAACAGAGCAACAAGTTTTGGAAGAAGTGAACTGAGAAATACCCTCTCAAGCCCAAGGGCTGCTTGCTTTTTGTTCTATAAAATCTGTTTCATTTTTATTTTGCAATCTCTTTCATAAAGTATGCCATCAAAACAGTGGTTTGTAGGTCTGATGCCACACAAATAAATTCTGAGAAAGTGTCAGTCTTCGGCTTCATTTCCCAAAAAGGGAAAATTATGCTCATTTCTCTTATAATGGGACTCAATGAATTTCCCCACAATATTGAAAGGAACAAGCTTAATTTCGAACTTCATCAGCCCCAAAGGTGGAGATACCTGCAAAACAGACAGAAACTTTTAGAGAACCTTCCTCTTCCAACCAGGGGTGTAGGAAGGGGGGCGGAGGGGGCGGGCCGCCCTGAGTGCCACTCTGGGTGACAAAATGGCCCCTGCCTCCCCCCCAGCTGTAGAGCAGCCAAGGGCGCATGCTGTCCGTATGGGCGTCCGTATGGGATGTCTCTCATGGGGCAGCCTGTACGGTCATTGTGCAAGCAGCAGCCCGTACAGTCGCCCTGCGTGAGCGGCAGCCTGTACAGACTGCGCATGTGTGGCATCCCGTATGGAGTGTGCATGCGTGGGATGCCGCACATGCACAGTCCATATGGACTGCACCGCCCTGGGTGCCGGAGAGGGTTCCTCCGCCACTGCTTCCATCAACATGGCAGTCCTTGGCTTCTTCTGCTTTCTAATTAGAAACATGCTAGAGGAATCTTTTATCACTCAGTTATTCTGTGTCTGACATCATACCTTTTGTTTGTGAGGCTAGAAGTGCTGGCCACTCCTAAGATGCATTTTACGAGGTAAGAAGTATTTGTCTGAAAACAAGTAGGCCAAGTTTACTCCCGGTTACTGTTGTGGAAGGTAAAATTTGCAGGAAACAACTGGGTACCATTTTGCAGAAATGCAGAAAACTTAGCAGGATATAGTAATTGTCAGGGCTGGCTCCGGGTCCCAGCTCACCAAGGACCAACGCTAGCCGGTAGTAAAGTATCAAAGTCTTTATTGAAGAATAGATTCCATTTCAAAGCCTCAGCGTCCCAGCTCTACATCTGGACTCTAGACCGGCGAAGCTCCGTCTGAGTCCCCGCCCCCTGTACACCAGTTTAAGACTCTAATCTTACTCCACCTCTTCCTTCTCTCTCTCTTCCTCTGGGTCCTACTACCCCCCGGGGTCTCCTCCCTCCTGGACTCTTCTGAGGCAGACGTTGACCCCTCTGACTCCTCCCCCTCTCTTCGGCGGGCTTTAGGACCTGGCTCCCTACCCGGGCTGCCCACCTTGCCGCCCTCCTGTACATTTGAACTTGGCGCGCGCGCGCGTTTAACTTTCCTGATGACCGTTTCCTCGCTCCCTGACGAGGGTGTGGCCCCTCCTGCCTCACGTTCTCCCGCTGCCCGCGCGCCCCCTGATCCCGATGCCTGGGACTCCTACCCCCTACTGCGCTCTGGGGGGGACGCTGGTCCGGATTTCCAGCTGCTACTCTCTGAGTCCCCTCTGGCCCCTTCTTCCCGAGGTGCCCCCCTGGGCACTCCCCTTGCCCTGACTATGGGGGCCCCTTTCTGTGAATCTTCCGAGTCACTGGAGAGACTCAGAGACCTCGGACTGCTGTCTTCGCTGACATTTCCTTCCGACTCCTCCCCCTCGCTCTCCACTTCCTCCCTCTCCTGTGACTCTGCTCCTGAACCCCTGACATCCATCCCCCCCTCGAAGCCCCCCCTTCCCCCCTCCCCCTCCTCCGGCGGGGGTGCTGGGTGCTCCGTCGTTGTGGGGGTGAATGGCGGATACAGTTCGTCCCCCGTGGCGTGCATCCATCCTGATAAGTCCGGCTCGTCCTCCTTGTCTTCGCCGACCTCGATCTCCTCTGCTTCCATCTCCGTGCCGCCATGCTCGAACCCAACGTCCTCCCCCAGCCTGTCCATGTCCATCTCACCCTCGGTCTCCTCTGGGTCCGTTGCCTGCCAAGGACCCCTCAGCCACCTCCTGCTCCACCGCTCCTCTCCTCGATCGTCCCACCAAAACGAGCGGTCTGAGGCAAACCCCGAGGGCGAGCCCTCCGGGGAACGTGTTTCCATTGCTGGTTCCTCGTCCGAGGTGAACCCCTGGAAGGTGCTGGTTGAAAGCGTGGGTGTGAAAAGCCAGTCGTCGAAATACTCGGCTGGCATGGGCCTGTGTGGGAACAAGGCATGAAACTCCTCCTTGAGAAGAGGCTCGTTCAGGGCATAGTCTGGCACCCAACGGTTGGCGCTGGCCGGGGTACCTTCACTGGCGAGAAAGTATTCTACTCCCTCTTCCCCCCATCTCGAGTCTAAAATCTCTGTGACCTGGTTGATGAGTTCCCTTCCTGGCGACTCCCTCCTTGGGGGGGTCTCCCCATATGGGTCTGGTGCTGTGTCCTGCGCCTGAAATCGGTGAGGTGCTTTGTAGGGCGTGAGCACCGACCTATGGAATACTGGGTGCATTCTGGATCCCTCCGGAAGTGTCAACCGGAAAGCCACCGGATTGATCCGTGCTTCAACTTGGTAAGGTCCTAGCTGCTTATGTCCGAGTTTCTTCTTAGCTAGTGATCTGGTCGGCACTGCGTGTGCCGCTAACCACACCCAGTCTCCCACCTTTATGTCCTCCCCAACCCTTCTGTGCTTGTCAGCCTGCAGTTTGTATGCGTGCTTTGCAAGCTCTAACTGCCTCCTAAGCTGTTCGTGAACCTCCTGCAATTCTGCCGCCAAGACTTCCGCTGCCTGTGGCTCTCCCTCCCCCAGTCTCTCTAATCCCGGAAAGGTTCTGGGATGCCTCCCGTTGTTGGCGAAGAACGGTGTCACCCCCGTTGACACGTGTTTCGTGTTGTTGTAGGCGAACTCAGCGAGCGGCAGGTAGTCCACCCAGGTTGTCGGCTGCTGATTTGCATAGCATCTCAGGTACTGCTGCATGATGGCGTTGACGCGCTCCGCTTGGCCGTTGGTCTGCGGGTGTCTCGCCGACGCTAGGTTGATCTTGACATTCAGGAAACCCATCAGCTTCTGCCAGAAGTTCGAAATGAACTGGCGCCCCCTGTCGGACAAGATAGACCGTGGCAGACCGTGCACCTTGAAGACGTGGTCTATGAACAGTTTGGCGGTCTGTTCTGCCGTGGCCACCTTCGCGCATGGAATGAAGTGGGCCATTTTAGTGAACATGTCCACCACCACTAGCACTGCCGTTTTACCCCTTGAGCTGGGTAAATCCGTGACAAAGTCCAGGGCCACCCTCTCCCACGGTTCGCTCGGGGTCTGCAGCGGTTCGAGCAGTCCCGCCGGAGGTTTGTGCACTGACTTGGCCCTTTGGCAGGTGTCGCACCTCGAGACGTACTCCGCGACTTCCCCCCGCATCTTGGGCCACCAAAAATCTCTGGCAACTAGTTCTGCCGTCTTCTCCTTGCCAAAGTGCCCGGCGGTGGGTGCGTCGTGCAACTGCTGCAGTACTTTCGCACGGAGGTCGTCTCCCGGTACATAGAGTGCTCCTCTGCGGATGAGCAATCCGTCCCGTACTTGGAATTTGTCGTCCTTCACCGTGCCCTTGTGCACCTCCTCCATCTTGGCTTGTGCGAAGGGGTCCTCCTGCAGTGCTCGACGGACCGCCTCCAGGTCCACGGTTGCTGAAGCGCACGCCCACGCTTTCGGAGCGAAAATGTGCTTGGCCGCTGCTGGTGCCGCCTCTTCGAGGTATTGCGGCTTTCTGGACAGTGCATCCGCCATGATGTTGTTGTCGCCTGGGATGTATTCTATCCTGAAGTCGAAATCCGCAAAGAATTCCGCCCATCTGATGTGCCGCTGGTTCAGGAACCTTGCCGTGCGCCAGTACTCCAGGTTCTTATGATCTGTGCGAACCTGCACTGTGTGTTTGGCCCCGACGAGGAAGTGCCGCCACGCCTTGAATGCTGCATGAATGGCCAGCAACTCCCTGTCCCAGATGGTGTAGTTCTGCTCCGACTTGCTGAGCTTCCTAGAGTAGAAGGCACACGGTCTCCAGTCCCCATGCGGGTCCTTCTGCAACAGTACGGCGCCCACGGCTCTGTCTGAGGCGTCTGTTTCAACCCTCATCGGTTTGCTGGGGTTCACATGCAGTAGCTGCCCTTCGGACGAGAAGAGACGCTTAAGGTTCTGGAAGGACTGCTCCGCTTGCTCCGTCCAGATGAACTTCTTCTTCTTAGAGCTGAGCGTGTCGGTAATGGCCGCCGTCTGCATCGCGAACCCCTTGATGAACTTGCGGTAAAAGTTGGCGAATCCCACAAACCGCTGGACCTCCTTCCGATTGCGCGGGCTCTTCCAGTCCAACACTGCGCGAACCTTGGCGCTGTCCATGGCAAGCCCCTTGTCCGACAGCTTGTAGCCCAGGAAATCCACCTCCTTCCTGTCGAACTGGCACTTCTCCAGCTTGGCATACAGCCGATGCTCCCGCAGTCTTTGCAGAACTTCCTTGACGTCACCTTCGTGGGTCTCCTCAGATTCTGAGAATATCAGGATGTCGTCCAAGAAGCAGACGCATTTCTTGTAGAGGAGACCCGCCAGGACGTGATGCATGAAGGCTTGAAAACAGTGAGCGCCATTTTGTAAACCGAAGGGCATAACTGTATTCATATGTGCCCAGGGGCGTGAACATGGCAGTCTTCCACTCGTCTCCTTCCCGTATGCGAATCAGGTTGTACGCCCCTCGCAGATCCAATTTTGTAAAAACGCGTCCTTTCCTCACTGTTGCAAGCAGGTCATCTATTTTGGGCATGGGAAAGGCCGTGGGCTTGGTCTTGGCATTTAAGAGCCTGAAATCAACTACAAGCCTCTTTTGGGGCGTGTCCTTTTTCTTCACAAAGAATACAGGACTGCCCCCCGCTGCCTTCGACTCCCGGATGAAACCGCGCTTCAAGTTGAGGTCTATGAACTCCTTGAGCTCCTGTAGCTCGTCCTCAGACATGGAATACAGTTTCCCGGCTGGCAGCGTCGCTCCTGGCAGGAGGTCAATCTTGCAGTCATAGGGCCTGTGGGGAGGCAGCTTGTCCACTTCCTTCTCGCAGAAAACCTCCAAAAACGCTGCGTACTTGCGCGGCACTGCTTGCAGCGTGCCTAATTGTAGCTGCGGGTCGTCCCCTCCTTCTTCCGGGCTAGGAAGGATGCAATGTTCCGCGCAATAGGAGGAGCCGAAGGTCAGTTGGCGCTGGTACCACGCCAATGCTGGGCTGTGCCTGTGCAGCCAACTCATGCCTAAGACTACAGGCGTGTCCGACAGGTGGGTGACATTGAAGCTGATGACTTCTTGGTGATTTCCAATCCGCATCACCATTGGTTGCGTTTGTTGCACCACCTGCCCCCCTAACAAGTCTCTGCCATCCACCGTGACAACGTTCAGGGGCAGCGTGGCTGGTAGCAGTGGTATATTGTGCTGCTGAATGAATTCCAGTCCTATAAAGTCAGCGTTACTGCCGGAGTCAATGGTGATCGGCACCTCCAGAGTGCGTCCATTGGGCAGTTGGAGAGACGCTGTAAGCTGCACCACTGGTTTGGGTGGGAGGGGGTCTGTGGGTTGCAAAAGTGCTGGGGATTGCTTCATTGACTTGTCTGGCTGGACCCCAGTGCCTCTTCCTCCAGCCAGACTCCGTCGTTTAACTGTTGCTGTGTTTTCAATTGAGCTGCGTCTGTGACTGTTGCCGAGGCTGCAGTGTGCTTGTGGAGCCTCTGGGGACACTCTTTCGCCATGTGTTGAGCACTGTCGCAGATGTAGCACTTCCTGTTCCCTCTAGGAGGCTTCGTTTTGGCTGCTCCCGGTGTTAGGGCTCTGGTAGCTGACTGAGCCCTGGCACCTCCTATCTCCATCGGCTCTTCTCCCCCTCCCTGCGAGGGTGTGGAGTGCGCACGCGCTGCTTCTCTGGGAGAGAAGGGAGGTGCTCTGGCTGGTGCCCTTCCCCAACGCCCTTCTTCCCTGTTCCAAGGACGTTCCTCCAGATGCACCCCGATTTCCAGAGCCCTCTGGACTACTTCCTGGGTGCTCCTTGGCCTCTCCCCCCTTCCAATCTCCGCTTTTACATCTGCATTCAAGCCCTCCCAAAAGAGGTCTCTCACTGGCTCAAATCTTTTTGCCATCCCAGTGCATGAACTAGTCCGAAAAAGCGTGCATGGTACTGCCTCACGCTGGCTTTGCCCTGTTTAAGTCCATGTATGTCCCTCCGGGCAATGTCGATGTCTATCTTTGATAAAAAACACGAGTCCATTGCTTTAATGAAAGCCTTCGCATCCTGGAGCGCCGGATCATTATCTCTCCATAAATTCCTCAGCCACGTTTTGGCCTCCCCATGCAAATGGGACAAGATAAATCCCACTTTCTCTCTTTCATCTCTAAAGTCTTTGTCAAGCAGCTCCAGCGCAAACAGCAGGTCTGCTCTGAAGTTGGGGTACTGCTGTAGACTCCCGTCAAAATGAGATACAAGGCTGCCTCCCCTTCTCCCCAAGCCAATGCCCTCTGTTTTGGATCCCGGTGGCCCTTGTTTAGAAAGCACGTCCAACCTGACTTGGAGATCCCGGCAGGCGTTAACCATTTCCTCCTCTCTTTTCCTGGATGCAAGCACCTCCGTGCTGAGTTGTGTCACAGCTTCTTGCAGGGCTGTTAGTTGCTCTTCCGTAGTCATCTTGCCTGAGTTTTGTGAGCTCTGGAGGCACCCCTCTTCTTCCCTCGCTGCGTTGACTCACGTGGCGAGGTTCTTGGTGCCAAAATTTGGGAGACGGAGCTTACTGTCAGGGCTGGCTCCGGGTCCCAGCTCACCAAGGACCAACGCTAGCCGGTAGTAAAGTATCAAAGTCTTTATTGAAGAATAGATTCCATTTCAAAGCCTCAGCGTCCCAGCTCTACATCTGGACTCTAGACCGGCGAAGCTCCGTCTGAGTCCCCGCCCCCTGTACACCAGTTTAAGACTCTAATCTTACTCCACCTCTTCCTTCTCTCTCTCTTCCTCTGGGTCCTACTACCCCCCGGGGTCTCCTCTCTCCTGGACTCTTCTGAGGCAGACGTTGACCCCTCTGACTCCTCCCCCTCTCTTCGGCGGGCTTTAGGACCTGGCTCCCTACCCGGGCTGCCCACCTTGCCGCCCTCCTGTACATTTGAATTTGGCGCGCGCGCGCGTTTAACTTTCCTGATGACCGTTTCCTCGCTCCCTGACGAGGGTGTGGCCCCTCCTGCCTCACGTTCTCCCGCTGCCCGCGCGCCCCCTGATCCCGATGCCTGGGACTCCTACCCCCTACTGCGCTCTGGGGGGGACGCTGGTCCGGATTTCCAGCTGCTACTCTCTGAGTCCCCTCTGGCCCCTTCTTCCCGAGGTGCCCCCCTGGGCACTCCCCTTGCCCTGACTATGGGGGCCCCTTTCTGTGAATCTTCCGAGTCACTGGAGAGACTCAGAGACCTCGGACTGCTGTCTTCGCTGACATTTCCTTCCGACTCCTCCCCCTCGCTCTCCACTTCCTCCCTCTCCTGTGACTCTGCTCCTGAACCCCTGACAGTAATGAACATAATTCTGCTTCCTGAGAATTTTGGCTTCTTCTTCTTTTTTAAAGCTTGTTTTCCAGTTCTTATGGGTACGTGGATCACACTTGAAAGTGTGTGGGCAATGCCTGGTAGAATGTCAGCAACAAGAAAGGTTTCTAGTAGCCAAGGAAGGAGGATTTCATCAACATGGATTGCTAGCTCCTTGCGGGGGTTTTTATATGCATTTGTGTTGGCTGCTTCAGTTTCACCACCAAAATGGCAGCATCCTTAAGTGGTGGTGGTGGGAAAACAGCACACACATGCAGAAAACAAGATAGTTGCTCCGACTAGGCATGAAATACAACTGTCTGATTTCCTAACAGGACCTTCACATGTGCAGTGAATGGGTAAATGTAAAAGTCACTGCTAAAGCCATTCCTGGCTTGTTTTTTCTTTCAACTCTTTGCTGGGGGTGGGAGTGGGGGGGAGGCGGGTCAATGAGGCATTGCATTTTCTGATTTTATTTTCCTTGTCCTCTTTGAGCCCAGAGGACAAGTATCTATATATCTTGTAATGGCATGGTTTTTCCTTCTGTGAAAGCAAAAGTATTGCCTGTGAACTTCTCCCTACAGAGGGTGAGAGACAGATGTACAAACAACATAGGCAGTCCATGGAGAGATACCCATATGCTATGCTATCTCCACTAATACACTTATTCCATGGATACTGAACTCACACAGTTATTAAAAGCTCAACAGTTTCTCTGAGCCGTCTGTTCCCAGTCCTTGCCATTTGCCACAACTGTTGTCTAAGATAGCAGAATTTGAGTTAGCTTCCCTCCCCTCCTTCGGTGCTGTTGCAGTGGCCTGCTTATCATTGGTAGAATTCATTTATTTTAAAGTTAGTGTTTTTGCTTTGGTGGAATCAGAAATGGCCTTGATTTGTAATGGAATATTGGGTGGGGCATATTTTGTGTTCCAAGAGCTAAGAGGTTTTTTTTTTTCCTCTTGGAGAGGTTGCATTTTTAATATGTTTTGCATTTGCAACCAGAATCTAGGAGTGTCACATTTGGTTTCTAGGAGGCCTCAGGGCATATCTTTCATTTCTTTAATGTGAAATATGTTTGTCTATATAATATTCCAGGTTTCACCATAAGGCAGCTGACAATAATAAACAGTAAAATACAGTATTAAAACAATAAGTTACAAAGACAAAAGAATAATCTGAGAAGCCTGTTGCTACCTCAGATGTTGAACGTCTCTGAAGATGATCTTAAAAAGTTTGCCTGTCCTCTAGATACCCTGTGCCCAATAGGATCAAGATATCCCAAAGCAGTTTCCAGGAACTGAGCTACAGTATAAGGATCAGTAGTCTAAAGCAGTGGTTCCCAATTAGGGGTCCAGGGCCCCCTGGGGGTCTTTGGAACGCACCCAGGGGGTCCGCGGCCCCATCCCTTGCCTCTCCCTCAACTAGCTTTTTGCATGATAATGTCACAAATTTTATGGTCTGTTTTTAGTAGACCTAAATTCTGTTGCTTATTAGGGCCTACCCCACATTTTATTCAAAAAATTGCTTTGCACAGGTAACTACCATAGAGTTACCCAAATTTTCAAAAGTAGGGGGTCTGTGGCTCGGCTTTTGAAAAAGAGGGGGTCCTCAGTAACTAGCTAATTGGGAACCACTGGTCTAGAGGGCTGCATATGCAAATCTGAATGAGATAAAAATGTCCATATACTTTTAATGTGACATTAACATACCTTTCTGGAGAGAAGGTTGTTGGCCCATTCAGTATATTGGTAAGTTTGGCTGCATCTGGCCAGAGTTAGTGTTTTCTGCATCAGATTGTTCACTTTTTAAGCTGAATGGAAGATAATATTCCATTGGCCTAGCTGAGAAAGAGCTCAAGAATTCAGTCATACTGGGTCAAGCTCCTAGAAGCAGTGGTCTGTACAAGTTGCTGTATAGACTGGGGAAGCATGCGAGAGATGGGATAATGACAGAACAATCCATCCTGCGTTGTCACACCCAGCTTTTGGACGGCGAGTATTCTGCAAATCAGATTGGTTGTGAATATGAGCAGCTATCCTTGAGCAGCAGAGCCATGCAATTAACTCCCATCATTAATATCTGAGGTCAAGAAAGATTAGTCCCCTGTATCTGCACTCTGTCCCAGACCATTTGTGAGTTATTCATGGACGTTAAGAGGCCTGATGCTTTTACAGAACTTTTCAGGGTCACAGTAATTTCCAACACAGAGTTGTGTTGTTGACCACCACCAATACAACAACCAAAATCATCTTGCTCACTCCACCGCTTGCTTGTTTCAGTTAGGTTGACAGGTTGGTTTGGTTGCTTTTGCTTAAAATGAGATTCTTCATCTATTCAGGTTCCACTTTGCATCTGCAAAGCCTGTATATTCAAAAGCACTTATTCCTTTCCTTTGCATCTGGAAGCTTATGTGTACCTTGAGTCCTTTCAGGAAACCAACTTCTTTGAATATTTCCCCTCTTTGTAGCTCTTTTGGATAGACAGAAATCAGGTGTTTGCTTGAAATGAGCCAGGCAGCCTCCATTTTGTCCATGTCTTCGTCTTGGTGCAAAAACAAAAGTTTCAGATTTTGGAGAAAATAATTGTTCTGTGATACGTTGGGAGTGAGTCTTACAGTCCTTTGATCATTGCTCTGTTCAGCTGGGGGGCATGTTGCATTTTTTTATGAAGATATCTAGTATAAAGTGTACGGCTTCAACCCCGCTCATAAACCTTTTCCATTTTAACTGTTTTTAGAATGCTTTTGAAAATTAAATTAAATTAAATTAAATTGTGTTACTATTGATGTGTTTGCTACCTTGAGCTCCTTTGGGAGTAAGGGCAGGATATAAATTGAATAAATATATAATAATATCCTCTTTATCATTTGGCATCCAGATCTGCATAGTAAATTGAGTTTGTATCCATCGTTTACTATGATTTGTCAGCTTTGTAGCTGATTATAGTACTGTGCCATCTTCTGAGTTTCCAACCAGAAGAGCTCTGTTGAGAATACAGCAGATCAATTTAAAACTTGGAGAGAATTTAGGAGCAACAATTCTAATAATGTAACTGCAAGGCTCATGCCCTGCTCCTTAGCACTCGATATCAAATCTAGGATAGATGTTGACTAGTATGCACTTTTTAATTTTTAGGTATCCATTATATTTTTATTTCCCCTAAAATAAACTTTCCCCCGTTTTACAATGTACTTCCCCTCCACCACCCTAGAATTATTCAGCCTTAACCTACATTAGTTTCCTAAAACTAAGCAGCAGATATTTGATTACAGGTAACTCACAACTTACACACATTTAACTTGTGTGCATTCAGCTTTACGTACTTGGCAAAAAAATTTAAAAACCCACAACTTAAATGGGGCTTTAAACAACCTATTTTTTTCACCACGGCATTTTGGGGGAGTCTGATCTAGGTCAGGGCTTCCCAAACTTGGATCTCCAGCTGCTGTTGGATCCCATTATCCCTACCTACCAGGACCAGTGGTCAGGGATGATGGGAGCTGTAGTCCAAAAGCTGGAGACCCAAGTTTGGGAAAGCCTGATCTAGGTTATTGGGTGCTGTTCCTTAGAGCTTGGTTGGGTTGTTCTGTTGGTATGTTGGCTTGTATATTTCTGGAGTGGAATTGGATATTTTAATTGTTTTACTGGTCAGATTTCATGCATTTATATTTGTACATGGCTGTAAACTGCCTCGAGAGCAACTTTGCCTGCATAATGGCCTAAAAGCCTTTTAAAGAAAGGAAGAGAAAAAGGAATAAATGGTGAAGCAGGGAAGCCTTTGTAAGAAAGGGTTTTATTTGGTCCCGAGGCATGATCTGAAGGCACTTGGATTATAGCAACTATGCTTTTAATCTAAGGAGGTTGAGTGAGTCTAGTCAGTGCTTGTACAGGCAACACTCATGCTGGAGTTATGTTCTGGGAATAGCATGTAAATCCAAAATTATGTATAGTTAGAACACATTGCGTTCAGTAGCAGGTGGGATTGCCAAAGTCATTTCCCCCAGGTTTCCGCCCCTTTAATTAATTAATTAATTTGCCACGCATGAAAAGTTGAATGCACACAAGTTAAACATGTGTTAAGTTGCAGGTTACCAGTATACCAGAAAACGGTCTGGGAATTGTACAAACCATCATCTTGAGTCCATGTTGAGAGAAAGGTGGATAATTTTATTTATTTATTTACTTATGAGGTTTATATACTGCCCTTCATCATAAGATCTCAGGGTGGTTCACAGAATATATATAATTAATAAAAGCAGCCAGATGCATTTGCTGTCAGGTATCCCTTACTATTTATATCTATGTGGTGAGATTGGGACAGCTGCTCTAGAATGTGTTGCTAGCTTAAAGCATAGTTGGTCCTATTTCTGTTCCTATATGTTAAATTGTACCCGGACTGTTTTGGAGTAAGTGTAGTAAGCTGGCCCTAGATAGTAGAGTCATGGGTTCAACTGTTTGCAAAATTTTCACATACATATGGAGATGGGAGATTGTTACATTGGGCTTCAGATGTAGATTAACCGCTCTGCTACTCCATCAAACTCTACTCTTTTGACAACGGAGCTTGCAGTATCTCCACCAAATCTGAGAGAGTTGTGGACAGCTATTAACCAAATGAAAAGCAACAAAGCCAGTGGACCTGATGGGATACCTGCCGAAGTCTTCAAAGTGGGTGGAACTGAACTTACTCATCAAAAAAATCTGGGAGAGAGAGGAGATCCCAGCAGACTTTAGGGATGCCAAAATTATCAACCCCTTTCTTTAAAATGGTGATAGAACGGATTGTGGAAACTATCGAGGCATCTCAAATTCTTGGAAGGATCTTAGCAAACTGTCTCCTAACAATATCCGAGGCTACCCTTCCTGAATCCCAAAATGGTTTTCGACCTTCTAGGGGGACAATGGACTTGATTTTCACCGCTCAACAGCTTCAAGAAAAATGCATAGAGCAAAACCAACCCCTGCATATGACATTTATCGACCTGAGTAAGGCCTTTGACACTATAAATCGTAATGCCTTGTGGACTGTCCTTCTGAGAATTGGCTGCCCAGATAAATTCGTGAACATCCTTTGGCTCCTCCATGATAATATGGCAGGAGCAATCACAGATAATAATGGCTCTCAAAGTGAACCATTCACAGTGGGATCAGGTGTTAAACAGGGTTGTGTTATCACCCCAACTCTATTTATTATTTTCATTGCCATGATCCTACACATTGTTGAAGGGAAACTCCCCATGGGATAGAAATCACATATCAAACAGATGGAGAGCTCTTTAACATGAGTAGGCTGAAAGCAAAGCGTGAGGTTACCATAACTTCTATCACAGAGCTTCAATATGCTGATGACAATGTAGTGTGTGCACACTCAGAGGATGACTTCCAAACCATCCTAAATATCTTCACAGAAGACAAAAAACTTGGCCTATTGCTCAACATCCAAAAAAACCAAAGTGCTGCACCAACAAGCATGAAACAACCCCTCTTCAGTGCCACAAATCCAACTCAATGGTGTAACGTTGGAAAGTGTTGATCACTTCTCCTACCTGGGCAGTTACCTTTCCAGAAGGGCTGACATTGATGCCGAAATCCAGCATCTCCTGAGTTCTGTGAGTGCAGCTTTCTCCCGATTGAAGCACAGAGTGTTTGAGGACCGGGACATTCGCAGGGAAACCAAAATGCTTGTTTACAAAGCTATTGTACTACCAACCTTACTGTATGCTTGTGAAACATGGACCACTTATAAACACCATCTCCAGCTCCTCCATAGATTCCATCAACGGTGTCTCTGAAAAAAATTACATATCACTTGGGAACACAGACGAACTAATGCCAGTGTATTGGAAGAAGCAAAGATCACCAGTGTCGAAGCAATGATCCTTCAGCATCAACTTCATGTTTGGATTCCTGATTATCGTCCTCCAAAGCAACTACTCTATTCCAAACTTAAAAATGTAAAGTATAATTCTGGTGGTCAACAAAAAAGGTTTAAAGACTCTCTCAAGGCAAATCTAAGAAAATGTAGCATAAACACCGACAATTGGGAAACACTGGCCTGCGTGCGCTCCAATTGGAGAACAGCCTTTACCAAAGGTGTTGTGGTCTTTGAAGATGCTCTAACTCAGGATGAAAGGGAGAAATGTGCTAAGAGGAAGGCATGTTTGGCAAACTCTCACCATGATCAACTCCTGCCCAGAAACCTATGCCCCCACTGTGGAAGGACGTGTGGATCCAGAATTGGCCTCCACAGTCACTTACGGACTCACTGTTAAGACCATGTTCATGGAAGACAATCTTACTTGGCTACAAGTGATTGTCGAAGAAGAAGAAGGTGTCATTGTGCACATTCCATACCCCTTTTACCAGCTCCAAAAGTACTCATTGAGTTAGAAGTTTTATGGTGGTGCAAATGTTCGCCAGCCAGAGTCTTCAGCTTGCACAGCTTTTGCAGGGAGTGACGGTGGCACAGCCGGTTCTTCTAAGGTAATTTTGTGAGAAGAAGAGGAAAGAGAGTGCGGTTGGACAGATGCGAAGGAACAGAATGCCCAGGCCATATTTGCACTCGTAGACTTTGGCAGGTCTTGCGCTCCCCAAAGGTGTAGTCCAAACCACTTGCCCTTTTGCACTGTAACCAGTACTTGGTGAATCTTGTTTTGTTACGTCACCTGTTTATTACGTTTTCACATCTTGCTTAATGCCATTTGATTTTACTGGAATAAAAGGAGCTGTTAATTCAAGGTACCATTTGGTGCAACAGGTGCATTCTGTGTAAATGTGCCTCACCTTCTCTGTTGGCCACCTGCAAGTAGTTCTTAAAACCTGAGAAATGTGCAGATCAGAGCTATGAGTTATAATTATTAAAGAAACGACTGGGAGAATTGGACAAAGTTCCATTCAAAGCACTGTTAAAAGCAAGACAACCTCACAGCAGTTTGTCGTGCTCTGGTTTAATTATCTCATGGCTTTTGTAAGGGCGTTGCATTGCTGGTTTGCTCTGAACACCCTTGTTCTGTTGTGGAGAACTATGGCTACTTCTGTGGGGTAGAAGTGGTGATGCGCTGCCAGCTTTGTGTTTGCAATCTCATGTACTAAGAGGGCATTTCCTCAATCAGCTACACAGAAGCGGAGCTGAGAATGGGGGAACGGCAGGTGGTGTCCTAAACGCAGCTGAAGCCTTTGATGTGGAAATATCCTGCTGTTGTTTCCTTTCATGTCAGTCAGAGTTTCTGTCTCCTCAGTTAAATGGCTCATCTTTGGGTGGCTGCTTGGGAATCAGTACAGCTGAAGCGCAGACTGGAGAGGAACAGCAGAGTCCTGGATAATCACAGAAGAAAAACAGGCATTCAACAGCAAGTGTCTCCGCAAGACTGACTAACATTTTTATATCCAGGGAATAAATATATCTTGCAAAGCTACACTAAATCCAATAAGAGGAAAAATACACTAAATGGAATCATTTGGGTAAATGGTATCTGTTTAAACAGGAATGATGCACTATGAAGGAACTCTATGCTTATGGAATTGTATAGTCTATTAGCTGTTCTGTATTGTGGTAGATTTCTTAAGACAGTCTTTCAGAAAGGAGTGACACACACAAGCGCACACACACGTTCATTTTAAAAAACAACACCAGATAGGAGAACAAATAAAAAGCAGAATGATGAAGCAAACGAGGATCAATATTTGTGCACTGGGAATAATAAACAACATTAAAGCACTTTCGGTTATTGTTTGTGCACTCAGAGAAAGGGCAGAATCAGAAGGAAGTGACCCTACATTGTAAGCATTTTTTTCTCCTGTGTGAAACAAATTAGCTAGCCAGGGTGTTAATCAAAGCCTTCCACTCAGCAGATAATGCCAACCTAACCACAACACATGCTGAAAGCAGAGTTTAGGGCCAACAGCAGGCGCCAATCTGTGCCAGTCTAAAATACAGCAGTTTGGGGCAAGAAAAATCAAAATGACAAACCTTGGTTTTACTCTTTACCACTCTCTGCCACCACTGCATTAACTTACGAGTAATGCTTCCATGCGGGATGTGGGTGGCGCTGTGGGTTAAACCACAGAGCCTAGGACTTGCCGATCAGAAGGTCAGCGGGGTGAGCGCCCGTTGCTCGGTCCCTGCTCCTGCCAACCTAGCAGTTTGAAAGCACGTCAAAGTGCAAGTTGATAAATAGGTACCGCTCCGGCGGGAAGGTAAACGGCGTTTCCATGCGCTGCTCTGGTTCGCCAGAAGCGTCTTAGTCATGCTGGCCACATGACCCGGAAGCTGTACGCTGGTTCCCTCGGCCAATAAAGCGAGTCAGTCACGACTGGACCTAATGGTCAGGGGTCCCTTTACCTTTAATGCTTCCACTACTCATTATGGTTGTGCCTGCAGAAACAGCATATTGGCACTATCCCCTCAAAGGAATGGGGCAAGTCTGTATGGTTGCAATGGCAGACTTTCCCCTATACAAGCTGCTGAAGAAACTAGGGCAGTGCCTGAACTGTGCATTAACACATGCACATGAATTAGGAGACCCTTCAGTCCCCTGATGCAATTGAAAGCAAGCTTTCTGACACTTAAGGTTTGCTGATCCTATGCCTGAAGGAATCCAAGAGTTCCGAAAATCTTTTGATGCCCTTTTCCCTTCAGATACAGTGATACCTCGGGTTAAGTACTTAATTCGTTCCGGAGGTCTGTTCTTAACCTGAAACTGTTCTTAACCTGAAGCATCACTTTACCTAATGGGGCCTGCTGCTACGCCGCCAGAGCACGATTTCTGTTCTCATCCTGAAGCAAAGTACTTAACCCGAGGTACTATTTCTGGGTTAGCGGAGTCTTTAACCTGAAGCGTATGTAACCCGAGGTATCACTGTACTTGATAACTAACCCACCAGTCCTGAACAGTTAATAGAAAAGTATGCTAAGCCCAATTTCAATACATGCATATTAAGTTAAGTGAACTCTCATCTCCAGTCTTGAGCTTCTCCAATGAACATGTATGCCCAAGTTAAAAGAAAACATAGTGAGGCTGTCTGACAATATGTAATATAAGCCTTTTGCGGTAATTCAAGTCTGCAAACATAGTGGCAGACCACCACTGTGAGAATGGAAATTTGCCAAAACGATTACTTTACTTTCTGAGCTGGTATAGTAGAAGGGTTGGGGCTGCAGTTCTGTACACATTTACCTGGGAGTTAGCTCCACTGAACTCAAGAGGGCACATTTCTAAATAGGCATTTTTTAATGGGTTCCCAGAGCAGCTTACCAAAAATCCCCCCAAAAATAAACAATACACCTCATCCAGAACATTAAAACACCACAAT
Organism: Podarcis tiliguerta; assembly: GCF_965153285.1. Taxonomy (NCBI): domain Eukaryota; kingdom Metazoa; phylum Chordata; class Lepidosauria; order Squamata; family Lacertidae; genus Podarcis; species Podarcis tiliguerta. Next base: position 92,744,526 of record NC_139535.1, on the reverse strand, counting down.
ATAAATTCAGCATAAAAGAAGAAGTCGCTGAAATGTAAACATGGTGAGATGGCATCGAGGTAGGCAAACCTCCCAGTGGAGAAGACAGTCGGAATGCCACCACAAAAAAGCCCTTTTCCCTGTAGCCACCTGTTGCATCTAGCATAGTATAAATTGCTGTTGTTGTTGTTTAGTTGTTTAGTCGTGTCCGACCCTTCGTGACCCCATGGACCAGAGCACGCCAGGCACTACTGCCTTCCGCAGTTTGGTCAAACTCATGTTTGTAGCTTCGAGAACGCTGTCCAACCATCTCATCCTCTGTCCCCTTCTTCTTGTGCCCTCAATCTTTCCCAACATCAGGGTCTTTTCCAGGGAGTCTTCTCTTCTCATGAGGTGGCCAAAGTATTGGAGCCTCAGCTTCACGATCTGTCCTTCCAGTGAGCACTCAGGGCTGATTTCCTTAAGAAGCGATATGTTTGATCTTCTTGCAGTCCATGGGACTCTCAAGAGTCTCCTCCAGTACCATAATTCAAAAGCATCAATTCTTCGGCGATCAGCCTTCTTTATGGTGCAGCTCTCACTTCCATACATCACTACTGGGAAAACCATGGCTTTAACTATACGGACCTTTGTTGGTAAGGTGATGTCTCTGCTTTTTAAGATGCTGATAGTATAAATAGAACTTCAATTTAAGCAAGGGTGGTGCCATTCAGATGTTGTCTGTGTAAAGGTCCTGTTCCAGTCCTTTTGTCCATATTCGGTGTTGACATAATGGATGACTGCACCAACACACACACCACCTGGTAACATGATCAGAAACTCAGAAAGGCTTTCTCTCTAAGCCACCCTGAGTTCTCATGATCCACCATCTCAAAATTCCAGCTCCTGTCATGCTGCCTAGAGAAATAATCGCCTTATCTTAGTTCCATGTTTGAACAAATCGTTGCTTTTGTGCTGGTGGCTGGTTTGCATGTCAGAATCTTCTGTACTGGTTTTCTCGAGTTGATTGTGATCGAAACTGTCCTGTCGGCAGCAAATGTGAAAGCCTGATGGATCACTTAGGGTGTTGATCTTGTACATCTTGCACGCAGAGTTGGCTAGCGAAGTTGCAGTTTTATCAAAGCATGAGCTATCAGATCCTATGCAGCACAACACCATTCATCCAGTAGATTAGAAGTGGACATGTGGGACATCTTGAGTAACTCTGAAGTTATGAACGTGTGGAGCTGCACCTTGGAACACATAATTGTAGCCCGGCTTTATGGTAGCAAGTCTGGTTTTTAAGTGCCTCCCCACGCTGAGCAAGGCTAATTTGTCCATATTCAAGCAGCAAATAAATGATGGGAGTAGGTCAGGGTGTGTATTTGCACGCTGTATCTGTATACAAGCAAAGTGCATCCAGCTAGGAACCATGTGTGTTTTTCAATAGTGCAAGCAATGCATGGGAAGCTGTTTCTATAAATACAGAGTAGAGGAGGGATTTCATTAATGGGGAGCGAACATGGGCACAGGAGAAGGGAGAAGATTAAAAAAGAAAACTTAACTTACAGCTCAGCAGCCTGCAAATGCGAAACCTTCATTTCTGGAGTCATTTTCTCTCTACTTTTTCCCGGTGATTGATGCTCCTGACTGTAGGGTGATAACCAGGTGACTGTTTCTTCTCCCTCTAAGGGCCGATTGAATTCAAGTTTTATGGCTTCTAGAAAACTAGCCTATGTAGTAGGAGGGGAGACGTGCACATTAGCCACCAAGTATTAAAAAGGAGGCATGGATGCAGGAGGCATCCATCTCCTTGCCTGTTAGTGCAGATAAGCTTTTAGGGGGATGTGGAGGATAGGACTATACAGACACACTGCTTGTCCTTGGGAGAAGTAAGGGAACAGGGCTGTGGACGTGGTAGAAGCTTGGGAAGGGGCACTTGGATTTGCCAGGCAGCCGTTTCAGCTTGACATGCATGGATTTGTTCCGGCCTTCCCTTCCTCCCATCCAATCCCCATTAAAATCTGTTCACCAAGCTACTGCCAAGCTTCCGAGAAGTCAGGTTTACTGTAATGCCCTAAATGGGCTTAACTTGCTCATCAGTTACTGAAACTTCTGTTCCTGAATGATGGGGTCAGAAGGTTCTTGGGTGACTTGGGAGATGCTGTGCTGCTTGCCTCTGGCACCAACTTCTCTTCTTCCACTTAATTCACTGTGTCCCATTCCACTGACATTTTTGCCCCCGTCCAGTGATACTAAGACCTCCTGATTTAGCCTTTTGCTTTCCCCCATAGAAGGCAGTAGGAACAATTCCCTTTACATAAGGAATTTCGCCAAATTATTTCATTCTCCACAATTATGAGCCTGTTGACCACTCTTCCTCCCACACGACACGCAGGAGGGAATGGGACCAAGGGTTTATCCCTACTCTTGCCCCTAATTTGGGGGCAGGTGGTAGAGGAGAGTGAGTGAATAGGACTAGTCCGGAGCTTTAACAGCAGACACAATTGAGATGCAAAACCCTGCCCCTCACTCCAGATGCTGGTATCTTGACGGCCCCTGTCACCAGAATATATGCATGCTATCTCATCTCTTCCTCTTCACCTCTTAAAACTGGCACCCCCTGGCTATGTTGAGACTCTATAGTTGCCCTGGCCTGTTTGTACCTGCAGCTAGAACGGTTTCCTTGGCATGCCAGTCAGCCTTGAGCTGCTTCACAGTGGCCACAAGGCGTTGAGGGGGAACAAAAATCAACTGAGTGAGAGAATGCACACCTTGTGCTGTGGTGGATTTCCTCCCCCCCCCCCCCCCGTTGCACGGCCCCTTTATTTTTTTGTACAATTGGAAGCTGACTTCCCAGGGAGTGAGAACATTTCTACATTTATTCAAGGACATCCCTTCTCAATTAAATCCTGGCATGGGACTAAACAAAAGGGCTGCTGAGATCAAAAAGGATTTTTCTTTCTCTCTTTTTTACCCCCTTTTTAAAAAAAAAACTGCCTGAAAGGCTCTGTCTGAGGGAGAGTGGAGTGCTTTTCTTCTTTTTCCATTAGTCTGGCTGGGAGGAGGGGGAGGAAGGACCCATTAAATCCCCATAACAGCTCTGCCTATGTTAACATAAAACAGTAGTGTTTGTAAATATTAGTTCTAGGGTAATACTAGGCTTGTATGGCCAGGCAGTGGATGCCAGGAAGCTTGCTCGTTTGCATTGTCACATGTGTATCCAATATGTTGCATAATGCAGTTCAATTTTGTTTGAACACGAGTTCCATTCAGGAAGAGTTTAACATGGTCTGTCCACAACATCAGTGGTCCTTTTGGATGTCCCCCGGCAAAGAACCTACTCTTATATATGTGGCGGTGTTGAAATAAGCAATCGTACAGAGTTACAATATCAACTTGAAAACATCCAACTCTATGATTCCAAAACTTCCAACTCTATGATTCTATAATTCTATAGGAGTGCTCTGATGGTGTTTCCTGCTTGGCAGGGGGTTGGACTCGATGGCCCTTGTGGTCTCTTCCAACTCTATGATTCTATGATTCTACATCTTTGGTCACCAGTAACTTCCATTCATTTACTTGTAGGTGTATAGCCCTGTCCAGGTGTTCAAAGGGCCATGCGTCAGCTTAAAATGGGTGCGCACACAAGTCCCACCCATAGCATGCTCCAGTTCCACTTCTGACCTTGGCACACTCAGCACAAAATTCTGAAGGTGGGAGTCTAAATGTGTTCAGACGGACATGGCTAGAATGCTCCATGTTACTGGGAACACTCCAAAATCAGGGTTCCAAATCAAAGGGAGGATTCTAACAGCATCCACGTGTGAACATCAGGAGAGGCAGTGTTTCTCAAACTTGGGTTCCCAGCTGTTGGTGGACTGCAACTCTCATCATCTCTGAACACTGGTCCTGCTAGCTAGTGATGATGGGAGTTGTAGTCCAACAACAGCTGGGGACCAAAGTTTCAGAATCACTGGGGTAGGGAGTGGCACATGGCCCTATAACCTCCTATACAATTTGAGCCTTAACTTGTTATTTGGAATACCTGAAGAGAGCTTACATGTGTGTGCAAATGTGCTTGTGCCTGGCCAGAGTATAAGAGGACAGGTCCCCGCACCAGGGGCTTGCAATCTAAGATTATGCACAAGGAAGGGAAATAGAGACAGCGGCAAGCGGGGGGGGGGGCATGCATTTTATTCCACATACTTAGGCTTGGTTACAGTAGGATATTGAGAGCAGAGGGTTGGGCAGAGGGGAGTACATGCATTTTATTTCACATACTTCGCCTCGGTTATAGTAGGCTATTGAGGCCAGAGGGTTGGGCTGGATGTTTAAACAGGAAAGGTGTGATTTGGAAGAAGTGAGAGAGGCAGCGTCTTGCAGGTGTCTCGGGAGGCAGTTCAAGGCATATTGGGCATCAAAGGGGAAAGAGCTGTACTCCATTTGGAGGAAAATATTTCCAAATGGCTGAAGGTGTAGCAGAAGACTCCGACACAGGCTGCACGTGTACATTTCCTCTAGTGGGGCAAAATAGCAACTTCATGGTTTTCATCAGGAAAACAGTGCTAAAGACAGAACTAGCCCCTCCCCCAGTGCTGCATGTGTGGTCCAGTCAGTCTTGCTCTCTTTAAACAGGGGATCTGATCACAAATGTTCCTGACCTGGTCTCCTTAGGCCTGTTATTATCCTGTTATTTCTCTTCCATGTTGGAGCATTTCCCTTCCGCTCTCCTTTCCTCTTGCACAGTTCCACTCATGGTGCACCCTTCTCCTCATGTGCCTCGTTGTTTTCATCATCTGCCAGTTTCCTTTAACCTGGCTTCTTTGTGATCCAGATCGATGGGTGCAAATTCAGCTTTCCATTAAGAAAAAAAGAACATGGAAGAACCTGAGGAGGGAGCGCATTTATACATAGAGAGATTTATTCTGGAGTAGTGAAGTTGGAACTGAGTGGAAATCACAGAATTGTGGAGCTGGAAGAGACCCTGAGGGTCATCTAGTCCAACCCCCTGCAATGCAGGGAAAGAGTGCCTTTCTGACCACATTGAGTGGAAAGCTTTGCAAAGGACCAGAACCATCTACTTCAGGAGCTGCCCTTGATAATCCTTCTCCTCCAAAACTATGCCGTGCCTTTTTTAAGCTTCCTTTGCAAGCTAGTGCAACCAGTTTTTGTTAAGCTGCAGAAAGCTTGACTTCTGCACCCTTTCCTTATCCTTCCGAATGTTGCATCTGCCCTCCCCTAGAATCCCCCCCCCCCTTTCCCCTAGGCCCAAACGCACTTGGGCTGCTCTGGAATTGATGATCTCGTTAAAGTGTCAAGCCAGCCCAGGGATGGTTCCATCGCGAATGAGGATTTATGACAGAATCTGCCTTGGTGAAGGTTTTATCGCAGGCTTTAAACGGAGCTGGGTAAGTCCTCCAGGGCCTGGCTGTACCAGCTGCCTTGTTCCTTAAAACAGCCAATCAGGACAGCATGGCAAGGAATTTGAAGGGAGTCGGGGTATTATTCAAGAGATAGAAAAACTGATGGTGATTAATTAAGGTCTTTATTCCGTGACCCTGTGGAGGGAATAGACTTCTTCAGTTTAGGTGATGTAAGCTGAGGACTGTCTCCCTAGCAGAATTGTGCTTTATTGTGGGGAATGAGTCTCTGAAAGAATACCTGGTGACTTTCCCTGTTTCTCTACTAGGATAAGAAACTGTAGACCAGGCATCCCTGTATTTGGCCCTCCAGATGTTTTGGGACTACAGTTCTCATGATCCCTGACCACTGGTCCTGTTAGGTAGGGATGATGGAAGTTGTAGTCCCAAAACATCTGGAGGGCCAAGTTTGGGGATGCCTGCTGTAGTTGAAAAGTTGAAAACTTCTGGTCTGCTCTCCTCTCCTCTCCTGTTGTATCCTTTTGCCACTTTGTGAGATACCCCTCTGCTACACCCAAGGCCAAACATCATCCTTAATTCTGATTCATAGATAAGGATGGTTTGCTTAAATGCCCCTTTTTTTTAGGGCTGACAGTTTCTCTGTGTATAATGACCACTTGCTCTTGTGAATGTCTGTGCTGCCTTCCTTTTTTCTGATGTCTCTGTGACTTTGTCCTATCACCAGGTTCAATATCCAAGGTAAAGGAAAACGGTCATTAAGGTGATTCAAATGTGTAGCTCTTTGGCCCTCTTTTTCTACTTAAGGAGAAGATTAAAAAATAATACAAAAAAGGATTTTGCCTAATCTCAGTCTAGCTAGCTCCATAGCATCTCATGCGTGCAGAAGAACTTGCAAACTGGGCTTCATAATGGGTTTGTGCCTTAGTGTTTCTCTATTTCCTGTTATTATTCACCTGTAGTGCAGTTCTAGATAAGCCATAAAGGTACAGTGATCCTCCTGTGCTCTCCGCAGGTTCCTTCACCTGCATGCTTGCCCAGAACCACTGGCAGAAACCCTCTTACCTCTGAAATAAGTTCATGCTTAACCTTGGTAGGAGTCCTTTGGTCACTTTCACATTGGCCAGACATCACTGAGAACCAGGGCTTGACTACAGCTTGTTTCTCATTCTGGTTCCAGGCTTTTTCTCTGAACTTTCACAGTTGAGAGTAGCTTCCCTTCTCCATTCCATCCTTCTTCTTATCAAGATATGCTACATATACAATTTCTCTAGCACATATGAGAAAATAATTCAGTTAGGGCTGTCTTTAACTCGTATTCTAACTACATTTGCCTGGAATTCTATGCCACAAATCATATGTGAGAGCTTTCTGGAGTTAGAGGACAATTCTTTAAATGGTCAGTAGTTCAGAACTCTGCAGCTGTTGCAGGGAAATAGAAAATACCGTAAATGATTATTTTGTGCAGCATTCAACTCTCTATACTCGCTGTGTGTGGGGTAGATTTCAGTCACAGAACAGGGAAGATGAACTTGTGCATTTTGCCTTTGTGGCTCAGTGTCAATACTTATGTATCACTGTCACATTTGGGTACTCACAAGAGGAATGCATGCAGTTTGGGGTCTCTCTCTCTTTCTCTCTCTCTCTCTCTCTCTCTCACACACACAGTCCTTTAATGTAAGACCTCCATGTCATTTCATATTACCTCAGATACGGCCATGCACATGTACTGTCAGCGTTTCCTAATAATACAGTATAAATATCACCATAAAACAAATATTTGAAACAATTCAAATATTCATCAGATTTTTTTCCCCCTCCGCAAATTCTGAAATGGAAATGTTGCATCCCATTTGCAAAGAGATTATTAAACTTTCAAAACTGTTTACAGTAAAACCTTGCTTATCCAGACCTTTCTAATCAGAAAGCCTTCTGCATTCTAGACATGCTTTATTTCCAGCATTGCTATATGCTTATCAGCTTCTTCAGTTCTAAGCACCCTCTTACTGCAGGCAAATCAGTTCCATTTTGCCTCCTGCCCCCTCCTCCAGGAAGAGGTAGGAAGGTCTCTTGCTTTCGTTGTTTTTTAGCCGACTACTTGTTAATACATTATTAATTTGAAATGTTGTTTTATAATGTAATTTTAAGCTTTAACACTAATCAACCTTGGCTAATCAACCTTAAATCTGAAGTTGTTGTAGATGCTTGGTAAGAGATTAGTGAATCTTGACACTGGATGGGATTTATGGAGTTTGGCATAATATGCATAGAGTTTGGGATAGGCGTTTTCACTATTTGGCAGGTGTTGAAATAAAGGTAGGGGAGGCAAGGGACTTACACAGCAAATCATTGCCAGGGAGAATACCAAGCCACGGAGTCCTCTTGTGTTTGAAAGTTCACTTCTATTGGGCTGGTACATCTATAAATCTGTCAGTGAGCTTCTTGCTTGCAGTTTTTGCTGATATACAGGATTGGAAAGATTGCAGACAGTGGGATGGCTTTCTTATGGGGTGACCTCTGGCTGATAAGCCAGGCTTACTAAAACTTTGCGCTCTGTGGGTCTTCACTTGAATCTGTTCAAAGAATTGATTCCTTCTCTTCCTCTACTTCCCTGCATCTCCTCTTGCATCAAAGCCTGAGCCCGATTCTCCCTTTGAAAACAGCATTGCTCTTAAATTTTCTGTCCTCTTAATAGATTTTTATATAATCACTACAGTGCACTTTTAAAGAGCGATAGATCACGTTCATTGCCTTTCCCTGTGATTAATCTCCAATAATAGTCCTAGGTAATGCCAAGGCAAGGAGAGGAGAGGAGGAGAGAAAAAACACCACCCGCACATTATCCACTTTGTGCAGAGAGTATAAATGAATTAGATTTAATTTTTGTTTAATTGTTTCAATAGCTCAGACTCTTAAGTTTGCATGATAATTTATTTTGCAGCTTGGTGGGGCAATGAGAAGAGGGGGGGGAGCATTTTCAAAGCCACAAGGAGCTGTGTATGTGCTTAATTGCACTGGGTGCATGGCCTTATTGCTTTATAATTATAAGTCTCATTGGAATTTGCTCTTACCACCAGATTCCCTTCTGGCTTATTATTTAATGGATGGATGGAGGAAGGAAACCTTCAACTATGGATGGCCTTGGTGGGTGGGAAACTGAAACTAGTTTGGGAGTCACTGTCAAAACAAGGCCTTTATAATTCTCAAAATCATAAGGCTAAGGGAATCCTTGAGCAGTCATTTCATCATCTGTTCCTTCTATCCAATGAAGGGACGATTCATTCAACCTAGATGATACCTCTCATTTACTCATCTAGTATTTTGCCACAACATGACAATTATGCTTGGGTTATACATTTGAATAACATTTCAGAAACATGTGGCTTGAAATAGTTTAGCTAACCTCCCACTAAGAGTATTGCTGAGATCCTCTTGATCCCCACTGAAGTAATGGCCTTTGCAGGAAGGTTAGAACAATAAAGCAAATGTTTTAGACATTTGTGAGCCACATTTTGCACAAATTGCAAATGTGCAATGGCTGTATTCTAGAAGATCTGCTTTCCCTGGTGATAAGCTCAGTAACCTATCTCTTTGAACTTCCCCACTTGCTCAGCCATTCTCATAGCTAGGTGGGAGAAGAAGCTATATAATATCATATGGGGATAGTCTGTGATGGCTTGTGTTTGGGCAAATGATTAGAGCAAATGCTTCAGTTATTGGGCAGTTACACCAATACTGTAAATTAATCAATAAAAACAAACTTGCTTCTTTTGTGCACTGCAGATGGTATATCCAACTGAACAACAACACATAATTAGGGTACTTAAGGTGTCGGTGAGAGCTGCTGAAGAGTGGAATGGACATACATTCAAAGGAATTGAAAGTGTCACACTTTGCTAAAACTGAGTGGGTTCAAACCACTAGTTTACCTACCATGTGAATCGACTCCTACAGTTGTCATGTGTTGGGAAGTATGTGGAGCTGGCTCTGAAGAAGGTCCTTCACATAAATGTCTCTGCAGCTTCTGCTAGATGGAGAACCTAGCTTGTCCGCTGAGCTTTTGCTGCAGGAACTGTTATGCCCTGCACCCTTTCACGCAGTCTCATCCGCAAACAAGTATGCAGTCAGGGAAGGGGAAGAAGGCTCAGCAAAATATGTGAAGCATTTTTTAGATATGCTGCACCTTCTGATTTGAGATGGTGCTCGCCCAGCTGGTGGAAAGGTTTTAGTTCCTCCCCACTAGAGTTATTTTTCATTCATCCTATATCCACTGCACTAAGTCAGAAGCTCTCTGCCTTAAGATATCCAAGATAGCATTTTGTGTGATCTAGCTTTGCTTGGAATGCACTTGCCTTTTGTTGCCTGCTGCTCCTGTGATCCTGCATCCAATGCACGTATTTTCCTCTGTGTCAACATGGGGTTTGCCAGTTTTGCAATGCTTAGATGGGGTTTGTTTCTTACTGTTCTGTTACATATTAAATCTCCTTCAACGCTCAAGCAATATTAGTACACTGAAAGTTTGCGGAAAACAATAACCTTTATGAATTGAGCCAGTAAAGACTCAAGGGCAGTACTAGCTCAGTCTGTGGGCACTAGCCATGCTGATTAGATAGATGGGATTTCTGATCACACACACACACACACCTTACTTATGCAGCAAGTTGAAGTCAGGAAGGATGCTTCTATTTAGACAGATACAGCAGTAACATAACAGCACAGTTACCTGGCCATGCAGATCAGATGCACATTACTGATACCTCCAATTGGCAATTGTGCAGCAAGAGTAGAGGTGAGGGGTAGCACAGTGATGGGCTGATTTTATCTTTTCCTTCCTTTTAGTTGCTGCCTCTTACTTCTCTCCAATTGCCACTCCTTCCTTTCCGTGTCAATTGGCCTTTTCCTGTTGTTGCTTTTAAGAAAGCTGTGGATTCTGTCTATCCCTACACAGAGCCAATGGATGCATCCAACGGACCCAATGGATATCTTCTCCCCTCTCCTCCCCACATATCCGTTAATTAGGGGCAAGCTGGAGCACCAGGCCTCTATTTAGAATTCGCAGTGGTGTTGAGGTGAGAGTGATGTTGAGAGAGGGAGAGGCTGCCTTTTTCTGCTCTAATCTGCTCCTAAAGAACCAGGCCCGTTAATCACTGGCTGTAATTAGAATCTCAGGCTTATCAAGGGAATATTAATTAATACTTAGACTGAAGGGGTTGTGTATGTGTTGGGAGAGGGCAGTTTTGGCCCGCGGGGCATTGGAGATCAACCTCTTCCTTTCCTAGTTATTTCTAGAGATTGGGGTGTGAGTGTGTGCAGTGTGGAACAAAAGTGTGTGTAAGATGTACTCTGGGAACATGGCTGAGCCACTTTATTTAGAATACACATCAGGCAGGAGGAAAGTCCATCTTCTCTCCTCTAGTCTTCAGTTCTCTTGAGCTTTGTGTAAATCCTGGACCGGAGCAGCTCCAGAATCTGATGAATTCAGAAACGTATAAAACACAGGGTTGGGTTCCCTTACCGTTACAAGCTAGGAAACCCACATGGCTGCCCATGGCCACGGCATAGCCTTGAAGCCCTGTTTATCTTGCTTCTTGCCTTTCCTGGAACTTCTCACATGGTGTCACAAAGATTGCCAACTTGGTTAGCGTTGGTTCAGAGAACTATGCCCATTGGGAAATCAGGTGGAGGTAATAGTAGCACATGGTAGCAGCTGAGGAAAAGTTATTTATCTTCAAAACTAGTAGAGTGTTGCTTACGCGTCTAGCTAGAGGACATACAACAGCTGACAGGGAGGCTTGGACTTCTCTTGGCACCCCCTAGCAGCCTTCCTTCTCATAAAAATACAGTGGTACCTCGGGTTAAGTACTTAATTCGTTCCAGAGGTCCGTTCTTAACCTGAAACTGTTCTTAACCTGAAGCACCACTTTAGCTAAATGGGGCCTCCTGCTGACACTGTGCCGCTGGAGCACAATTTCTGTTCTCATCCTGAAGCAAAGTTCTTAACCCAAGGTACTATTTCTGGGTTAGCAGAGTCTGTAACCTGAAGCGTATGTAACCTGAAACGTATGTAACCCGACGTACCCCTGTAATGGGAAGGATTTGGTTGGGCTCTAAAGGACCAGCAGAGGTAACAAATAAACAAAGAGGCTTTTTGCAGTAGCTGACGGTGGAGAGGTGCTCAAGTTGCTTTTTAGCCCTGACTCAAGGGATCCTTATGATCAGAGGCACAGATGTGGCCTGCAGGGACTGCAGTGCTGAGAAAGGCATCTTTCCTTGACACAAAAGCACATGCCTCAAGTTTACTTCCTAGTTCAGCTACTATATTGATTCAAATGAGAACACATTCATCTGGGGTAGTGACTGTCTGGTGCAGTCATGGGAATGGGAAACTCAAGGAAGTGATTGTGTGTGATAAAATCGAAGTCAACAATGGGCTATATAGTACTACATCCAAAAATAGCAGAGTAGAAGGGTTTCAAGACTTCTTTTTGGGGTGGGGGAAAGATAGTAATCTGGCTATGAATAGATTTGGGATCTTTTAAAAATTGTGCGGAACCGGAGCAATCATAAGCAAAATATAGACTTGTACATTTCATAATTCAGCTTGCCATAGCTGCTGGCAAGCCAACAGCCCAGCAGGGCAGTCGAGAAAGACTATCCACCCTAATTGCTGAAGAATCATTGATAGTGGGTAGGCATTTTAATACTCTGTGTCACCAGGGTGCAAAAATGCCTAAGGCCAGCCCTGTTTAGAACCAGCCCCTGCTGGCCAGGATGATATGCTTCTTTGTTTACACTAGAAATATTATTTATCTGACAGGAGGATGCTGTATTTGAGACCTAGAGAGCTTTATTGCTTTGTTGAAGACTTTGCCTCCTTCAGGGCACTGCTGAAGGACAGGGAAAACAGAGATTATAGGGAAGGATCTAGATATCAGCCCATTGGTGATATATAGTGCTGTAATGCTAAATCAGTTGTCTGTCTGTCTGCCTGTGCCTGAGAGAAAGAAATACTGCAGGCAAGAGTGCCGTCAAATTGCATGGTGTGCTTTTAGTTTAACAGTCACTCATGGTCCTGCTTGTCCCTGGTCTACTGTTGAGATCAGGAAGGGGATTTGTTTGTGTGCATACTCCCCTACCCCAGCCCATATTGTGTGGCCTGTGAGTATTAAAAGGTAAAGGTGAAGGGACCCCTGACCAGTAGGTCCAGTCGTGACTGACTCTGGGGTTGTGGCGCTCATCTCGTTTTATTGGATTAGGGAGCTGGCGTACAGCTTCCGGGTCATGTGGCCAGCATGACTACGCCATTTCTGGCGAACCAGAGCAGAGCACAGAAATGCTATTTACCTTCCCGCCAGAAGTTTACCTATTTATTTACTTGCATTTGACATGCTTTCAAACTGCTAGGTTGGCAGGAGCAGGGACCGAGCAACGGGAGCTCACCCCATTGTGGGGATTTGAACTGCCGACCTTCTGATCGGCAAGCCCTAGGCTCTGTGGTTTAGACCACAGCGCCACCCAGGTCCCTGTGAGTGTTAGGCATGCTGAATCAATGCACCTCATACTTGGGGAGGAAATGTTTTAGCTAGCTCAGGAGGCAAGCTGATGTTTCCTTTGCGGTGAACCCTCTCTCTGCGTTAGGGATGAGTCTTGGTTGGGGACTAGCAGGCAGCAATTAGGCCGTGTGTGCTTGAAGATCTCCTTGGGAAAGATTGCCAAGCACTGTTGTTGTTTGGCATTTCACCATTGAACTGGGCATGAGAGAACAGAGATGGGTAACAAAAGGGCAGAGTGGAGAATATGAAATAAACTGCAGAAGAAATGGACCTGGCTGGATAGTTGTGAAATTTGTTTTGTATTCATTCCACCTTGCCCAGTATGAAGCCTCCTCTGTCCTGTTGACTGAAAAACAAGCATACAACAAGTGCCCTGAAGCATTTTCTGTCTTTACTGCCTTTGCCACCCCCACTTCTAGCATTAGTCTCCTTTCCCTTCTCCTGTCAATCATTGCCTTGGGTAGCCTTTGGAATCTGGTTTTGCTCCTTTTGAGCAAAACTTCCTAGGCATGTTAAGTGGAATCTGCTTTTTGGAGTTGTGCTCGTCCTTTCTCCATTTCTGCTGAAACCAGTTGTTTCACTGGAGGGGCTGGAGGAATGAGCAAAGTAGTACCCTCCATTCACCTTCCAATCTATCAGACTGAACCTCTTTCCCAATGAGCTTTAAAATAATTTCGCTAAAGCTTATCCTTTTTCTCTCCCCCCTGCAAGCCATAAATCTGCACCTCATCCTGACTTGTGTCAGGAGTCTTGCCAGTCTCCAAGCAATCTGATTCTCACTTTCAGGGAATCTCTGTTTTCTTCACCTCAGCAAGGGCAAGAGAAGCTCTGTCAGCTGGTGGTACAGCATGGCATTTCAAAAAAAAAAGGGCAACACAACATTTCAGTCTAAATCTCTTGGAGAAAGTTATAATGGACTACCTAACTTGCACCATCTATCTTAGTTGCAGGTATGGGTCTTACTCATTTTAGAATTTTTAGTAGAATCATTTTTAGTAGAAAAACTTAAGGAAAGCCCTGTGCTTCTCGGATGAAGGGCAGTTGGTTGCCCGACAATGACCATCCAAATGGCACAAGAAAGTTCAATTATGTATGAGCAATAATGTCTGCATCCCTTGTACATAATCTGGTAGTCTTTGAATATGCCAAGACATGCATAGAACCATATAACAGCCATAGGTGAACCTGTCCCCTGTTTATTAAACTACAATGGTACCTCGGGTTACATACGCTTCAGGTTACATACGCTTCAGGTTACAGACTCTGCTAACCCAGAAATAGTACCTCGGGTTAAGAACTTTGCTTCAGGATGAGAACAGAAATCGTGCTCCAGCGGCAGCGGGAGGCCCCATTAGCTAAAGTGGTGCTTCAGGTTAAGAACAGTTTCAGGTTAAGAATGGACCTCCGGAATGAATTAAGTACTTAACCTGAGGTACCACTGTATACTTAATTTATACACTACAGTCATGCATCATGTTACGTCCGCTTCATGTTACGGTTTTTCAGGTGCATCCTGTGGCGACCCGGAAGTACTGGAAAGGGATACTTCCGGGTTTTGCTGCATGCGCATGTGCAGTAGCGCTAAATCATGCTTTGTGCATGCACACAAGCGCCAAAATACGCTGCACACATGCGCAGCTATGGCACTTAAGGTTGTGGGCTTTTCATGTTGCGAGCAGGACTCCGGAACGGATCCCATTCGCAACTGGAGGTACCACTGTATGCTTAATTTATACACTGTGAGAAACGATCTTCTATATCCTTGTGTCACTATGATTTAAGCTTATTGGGGATAAATCTAGAACAAATAACACAAACATTTTTTCTTAATCAGCGTGATCACACTTTTTAATCATACGGAGTAGAATCGGTACAATAAAATGTTTGCCGTTTCCCAGCTTTTACATGCAATACAAACTGTCTTAAAACTTCTGACTAACTTACAGAATTCTTGGGAAAGCTCTCCTTTAAGCCAGTGTGGTTATAGTGTTAGAGACAGTTCTGAGAGTGTGCTGTGGTGTCACTGTGGCAGAAGGCAAGCTTCTGTGTCTGATGGTTATGCTGTGGTCGGTCACACTTCAAACTAAGTGAACAAAATAAAGTTGCTGATATGTGACTTGCTCCTGAGGAGGCTAAGAAGCTTAGCTCATAAAGGTAGAATTTATGCCCTTTGGTCCACCTGGCCTTTTGTTTTAGTCATTATCCATCTTCCTTTCCTTTTTACCCGTTGCATGCTATAGCACAATAATGCACATGTAATATTCGCTGCCTTATTGGATTGCTGCAGGGGAAGACTGCAGTGACAGAAGCATCTATGGCTGTGAGGTTTTCATGAAGAACATTATTTGCCGGCAGGAGAGACTATCATTTCTCCCTACAGATCCTGAAAACTTGGTGGTCAGCAATGCCAGGGAAGAGAGTATCACACAAAGGGCCTCACTAGCTTGCTGATACGCGAGGTCGAAGATAATTCAATATGAGCTCCCCAGCGGAGATTGGGTTTGCCTTTTTAAAAAAACGAACCAGAGCCAGCTGGAGAAAGGGGACAGAGCTTGAGTTGGCTTCAACAGCCAGATCTAAGCACAGTGACAATCCCTTGGGGAGCACCGGAGGTCAAGGGGCCACCATGAGTCAGAATTATGAATTCCCCTCGTTTCCTGGTGCTTGACACCGATGGGGCTTCTGCAGGGCTGATCAAAGAGAAGCTGTCACTTCCCTCTTTAAAATATGACTGTTGAGTGGCAGATGGTGAGGAGAAGAGTTTAAGATCTAATAATAAAAGGAGGAGTGGGAAGGGGCTAATGAATACATCCCTGCATTTCTGAGATGTCACCTTGAGAGACAGGTGGATATGTGTGTGTGTGTCAAGGACTGTGGCGGGTTTGTGTGTGCGCATACGGGGAGGCGGCACAGAATGCATGAGCAAGCTAGCTTTCTGATGTCTGAATATGGAATAAATGTGGGGGATCAGATTGGCTCATTCTCTTGGGGATGGGAGTGCATGGTTACTTAATGCTGCCAACTCCTTCAGCTCTGCTGCAGCCTCTGGAGAGTTTGTGCAAGATTCAGACAAGATATTTCATTTCTCTGCGCAGGGTCAATTTCTCACAAGGAAGGGCCACATTCTTAAAAATTGTGTTTGAAACCGGAATTCTGGATGGTGGCTGGAGAAGTCTGCTGCATTCTCTCTCTCCCTCTCTCTCTCGAGGTGTAGAGGAAAATTATGCTTCTGGGAACTTCAGTGGTTATCCTTGTCTCTTACCAATTTTCCATTTGAAAATCTGATGCATCTGTCCCCTGGTGCCATGTTACTGGTGCTGCAACTGTTCCTTTTCCCCTTACCTAGCTATAGTCTTTCCTAATATCTCCATGAACGTGGAAATTGCAAAATCTAAGGGCATTCACAGTCTACCTTTACTCCTTTTTCTTTCTTTCATTGCCTTGGCTTTCATCATGTACTTTTTCTGTCCATTGAATCACTCCGTATTTGTGGCAGATACTTCTGAATGGAGATCCTTGTGTTGCTCCTGAGGAATGAATTCCAGCTTCAGAAAATTCTGCTTCCTCCCATGGCTTGAGTTCTGATCAGTCATTGGGCTTTGGGAAGCTTTGGGTTAATGGAACCTGTGCTGATTAATGCCCAGGCTTGGCAAATTGCTCTGCTCAAAGTTGGGTGCAGACACATCATATGAAAGAAGGTGACCCCCTTTCCCCCTCTTTATGTTCCCTCTGCTAGCTAATTCCTCCCCACCTTGATGTTTTCATTTCTGTGTTGTTCTACTGTTTCTTGAAGCAGAGGTTTGCTGTCCATCACTGAGGAAGGAGCAGGTGTTGCTGGCTAAAGCCAAATATAAATACTGTTGAAACAATTAGGAATGTTTCCCCACAATCAGGAAGCACGGTCACCACCCCCTATTCTGTGAGGCTTTTTTCTTTTTTTAAAATAAATAAATAAATATCAGTATTAGATCTATCATAACTTGTCTAAAGACCAGCCAAGAGTTTCTCCTCCAATGCACATTACTAAAAAATACCAACAACTTCTAAAAAGATATACATTACCTTCTGCTTTAGTAATTGCTGGCGCTTATCCATACAGGTACTTCCTCCATGGGAGCTATCCAGTAGTAAAATGGTTATTTCCTCCGTAACCATTTCTGAGGTGGGGAGGGAATAGTCCATATGGCTCCATGTCACATGTGACTGCCTCATTTTCCTGGGGGTTCTCTGTGATTACCAGATGCGATGGTGCAAGCTGCCATTATTTAAAAATGTACACTTGAACTTTCAGTAGCAGTCATTCTATCCTTGTCCATCTTCCTGTGACAGATGGGGCCTTGCTGCTCAAAATGCAAGTCAGATCTGTCTGTTGCAAGGGAAATGCAGTGGGGAAAAGTAAGGAACCATTATTTTAAAACTCTGGTGGGGGTACACATGGACCTCCAGACATTGCTGACTCCCATAATTCATGACCATTGGATATGCTGACTGGGGCTGAGCAACATCTGGAGGGCTACAGGTTCCCCCCTTTGCTTTAAGGGGTCCCCAAGACAAGGTTTTGCTGCCATCAGGACTCCTGTTCTTGAGCTATGCCTGGGTTTCGGGGACAGGATTTGAGAAGGTGAGGCACTTTCCTGTTTTGGTTAGAGAGTATTTGCTCTTTTTCACACACTGCATTGCCATAGCATCACCCAATAGTTAGGCAAGACTTCTAAGCGCCAGTCAGAAATACTCCTTGAATTCCAAGGTCAGGAATAATTCAACAAAAGCTTTATTAGTAAACAGAAGACTGGTGCACTGACACTATTTAGTAAGCAGAAGACTGACACATTCACAGCTATACATTAAATAAGCAAACCTCAAACTCAATCTTGCTGTATGTCACTTCAAACTAAAAGGGTAAACCTTTGCAAAAGGAAAAGAAGCCCCATGATTTTGAATAAAATTGCAACTAAAAAAATCAAATCTTTTTCTTGAGTCTTGCGCTAGTGATCCCAGCCAGCTGCTCACATCATCCCTGGCATCTCTAGGTAGGACTAGGAATGCCTTGTCAGAAACCCTTGTGAACCTCTGCCAATCATTGTAGAAAATGCAGACCAGGATGGAGCAAGAGTCTGACCTGCTTTAAGGCAGCTTCTTAAGTTACTGCCATGGCTATAGGTATCAGCCTGGACCCCTCATTCTAGATGCTAATGCTTTATTTGATCTCTTGGTGCATTTAGTTGTACAGACGCTATTATAGTGGCTGATAATGGCTTATTCACACAAGCAAGCTAGTTACTAGGCAGTTCGTAACTGGGTTTCATCTTTTTCTGCCTGGCTAACTCTTCCTTGGACTATAATGATCAGTTTTACCTTACAAATGTGTATAATTTACTAATTAATATATGGGCATAGTTTGCAAGGCCCAGTCTTCCATACAAAGGATATTAAGGCATGCTTACTGCATTTGGTGCTCAGAAAGAGTTTCAAGAGTAATTCCCACCATCATAGTTAGACACATTTTGCATCTTTTTAAGGAGTGTGGAGGTGGTCTATTAAGTTGTCTCTAGTTGTGGTCAGTGATATCTATCTATAATCTATCTATCTATCTATCTATCTATCTATCTATCTACCGGTATCTATCTACCGGTATCTATCTATCATCTATCTATCTATATCTATCTATCATCTATCTATCTATCTATCATCTATCTATCTATCTATCTATCTATCTATCTATCTATCTATCATCTATCTATCATCTATCTATCTATCTATCTATCTATCTATCTATCTATCTATCATCTATCTATCATCTATCTATCTATCTATCTATCTATCGGTATCTATCTATCTCCATCTATCTATATCATCTATCCACACACCTGAACAGCAACAAGAACAAGCAACAAGAACAAACAAATCCATCACCTATCATTTACTGTATTCTGTTTCCAGCATTTAGGGGTTTGGGGTTTGCTTGGGAACCAGGTTGCATTCTGTCCCTCACACTCTTGCTGTTACTTTGGAAAATTAGCTGTTGATGGATGTATCCACCATGAATTTGTCTAATCCTTTAGGACAATTCTCAGGGCAATTCTGTGAAAAATCGCTTCCTTTTTATATTATAAAACCAGCGCTTGTTACCTTCTTCGGGCATGAAAAACAATTATTCTGTTATGAAATCGGGGAAAAGGGAGCAATTCCCACCTCTTCTTCTCCCTTCTACTCAAAGCTAGAAACATTTGTCTCATAACCTTTCTATAAAAACGCACACCCATCCTTACTAAAATCATATAAAAATAATTTTGGACTGATCAAATGACATTAAAAACCATTATTGGGGGGGGGGGCTCTTTTTATCCTTTCAGTGCCCTTCTCTAGCTTTTCTAAGAAGTGGTGATCCACACTATTTACAGTTTATGCCAGGGGTCGGCAAGGCTTACCGGGCATGGGCCGGATCACTCCGGTGGATATCCTCCATGGGCCGGGCCAGCGCTGCGCAATGCCGAAAATCGCATCTACGCATGTCTGCAGTGCTGGAAATAGCTTCTGCACATGCCCAGACACTGAAAATCACGCCTGCACAGAAACAATTTTCAGCATCTGGGCATGCGCAGAAGTGATATCAGGCAATGCGGACATGCACAGATGCGATTTCCGGAGCCATGGAAGAGAGTCCCCACGCTGCACTGTGTCAGTTTAGTGCAGCACGCAGGGACTTGCTGAGCAGGTGGCTCGGTTCAGGGGCGGTTCGTCGGCCAGTTGAACGGCCTCCATGGGCTGCTTCTGGTCATGGGCCTTAGGTTCCCAACCCCTGGTTTATGCGATCTGGATATGCTATTGGAGTTCTTGTGAACCTCCCAAGTAATATGTTTAAGAAGGTAGAGCATGTGTTTGTGTGCTGCTGACCACAGCTGCAAAAAGATGCCGCCTGTGACTTGTTTGGATTCCCTTCAATAGTAGTTCTATTACAGCATAATGTAGTTCGGTTACAACAACAGATTTTTGCCTTCCTGTTGCAGATACTAGGCATATGAACAACTTGCAACTGCAACTTGTTTTCTTCCAGGGCTCCAGCTATCCCTGTGAGTCTCCCCTATCCCCAAGCACAACGGGCCCTTTCCTACCACTCAACCGCAGATGCTCCCCTGGAAATTCTTACAAGGGTAGTAGAAATGGAGAAGGCTGAAGCTTTATGTTTCAGAAACCAAAATAAGATTGCAATTATGAGTGCAAGAAGTTGCTTCAGAGCGAGCTGGTTAACCAGTGGTCAATTTAGCCCCTTGCCCGAGTTCCTCAGAGATCGCTTTCTATATGTAAACTGTTTGCACTATAACTGAGCTATGGCCATTGGTCATTAATTAACACACACACTGTCCCCTCCCTTCCTCCCCTCTGCCAAAGAGAGCCCACCAGGTATTTGAATGGGTGTCTACAGAAGCAGGATGCACAGTGACTGCAAGCCAGTATCACCCAGGCAGGCTAAGATACTTAAGAAAATGTGCACAAACATCCAGTGTTTTTCTGGTCTTTTGGGGGGGATTTCTCAAAGTGTTGACTAGCTTCTTTTCCTTCTTCCAGGCTTTTGCTTCATAGCCTGTGGGGCCTGCAGCACATTTGTAGTTGCTTGTGGATTTAATATCAAAAGATTACTTGAGTACCATTTGGGATATTCAGAACTGGGGTGTGTGGGTAGTGATTTAATAATGCCCTTTCAAATCAATGTGATCCAGAACCTTGCATATTCTTTCTATATGCCACACTAGGAAATTCTAAGGCCTGGAGCTTTCCAATTTCTTGACATATTCTCCTTTTGTCAGTGTATTCTCTGGTCTTGGTTACCATGTGAAGTGGAGAGGATCAAGACCTCAGACATTCATTGTGTATTCAGAGAGGGGACAAAATTAAGCAAGAGTTTCCTTGCATATTCTCATTTAACTAGTTAATGCACTTTCAGATCAAAGAAGCGAAGTATGTGAACGTATTGCTTAACCAACCTCATTACTATTATGCATTTAGAAGCTTGGAAAAAGATAATGCTTTTTCAGATTTGACCCAGTTTTAGCATTTTTTGTTGGCATAACCATGGCAAATTGGCCTCAGCACTGAGTCTGAATAGGAATTGATTTAATGCAAACATGTTCCGCAGAATACCTAACATGCTCATACAGGGTTGGGGTGTGGGGCAATGCAACTACCTCTCTTACCCAATCATCTCCCTTTGCTAAGAGGATTCCAGCCAATTCATCCCAAATGGTGTTGATCTGGAAGACTGTGTCAGAAATATACGCTAAAAGAAACAGACTGCAATCTGAGACACAGGTGAGAAGGGAGAAATTGGACCCTAGTCCCAGACACTGGGGTCATGAGAAGCTAGTTTAACCCCCACCCCAGTGTTTCCAGAGTAATACCCCCTTTACTTTCTCTCACATAAACAAATGGCGGCCATTCATTTGAAAATGCTGTCTTCATGTTTGAGAGGGACTCCAATCTCCTTTCTGTGTTAGAGTAAACCAGCCTCCAGGAAGAGAGTGGAGTTGGTTGGGTGTGGGTATGTGATGTACACCAAAATACTTCGTTGTATGGCAGTGTTTTATGTGGTTGTGTTAGGTTGATTCTGAAGCTCACCCTGGCTCTGTGGATGCTGCTGCAGTCTATGAGTAGCAGCCGTGTGCTTGTTGCTTGGCAGGCTGCAGCTGAGGCAACTCAAGTTACTTGTTTTGAACAGGGGATGAGAGGCCCTCTCTAAAAACCAGCCACACAGTTACCTTTCCAGTACTTGCCAGGAGTTCCAGGTAGGCAGCACAGTGTCAGCTATGTCACAAGCATCCTTGGGCGGAGTGTGCATGTGTGTCTGGTTGAGCGCAAATGTGAGCATAAGAGAGACTCTCAGCCACCTTCCTGAAGGAAAGCCATGACCAAGCTTGCCTTGGCATGCTTGTGGTCCAGGGAGGTGTCAGACGTAGCCTGATTATCTTGGAGAGAGATGATGTGAGAGAGACTCCGCTGCCAAAATGAGCATGACTGAGCTGCATCCATTCAGCACGCCAGGGGGACCTTCATTTCAGCCACAACCATTGTCCACAATATGGTGTGAACACCAAACATTTGAAGGGCAAAGCGGACTTGGGACAGCTTAATGCCTAACCCTCACCTCTCAGATTTGATGGGCACCATTGCTATTGTAAGTATCAGCAGGTGCAGTGGTGTATTGGATGGGGGCCAGCAAATTAAAAATGATCCCTAACAAGATTGAGGACCTACAGGTGGGACTTACAGAGCTGCACCAGCAGTGGATGCCCATTTTAAGGATTTTGCACTAGTGTGCAATGCCTAAATGCTTGGGGACTGGCTACCTAAGAGAATTCTGCCTACTGCATTATACAACAGCTCGGGGAGGCTCTGTTGGCTGTGCTGCGTTTTACTGAGGTTCGGTTGCTGGTTATGTGGGGGAGAACTCCAGCTTTGGAATTCCCTCACTTCTGAGATAGCAATTGCTGCCAACTCTGCTGCTGAATTTCTAGCACCAGTTAATGACCTGGTTATTTGCCCAGGCTTTCTTTAGAGCTTAATGTCAGACTGAAAGGTTGCCTACTTTTACTTTATTGTGATTTATCTGGTTTGCTTTAAGTCGTCGTCTATATGTATAAGAGGTATATATTAACTATATTTTACTTGCAACCCGCACTGGAATGACCTTCTGTAGTGAAAAGCAGGCTAAAATGTTTTCAACAATAATAAAAAAATACTCCAGATAAAAGATGTATTTTATCAATACATGTCAAAGTATCCACGTAAATTATGAACTTACTATATGCACTTAATGTACTAATTACTGAAAGGGTGAAAGAGATGAATCTTTGCCAGATAGATGAAAGCAGCCTTACAACCTAAACAAAAACAGCATGCAAAAGGGAATGGGGAAAGAAGCCGACAATTTGAAGAGTCAAATATTCAAAGTGCATAACTACTGGAGGTATAAGGGAGCAAGAGTTTCTTCTTTCCATTGGGGCATTTCTTTTTGACGTGGGGCACAACTCCTAGCAGCTACTGGTACTGTGTCCAATGACTGGGTCAGGGTGCCCTTCCCCAAATCACAACATGTCCTTCAGCAGTGGTTCTCAACTTGTGGGTCTCCAGATGTTGTTGGACTACAACTCCCATCATCCCTAGCTAGCAAGGCCAGAGCTCATGGATGATGGGAGTTGTAGTCCAACAACATCTGGGGACCCACAGCTTGAGAACCACTGTCCTACAGGCTCTTCATTGTCTTGCAAGTTTATTCGCACACATACACCCCAAATACCACTTTGCAACAGGGGCATTAAATGTATGCACTGGGGGAGTCACTTTTGACAAGCAGTGAGTGACTGCTTATATTAAGTTATGAGAGAAGATCTTTATACCCTGGCAGTGTCTATTTGCTGTTCCTCAGAACATGGGCAGCACGAATGGTATGTGCTACTCCAGCATTATGCACTGGATGGGGACATTGGGGTGAGGTTGGTAGAGGAAGACTAAGCAGAACTTCCACCTCCTCCTCCTCCTCCTCCTCCCCCTCCTCCCCCCCTCCTGTGGTTCTGTTATAGCATTAAACAGCCTGCATTTGAACAAAGTTGGGGGGAGGCGGCTTTCCTTACTGAACTAATTTTGTCTTCCGAAATGACAGGGACATGACATCAGCATCCAACTTTGCCAAGTGCACAATTAGGCAGTAATTTGTTTTCCCTTAACCCCCTGCTGCTCTCCTTTTCCCTTACCTAGAATTCTGCTCATATGCCGATTAGTAGCTTATCTCTGAGGGTAATTGGCTCCTTGCTTATCCAAATGGCACCCCACGCACACAGACACAAAATATGCTTGTAGGTACCTCAAAATTATAGTGGTGCAGGGCATGGAGATGGCCAGAACTCCGATGTAAACAAAGTGTTGTGGTTGTCTTGCCACATACTGTATTTACTCGAATCTAAAGCATAGCTTTTTTGGCCAAATCACGTTGCAAAAATTAAGGTGTGCATTAGATCAAATGCCACATTGACATTCACAAGCAAATACTTTTTCTTTTCTTTTTTGGTTTCAAGGTTCTGAAAATTGAGGTGCACATTAGATTCAATGGCGCATTATACTCGAGTAAATATGATAGTATGCATGTTCTCTATTCGTCATCCAAGTCCTGTTGCCTAAGATTATGTTTCATCAAGCAGATATTGCTCTTGGTTAGGCCTGGATGATATATCGATATATCTATCACCCAGGTAAGGTATGAGGAGCAGACCGCAATGTTGGCTTCAGTCAGTGGCATATCACTGGTGAAACCGCCACTGCTCCTGAGTACCTCTGCTAGCAGCATCTGCTAGAATTCCTTCCTCCAGCGAGCGTTTCAAGCAGAGGGACTCAAGAGCGGTGCCGTTTTCACCATATACCGGTGAGTGAAACTGCCATCACACTCTGCCCTTCTATGATGCAAAGGGAGAAACAAGCTGTATTGGTGAGGTGCAAAGCAGCTCCGGCGCTCCTGGGCTCGTGCACAAGCAGCAGAGCACTGGGGCTGACTCAGCTGGGGAATGGCAACCTTCCCCCTCCTAGCTGAGCTGCACAAATAAGCTGCGTTGTCCCAGCCCACAAGCGCCTGGGTGAAACAGCTTCAGTTCCCAAGGTGAGAGCTGGGGCAGTTTCACCCAGTGCCTCGCAGGCAGAGGCCAATGCAGCTTGATTTTTCAACATCGCGGTATATCGCCGAACCGCGATGTTGGGATGGGGATACACTGCGAGGTTGAAAAGCTGATTTCACCCAGCCCTACCCTTGGGACAAAAGTTGGAAATGGTTTCTGATTTCCTTTGGAATGGGAGATTTCATAGAGTGCGGCTTCACTGCAACTTTTGCTAAGAATTAGAACTTCCCCTGTTTCCTTGGGGATGGGTGGAGAACTAAGACCATAGTTCCTTCTAAAGTTGCTTTCCACTTCTCCATACCATCCAGATGCGCTCAGAAATGGTGCTGAAAGCCTGGAGGCAAGTTGAGGAAAGAGGGCAGTACCCAGCCAGGAGTGGGGAGGTGGCTGCCAAAGAGAGGGAGGCACCAACTTGCATCAAACATTAGGAAGGTCAACCCCTCTAAATATTTTATGGGGTGTGTGTGAAAGGACCAGGGCCCCATAGAGAAGAGGGCTCCTCCACTCCAGAGGCTCCCCAAACTGAAAGCTCTTCAGCAGCCTTGCCGCAGTGGCATCAGATTCTTAAATCCCTCTTCTCTGCTGCTAACTCCTCTGTTAACTCTTATCTTTCTCACCCTGCGGCAAAAGCTAGTGAGTGTGCCATGAGGATAACTCCAGTCAGAAAAGCAAGCTGGGGAGATCAAGCTGGGCTGTTGGAGAATACATGGTATACTTTGCAAAGTTTGCTTGGCCTTTCCTTATGGCAGGGAGGTTGTAGCACTTGCCTCCCCCTCTCTTAGGTATCATTTGCGAGGCACCAGGTGTCTAGAGTGTACAAGTTCCTCTCTCTGAATGGCATGTGCCGGATGAGCTTTCGGGAATGATGCAGTGCTCCCCTAATCTCCTGGTCTCTTTCCTGTGTCCCTGCCAGGAGTGATAAACCCCCTTGACTTCTCTATTGACTTACACACAAAAGTACTGAGAGAGCTCACCTAAGGCCTTCCTACAGTTCCTTTCCTGTTTGTGCACAGTAGGGAGGTGTATGTGTGTGTGCTTGGAGGATGGTTTTGGTAGCAGCAGCATACGCCTGCTTTATGCAAATCCTTTGCTCTTGGAGGCATCTTCCTCCCACAGCCCGCAGGGTGCTCCCCTGCCATCAGCAGCCTGCACATGAATGTGCAAGAAAGCTCTGCAAAAATAAACGATGCTATAGTATCCCATTTTTATTTTATTGCTTGCAGTTTTGTGGCAGCAGTAGGGGGGAAGCAGCAGTCTCTGGAATATTTCCTGTGTGTAACAGGCTTTGACTGCATTGGGGCATGTTTACTAATCAACCAGCTTTGTCCCAAGAGCAGTGCAGACATATGGTATGTATTGGGGAAGCCTGGTTCACACTCTAGGTCATGGGTAGGCAAACTAAGGCCCGGGGGCCGGATCTGGCCCAATCGCCTTCTAAATCTGGCCCGCGGATGGTCCGGGAATTAGCATGTATTTACATGAGTAGAATGTGTCCTTTCTTTAAAATGCTGTGAGGCCTGCCTGGTGCTTTTACATGAGTAGAATGTGTGCTTTTATTTAAAATTCATCTCCGGGTTATTTGTGGGGCATAGGAATTCATTCATTTTTTCTTCTTCAAAATGTAGTCCGGCCTCCCACAAGGTCTGAGGGACAGTGGACCGGCCCCTATCTGAAAAAGTTTGCTGACCCCTGCTCTAGGTCTTCGCTCACCATTAAGAGGGCTAAAGCAAGGTCACTAATGACACACTTCCTGGCCCCCCAGGTTCTCTGGTTTTTGGTGGGCACCGTGGCTGGAAACAAAGCAGTTCAAGAAACATAGGACTGCTGCTGAAAAAGGCAGAACCCTCCTGTCAGTGCTGCCCCACCCCACACCCCACCATATTGTATAGTATAACAGCCAGTCTCCTGATGTCTCTGCAATGTGTGTTTCACCACCAGCCACACTCAAAGTTGTGGAGAAGGTACAGGCCCCTCCCCACTCACGTGCCATCAGCATGTGTGCAACCGCTGACACGTGTGCCATTTTGGGCAACGGAAGGGGGTGGAATGGACCAGAAGGGACTTACATGTGTCCCAGAACAGAATCCCTACTTAAGCAGGGATTCCCTTGTACATGCATGTCATAATGGCCTCAGGATATGAAGCATGTTTCAGTAGATCAGCCCGTCCCCCCCCAACATGGGTCTCCAGCTGTTTTTGGACTACAGTTCCTGTCATCCCTGATCACTGGTCTTGCTAGCTAGGGATGGTGGGAGTTGTAGTCCAAAAACAGCTGGAAAACCAAGTTTGGGAAACCCTGCAGTAGATAATATGGAAACAGGAACTTTGCTTAGGGCAGGCAGAACCACATTTCTTTTGGTAATTCTGCCCCGTGTCATTATGATCTGTAGTGCACATTTGCTTGCTTTGTTAATGTTATATACTTTTCTTCTAACTTTGTTACTGTAAAATGAAGGTCTTGACGATGCCCCTAAGTGCATTACTGCTGGTGCTCCGTGACTGGATTTTGATAGGCTTGCTCCTTTCTTGATTATTGTAGGGAGCCTTAGACATGGGGTAGGGGTTTTTTAGTTACATTTCTAGCCCACCTCATCCTAAAAGCTCATGGTGAAGGTGTGGGGAACCTTTCGCCCTCCAGCTGTTGCTGAACATAGAAGAGTTTGGATTTGATATCCCGCCTTTCACTCCCTTTAAGGAGTCTCAAAGCGGCTAACATTCTCCTTTCCCTTCCTCCCCCACAACAAACACTCTGTGAGGTGAGTGGGGCTGAGAGACTACAGAGAAGTGTGACTGGCCCAAGGTCACTGGGCAGCTGCATGTGGAGGAGCGGAGACGCGAACCCGGTTCCCCAGATTACGTGACTACCGCTCTTAACCACTACACCACACTGGCTCTTAGAGGGTAATAGCACTGAAACTATCCTTTAAAAGAATTAAAGCTTTATGTTTGCCAAGTTTCTTCTCCTATTACAACTGCTATTACTGCTACTACCTGGAAAAAGACTGGACAATGCACATCTCCCCCCCCCCATCACCCATTTTATCCTCACAACAACCCTGTGAGGAGGGCTAGGCTGAGAAAAACTGACCCAAAGTCACTTTGTGAGCAGGGATCTTAACCTGGGCCTCCCCAGTCTTAATCTGACACTAACCATTATATCGCACAGACTCAGCAGGCCTTTCAGGAAGATTATTCATGCAGTTCTGGAGAATGTTGATGAGCTCTCCCATTTCTTGTTTAAATGTTCCTTTGCCATCCTTTAAATTTCAGTTGCACTGGTGCACCTGCTGACAGGAATCCTCTTTTCATCCTTTGGTATGCTTATATGAACCTGGGATTTCCCAGGTTACCAATTGCTCTCTCAGCCTAACTGCTGTTCCTGGACATTAGAACTTCGAAGTACAAGCCAATTACTTCCCCTTTCTGCTTAACCTAATAATCTGCAAGTCAATCTTAAATGTTTCTGAAGTGTTGGTATGCTCATGTTGTGCATGTGGAGCTGGCCATGAATTGCCCTTGGAAGGTTGTTCACATGAAAAGCGCTCTTCAGGCCCTTTGTGGTGGGCTGTTATTTTCTAACTTTTGATGTGTTAAAACATGAAAGCAACCCCCCTTCCCAAATCGGGAAACTGTCTCAGTTCCAAGCTCCTTGTTCTTATCTGCCTGCCTTTGATTTTAAATGTATTGCTGTCCGATAAAGTTTTCCATAAAGGAAGAATTCTTGCTACTCAGTTGGTGCTTTTTGCTGGCTAAATATCCATTTCTGTAATCTCTGACAGGGGTCAGAGTTGGGGATTGTTCTCAAACTTCAGGAACCAATTAAGTCTGGCTATGGATCATCTGCAATTAGTGCACGGTATAAATCCCTCCCTTTTAATTCTCTCATAGGCAAGTAACTAACTAGAAATTGACATTTCCCCTTGATTCTTTTACTGGATTGAAAGCTCATGCCATGTTTTTTTTGTATCATAACCAATAAATCTATATGTCTCATCTAAATTAATCTCCGTTTTGATCTTGGTGGATTAACAGGACAAATTGCTCTAAGTTTTGGCATATTTTGGCTGCTCTACTGGGAAGGTGCTTCTATGAGTCTAGAAAGAAGAGAGAATTAAGATTCAAGGTCTAAGTATTTCATATTAAATATCTATTCCTGATTGGCATCTTCATGAGTTGTTCTGAAGTGCGATCAGCAATAGGTTGATCTGGAGTGATGTCACTAAATGTTTACAAACATCCTGACCATTCAGGGGACAAATACAGTGGAACCTCGAGTTGTGGATGTAATCCGTCCCGGAGGCATGCCTGCAACTCGAAGCATTCGCATCCATAAGTGCCACATCTGCGCACGCTTGCTGCGCGATTTAGCGCTTCTGCGCATGAGCAAGTTGTGAACCCGGAAGTAACCTGTTCTGGTACTTCTGGGTTGCCGTGGGACACAACTTGAAAAGACGTACCTGAAGCGGATGCAACATGAGCTATGATTGTATGTTAACAACAGAATGTTCATCATTCAGTTATCGTGAGTGAAAGGAAAGCTGTTTGTATGGAAATAGGTGGTAGAGGAGAGGTCTGAGAAGAGATGGGCTAATGAAGGATGTGCAAAGAGCCCACACAGAGAGGTTACATCCACACCATGAATTTAAAGCATTATGATACCACTATAAACAGCCATGGGCTCTCCCAAAGAATCCTGGGAGCTGTGATTTCTTAAAGGTGCTGAGAGTTGTTAGGAAGTCCCTATTCCCCTCACAGAGCCGCTTGTGAAGAGGGATAGGTTGTTAAAGCACTGTAGGAATTATAGCTCTGTGAGGGGAACTGGGGGTTTCATAACAACTCCCAGCACCTTTAACAAACTACAGCTCCCAGAATTCTTTCATGGAAGCCATGGCTGTTTAAAGTGGTCTCATAGCACTTTAAATGTATGGTGTGCATAATCATAAGGGGCAGGAAGTTGGAGTAAGGGCCATCTGTATGCTGGGCAGACAGGAGGCCTTGTCAAAATTTGAGGGGGGAGGAGGAGCTAAGGGAAGCAGGGAATAGTAGGCAGTAAGCTGGGACCTTACAAAACAATGAATGGTAAAGACGAGTTTGGTAAAGGGAAGGACAAGAAGAGAGCTCAGCAGGGTCAAAACCTCACATATGGCCCTAGGAATAGAAAGGCTGTGAGCTGTTGACAGGAAGGTAGTTGACAGGCAAGATTGCTTTGGAAGCTCTGTTGTCAGTCCAAATTAATGTAGGTTCCTCTCTTTCTTACATAGCAGGGAGCAGTCACCTAGGTGCAGCTTTTGCCATCATTACAGCACTGTGGTGGTGGTGGTGGGGAGTTACACCTTGCTGAGCTTCTCCTTTTCTTTGCAAAGCTTACAGAGGTTCTCTCCTTCCAAGGTCTGGACCTGGAAATCCTGAAAGACCCTAGATAGTGGGGGTGGGGTGGAGGGTGGTTGAACTTCGCAAACTGATTTCACCCAATTCTGTGTTAAGAGGGATGAGGTAAATCGAAGACCAGGGAGCACCAGGCAGTCCTCCACAGTGGGTTTGAGAGATTAGCACCCAGCTTCAATTTCTGTATTTCCCTCTGTGATGGTAGCATCTCCTTATAATTGTAAAGGCACAGCTACTGTCCTCAGTGCTGTTGGGGAGATGTTGATTCAGCCTTTCCTTTCACCACTTCCTTACTGGCTCGCAAGAAGGATCACAAGGGCAGTCTTACGTCTCAAGCTAAAACACTGAAATACCGTATTTTTTGCTCTATAAGACTCACCTTTTCCCTCCTAAAAAGTAAGGGGAAAGGTGTGTGCGTCTTACGGAGCGAATGCAGGCTGCACAGCTATCCCAGAAGCCAGAACAGCAAGAGGGATTGCTGCTTTCACTGCGCAGCGATCCCTCTTACTGTTCTGCCTTCTGAGATTCAGAATATTTTTTTTCTTGTTTTCCTCCTCCAAAAACTAGGTGCGTCCTGTGGTCTGGTGCGTCTTGAAGAGCGAAAAATACGGTAACTTATCAGAATTAGAACTGCCCCCATAGCAAAAATAATACGTAATAAAAAAAATTTTCAAAACAAAAACACTAAGTTGTTACCTTTGTTTTTGTTTATTTCATTTTTATTTTTTAAGGTTTCGTATTCAGGCTATTGGCTACATTAAGAACAAAGTACTACAAAAATGTCCACCGTTAAACCAAGCAATTAGTACCCAGAATTATATTCGTTCATTTACAATGGACAACAAAATACCATATGTACAGTGGTACCTCTGGTTACATACGCTTCAGGTTACATAGGCTTCAGGTTACAGACTCCTCTAACCCAGAAATAGTGCTTCAGGTTAAGAACTTTGCTTCAGGATGAGAACAGAAATTGTGCTCCAGCGGCACGGCAGCAGCAGGAGGCCCCATTAGCTTAAAGTGGGGCTTCAGGTTAAGAACAGTGTCAGGTTAAGTACGGACCTCTGGAACGAATTAAGTACTTAACCCGAGGTACCACTGTATTCAGTTATCAAAGATACTTCTCTTGTAGATTTTATCTGCTGTTGGTGCTTAACGGCACAAGACATGTTAAAGTCAACTTAAAAAGAAAGAAAGAAAGACTCTTCCAAGAGCGGTGAGATAATAGTATTTTTTAATTGTTACGCATAACAGCGCTACCAAGCTTTCTGTATGTTGCAGACTCATTTTAATTAAAGACTGCGCTTCACTTTCAATCATCTTATTTGATTTTTGTCAAGTTTTCACTTAATGTTTCTACTAGATGGCAGTGACCTAAGACTACTGCTTATATTGTCAAGTGTAAAAGCGTTGCATGGTTCTGAGTCTTCCCCAGGGACCTTTTGTATAAGGGCAAGGGAGAAAATCTGCAGAGGTTGTGTCTGGGATGAATACTACAAGGGGAAGTGGTTGCAAAATGTAGAACAAGTAATGTAAGGTTAACCTTATGATAAAACTGAAGGCTGAATGAAACAGAATGTTTATTCTGGAGTGCTCTGCTGTATCGTGTCTCAAACAGGACTGTAAGTTTCCACATCACTTCACAAACACTGCACTGGAACACACCCCATTTATTTGTTGAAAAGCATTAATATGTCACTTAATGTTTCAAAAAATATCTAAGCGGTGATATTTGCATGCACTAGAATGTTACATCTTTCACCCTAGACTCAAAAAGCTACTTCTTGGGCTACAACAAAATCTGCCTCACTTCTATGGGAGACCAGCCGTGAGTATGCTCTTTTGCAAATCTGTCCCTGCATGGTCCAAGCTTGAATCCAAACTCTTTATCAGCATGCTCCATGTTTGCTGATTCTGGAGAATTTAGTTAGCCAAATACTATTACCACCTCCCCTGCCCCCCCCCCCCAAAAAAAACTCCACTGGAGGGAAGAACTGGCACACAGAGAGAGGTTGAGGGAGGGAGAGAGTGTGTATTTTGCAAAAGGATTTAGAATTGGGCTGTGACAGATTGCCTTTAAAGGTGACTGATAGAAAGAGCTGGCTGAGAAGCCAGGAAGCCTTTTGGCAATGAGCTGACTCATGCTAAGCTGCTACCCAGCTGTGCATATCAATAGAGTCTAATGAATGGGTATAATTAGGTGGAAAGGGAATTCCAGCCATTTGGGGGGTAGGTGGGGGGGGGGCTGTTTGCAGTAAGTAAAAGATTCACCCTCCCATTTCTTCTACAGCAGTCTCTCCACCTCACTAATTCATCTGCGTTAATAGAATGTTGGTTGTTAAATATATTAATGCCTGTCCTTTTAGCTTATATGTATGAATGTGCTCTTAAATTTCAATGCAAATATTTAAAATGCCTGATTTTGTTTCGTTGGGTTTGCTTTCAACCTAGGTCAGGAGTAGGGGGACTGCATCTGCTAGATTTGTAGATGTTGGGAAAGGTGTAACTAATGGCAAGAGCAGATGCCTGTTGTCTGCCTCCCAGAGCACAAAAACATATGCAGCCAGGTCTCTCATGGGCATAGGTGAGGGAAACTGAGGCGGTGTGGCTAAGGCTGCTTGGGTGGATCTGTTCCTTTCAGTGCCTTGATTGATAGCAGAGTGAGCAGAAAGTAAGGAGGGGGAAAGCCCCATCACGATAGGGGACAAGCTGTTAAACTATATCCTCTCAATTCAGGGATGCAAAGCAACCTCTGGCAGCTGAGATCGATCCAGCATGACATGGGAGCCTTTTGGAGAGTTTCTGTCCCTAGGAAAAGTTATTTTTGTTGTTGTTGTTATCTCTGCCGTTCTTCCTGGATGTGTATAAAACACTGGTCCTTTGCAGAATCAGGAAGTGAGCCCAAATTCATCTCCCCCTGATTCTGCAGAGGACCAGTGTGTTATCATTTTAGGGGTCCAACAGGAGGCTATTTTCAGGCCTAGTTGCTACACAGGGTGGAGGGTCAAGGAGAAGAGTGGAGGCTGCAGGCCAGATGGTTCTATGGGTCCATCTGGCTTGTGGGAAGGTGGCTCCCCACCCCTAATTTTGGTCCACATAAACAGAACATTGCTGGAAGTTGATATATATATATAGGTGCATTTTTGTTAATATATTCCATGCTTAGCTAAAATAAGCTGGATTGAAAATGTGATTGCCTCCAAGTTATAAGTTCTTAACATCTTTCAGACTTGCTGTTCACCTAGCGACATATGGCTAGAGTGGAATGTTTAACCATGGTCTTTGGGTTCTTAATTAGGGGGTTGATGAGTTCAAAGGAAGACGGTGCTTCCCCACTTTGTTCAAGCATGATGGCCATTGTCCATTCAACGTCTCCAGGTGAACCAGTGGCAAGCAAGCAAGCATAAATGTGTAGAACACATTTGCTTGTGCTGGGCTGCTGAGATTTGGCTTCCTCCATGCAAGCTGGCAAATAAAGCATGGTGACTTTCTCTTCCCTTAACACTGGGGCCTGGGCTGGTGTTTTCAGCACGGACCATTAGCTTTGTACTCAGAGCCTGATGGACAAGGATAAGGGGTTTGTCTGGGCCACTCCTCCCAGGTTCAGAATAAACAGGTTCCAGTTCTGTGATCTCAGCTGGTGGGCAAGTCCTTGGATCGAAAGCACAAAAATTGCTGGAGTGGTAAATAACATTGAGGACAGGGCAAGATATACACAGAGCAATTTGGATCGCTTGGTCAGCTGGGCCCTGTGCCAACAACATCTGTTTTAATGCAGCCAAATGCAAGGTCATATCTCTAGGAATAAGAGTATCAGCCAGAGCTATAGAACAGGCAGCTGTATCCTGGAAAGCAGGGCTGACAGTCCTCATGGTATGTAATTTAACTGGTTGTGTGTGCCTAGAGGGTGCTGCAGCAATGGGGGTTAGTGTGATCAATTTTGATCTAAAGCTGGGGATGGGGTAGTGTGGGGAAGAGTAAACCTATTGCTACATGTTATCTGAGTCTTGGTGTCTGGGTGGTTGTTTTTTTTAATGTGCTCCTCTTTTCAGAGTCACTGTTGGAACGATTTGAGGACATGGGGTGGGTTGGCTTTAATAAAGAGTCTTCAGAGAAATGAAGTGAAAATATCACTTGATAATATAATAAGCACTTTCACGGTGGGGAAAAAATACTTTGTGCTCACAGGCGAAGTCCAATAGCTGTAAAAGAGCAATCTTGAATGCCAGTGGTGGCAGAGGTTTGAAACAGAACATTTCACCAGACTGGTATCAATCTTTCATTCTCTGCCTGCTTATCCAAGGGCTTTTAAAAGATGCAATACAATTGCTGACTAAAAAAAAATAAAAATGCTTCTCTGCAGGGATTAACTTGCAAGCCTATTTGAAATACTGTCATACGTGGCTAATTGTATGGTTATTGCCTTTTTGTTCTAGCACACATACCTTCAGTATATGAATAGGGGGAAGTTGCAGCTAATCTCATTCCCAACACAGCTGCATGCACTGGGAAAAATTATATATGCACATATTGTACCTGTGTGTGTTTGCATGCTAGATTCATGTGTGCTGATACACATGTAAGTGCCATTCAAATCACTATACAAAAGTGCCTTCTTCGTCAAAATTTTACTATGTCTAATCTGAGGCTCTGACAATGACATCTAATGGAAGTCAAGGGCTGAAAGTTAAAAGTGGGAGTATATTTAATAATAGTAAGTAGATCACATATCTGTAACAATGTGTGCGACTAACTATCCACCAGGTGATTTAGTCTATGTTTACATCTTTTCCGAGAATACTACAACCCGAAAAAATGATGGTTTCTAAGTGTTCAGATCAAGTATAAATAAAAATTGTGGTTTCCCACAGACAGCTTTATTTGAAATTTAAATGCAACTGCTCATTTGCAAGAGAACTCTGAAAATGTCCCAGGTCATGAAGTACCAAATAAGTTAAGTCTCACACTGAATCTAACAGAACTGGGGCTTCAAGGATACACTAGGAAGGCTTCAAAGAATACTCTCAATGGATAAAGATATTGATTGTACTACAAAAAGAATCAATAACGATGGATAAACATCTTGGATTATGTATGCATTTTGGTTGTGGGTGTGTTGTTGTTGTTTTTTGCTGAAATATACTCGGGGATTTGTAATTAGGAAAAGTTTTATTTTATGCACGTTCTCAAGCAAATGTGCAAATAAGTTTATTTGAGCCTTCATGTCCTCTCAAAGGTTCAACCCAAATCTAACACTCCCTAGCTAATCAATGCATGTTAATGGTAAACTTTCACGGGGTAGGGGTGATGTGTGACTTTTTGATCTCTTGTTGAATTCTGAATCTGGCCTATCTATTCTCATCAGACAGGCATATTTGCTGTTTTGTTTTAGATGCTTGCTAAAACCTTTCTTTCAGCTAACATGCCCAGATATGTATTAGGTTACATACTTGTTTCTAAAGTTCTGCTGATGTTACCTATATTTTATAATTTTATTTTGCCTATTTTTTTAAAAAAAATGTTTTGATTTTAACAGGGTTTTAAAAATAAACATTTCACGCTATGTTGTGTAAACTCCTGAGAGATTTCCCTTTTTTTATTTAAGTGATCTAGACATTTCGTTATTTTGTTTTTAAAAAGTGTAAACACAGCAAGGAATTTTGCAGTAGTAGTGTTGAAGCCTCTGAAGGAGATTGCCCTAACATTGCAGGCATATGAGGCTGGCCATACAGTCTTAATACCTACTGTTGGCTGAGATGCTCAGAATTTACAGAGAAGCAGGGCAGGCAGCATTGTCGAGATTAATCAAGAGTAGGAAATATAGTATGTGCCTTTTGGAATGAGGCAGCACTGGCCATAAGGACCACCAATAGGTCACGGAAGTGAGATATGGATGTAGGATTGGACTTGGGAGAGGATGTGGACCAGTGAACCTCAGCTGATAATGACAATAGGAGGGAAGGGAAATTGCCAGAACCTGAGCCAGTAGACCCAGTAAAATCAGATGTGGATCTAGATGGGTGGGACTTCCTGGCCATAGCAATTCTTTTGGATTGAGAATGGTTGGGTGGTGTAGAGAGCCAAGTGGCTAGAGAATGGGAGATTGGCAGAGAAGTACAGTATCATAACATGAAAAAATGAAAGAATGTGTGGGTCACTAAAGAGTGGCTTTGAGGGTTTTTTGGTGGGGGGAGTGTTTTTGTTTTTTTTAAATGGCTGGGCATTTCACTTGGTAGGGCTCAGCCCTGGCTGCCCTAATGGCTCCTGTGACCCTAAGTAGTTGCACTTTCTCTGTCACCAAGTGGAAAATGTGCCATTTAGAAACCATTGTCCTGTTCTTTCCTCTGTGTTCCTTAACATGCGTGTGGAAACAAGGTCTCCATTTTATTTCTTCTTCTTCTTCCAGGCCCAGGAGCTAGAGCTGGCACAAGGACCCCGATGGCTTTCCTTTCCAGCACAGAGTGCATGTATCTGCACTAGATTGTGACATCTACTAGAAGCAACACAACCCTTTGGTGTTCCAGGTAAGAGTCCTTGGTCTAATAGAAAGACTCTTGGAAATGGCTGCATCTACAGTATGAGACATTTATTCTGCTGAGGCGTGAAATAGTGGACCATGGAAATACACAGAGGAAAATAGCACCCCAAACCCATCTGGTGGATTTGCAGCAAGGACCCAGTGATAAAAACAAGGCATAGAGGGCCAGAAAAATCCATTTTGACAACATATAATGCCTAAACTACATAATACACCCTAGCTGAAACTGTTGACGCCCTCCAATGTGGATGGTGCAGTTCACAATTCTGGGATTAATGAGGCTGTATATTTTAATTTGACAGCCTTCCACTGAATGTAATGTGCACATGTTAAACTGTTAAACAGTGCATTATTATCTGTACCTGTTGCTTTATAAGGCATTATCCATGTGATATTATCTTTTCGTTTTTCTATCTAATTCTTCTTCCATGATTGTTTCCCTCTCCAACTGGTAAACTCGCTACCCAATTCATTCTGCCTACTGTCCTCTAAGTGTAATAATTCAGTAATGGATGCTTCAGTGTGAACTGTGGGGGTGGGGGTGTCTTCTTTAGAAATTATTATGCATTTCCTAAACAGTTCAAAAACTGTTTGAGGAAGTCCAGAATGAGCAGGTACAGCAGGGACCCTGTGTTGTTTATCCCTAACAAGCCATGATTTGCAAGTCAACGTGAATCCATGATTAGGTGTTAGCTGACTGGTCATGTCTTGCTAGGGAGCGACAAACCAAGGTCCCTTGTTCAGATGTAACAGGAAACCAAGGCTTCCTGGTTTGTTTATCCTGCTTGTGCCAGGAGAGGAGTGAAATGAAGTGACTGGGCACTGGGCACTAGCATGCTGCTCATTCCTGATAATCCACAATAAACCAGATAGTCTGGTTGATTGTTAGATGTGATTACATTCCTCTGTGTTGGTTAGTCACTAGTTGGGAGTGGGTGGGTGGGGGCGGGGGGTGCCTTTCTTTTGCAGCTTCTCTTCAATCACTGCCTTTCCATTCTGTGTTGAAGCAGATGAAGAAATTGTGGGCTTGTTATTGCTGTGATGCAGAAAGATACAGTCATGTCCATCTGTTCTTCTCTCTGATTGGTAGCCCTGGACTAAGACCAGCAAATCAAACATTTATATCAGGCTGGGAAACCTGCAGCCCTCTAGATTGTTGGACATCAACCCTATCAGCCACAGCCAGCACGAGCAGGGATAATGTGAGTTGTGTAGCAGCCTCTGGAAACCCACATATTCCCAATCCCTGACTGATTATTTCATAAGTCTTGACCATGTAAAATACTTGTCTTCTTTTGAGCTGCTGCTGCTGCTCCTCACCAAGAAGCATTTGTCTCCATTTTTACATTGTGCTTTTAATGGAAGATGCAGCTGAACAGTATTCAGTAATTCATATGCCAATTCTTGGTCTTGCTTCACGCTATCAAAATTGCACACCCAGAAACTTGTAAAAGTTTTTGGACAAGTAAACTGCTAGATCTCCCTTGGCTGGAGTTCTAGGTACACCCACACACCTAACACCTGCGCCAAAATAGGCTTATTGTGTTATTGTGACACTCTCTACTGTCTACCAGTTCCTCAAGTGTGTTTCCATCACCCAAAAGTATTAATTTGATAGGGAATTATTATCTCAGTTTTTCATTTACTTGAGTTGGTCTAAGTTTTATTTAAAATGAGTGCTGATGGCATCAGCCTAAGATGCATATTGCAAGGGTAGGGCTGGATAATACAGCTTTGGGCGGAGGAAATTAATGAGATTGAGATCATTTTGCTGTGCCCAGAATGGAGTGGGCCTAGGGCGTTCATTCCTAAACGATGTGCTGAGAGAGGATGGTTAATGTGCTGCAAGAGGAATTTAAAGGCTCCTGCGAAACTGTCTCCTCTGTGTGTGGGTTCTCGCTTTCCAACCAGCCTCTGCTGAGGGAGGGGGCAATTCTCCCACAACTCTGTGTTAGGTGTGGTTGGATCATTAATGAGCATGGTTACTTGCCCCCAGATAAGGCCGTCCTGTGAAATCTTACTCAATGCTGCATACCTAAGGCAGTGAAACTGCTGGTAGCTGAACTGCAATGTCCAGAGTCTTGCTGGGATTGAGTCAGCAGGGGAGAAATAATGATGAAAGATTGATCTTGGGGTCCTCCATCTATTTCTGGGTATTACTCTTCTTCTTCTTCCATTTCTTCTTCCCATTGGGAATAAGGGGACTGTGGCTATCAGGGGACTGGAATGGCTTTAGATCCTTAAGATTCTAGTCATTCCCAGTTCTCTCCCAGCACGCTCTCCAAACCACCCCAAATATACCCATTTACCAATGTCCGCGTTCTGAAGTAGGTTGCGCCAGGCCCTGGAGGCTTTGGCTGGAATGAGAGGGAGTTTGCTGACATCAGAGTTCTGTCCCTGGCAGAAAGGCAAATCCAATATATGCTATAGCCTCTGCAATACCCTCCCAAAAGCTGTTAAGATTGTACCCTAAGTTATTTATTGTAGATTGAGTCTCCCATTTTAAATTTAATTTCTTTCTTGAACAATCATGCAAGCTAATGTTACCGAATTAAAAACAAAAAACACATTGGTTTTCAACTAGCTAGATCCTTTATGTAACCTAGAAGCCTAAACCTTTGGCATTCCACAAAATGAGAGACAGTTTCCAGTTTGGCTTTTTTTGTACATGTTCAAGGACACTAAGCAAGATGAAGGTTGAAGCTGCACTCCTGTGCACATGAATTTGGAATTGAATTTTGTTGAACCAAGTGGGGCTTACTTCTGTGTAAGCATGCATATAGGATCAGGCTGTAAGTGGCCAGACCTTTCTGTAAGCAAAGGCTAGTTGTTACTGGGCAAAACAGTGTTTCTCAATGAGATGGAAAGTAAACGTTCAGGCTGTTTGGTTAGCAGAGTCCTAAGTAATCATAACTTGAAAACTGGATACACTGCAGAGTTTGAATAGAGGAGATTAGATGTAAGGTAT
Source organism: Podarcis tiliguerta (assembly GCF_965153285.1). Lineage (NCBI taxonomy): Eukaryota > Metazoa > Chordata > Lepidosauria > Squamata > Lacertidae > Podarcis > Podarcis tiliguerta. Next base: position 92,705,086 of record NC_139535.1, on the reverse strand, counting down.
AAAATAGGAATATGAGCTCACTAATATGGACTCTGTAGATGACTCTAGTGATATGCAAGATGGCATCTCCTGGATCTGACCTTTGTGATGGCTTGCTAGTTGCTGGGACCAGTAGAAAGCCCACAACCATAAATACAGTACATTACTTACCGGGGCAAATTGAATACACACCCACCCACCCAATTATGCACATTCTACTTGTGTGCAGCCACACATATATGTGGCGCTGGGAAATAAATAAGTAGAATCATAATAGGAAATGACAGGAGAGAGCTAGAGAGTCCTCTCCTTCTTGGAAGGGAGACCCTTCTTGGAACCTGAAAAGGATGTCAGTAAGGGTGGAGGAAGCCCCAAAGAGACCAGAGGTGCAGCAGCGCTTTGTTTAGGCTGCTCAGCCTCCCTGCCTAACAGCTGATGCTCAGGGTAGTGCAGCTGCAGCCACTGACATGTCTTCCAGCCTTCCAGAGCTTCAACTCTGGATACTTTGGTCTGGATTGCAGAGAGAGGAGAGCGAGTGAGCGAGCTGGAGAGCAGGGGGAAATAGGCATTTGGAGGTTTTTTAGAGGGTGCTCCCCACTTTATGCGATTTGACTTATGCAAAGGGGGGTTCAGAACGTAACCCCCGTGTAAACAGGGTGGTGGAATGCCTGTACAGTTTATTAGGCCAAGGTGGTGGTAGACCATAATGACCAAGGACGATTGGGAAAATAAAAAGGATAGGAAGCTATAAAGAGGCATATTTATTAATCTTGTAATTTTGCTTTGACACTTTTTGGGTGGGAATGAAAGGGGTGGATGCTATAGAACAGGCATAGGCAAACTCGGCCCTCCAGATGTTTGGGACTACAATTCCCATCATTCCTGACCACTGTAGGGATCATGGGAGTTGTAGCCACAAAACATCTGGAGGGCCGAGTTTGTCTGTGCCTGCTATAGAGAGAGACCGGAATCCTCAACTAGAGGGGCTCTGGTTTCTGAAGCTGTAACAAACAGTTTTCCTCAGTCTTTTTCCTGACAGCCATGAAGGCTAGAAACATACTTTCATTAAGCAAACAAAAGAGAAAAAGGAACTGTGACTCTGTACTGTGAAGCATGTATGTACAGAATACAAAGAGCCCTGCTCTGAGAGGTGCATGTTGAACCATGCTGTGCTACTTGCATCTCCGCTCCTTCACAGCTTTCCACCTTTGGGGCAGCAGCAAGAGGTTAGTGATTATGTTTGCCTTTGCGAAGTAGGACCAAACCTATAGCCCGGAGCTGCATCCCGAGAGTTAAAAAGGCTTTGGCTGCTAGATATGGCACTTCCCCTCCATCTCTCTCTCCCCCTCCACCCCAGCCAAGCAGCGGCTGCTTTCTGCCTTATTCTTTTGTTGCTCCCGAGTGCACGCTCTGAAATGGTAAAATACGGAACGCGGTTCCTTCCCCGCACCCCGCCTCTGTTTTCCCTGAGAACCTTCATTTCTCCACTGGGGGCAGAGGTCGTCCTGAGAGAAGGATTAAAGAGAAGCCTTGTCTTTCTGAAGAGGCGGCACAGCCGTATTTCCCCAGCTGCATTAATCAGTCTCAAGGAAGCCAAGCTCGCTATATCACCTTGAAGGTTCTTCAGACTGCTTTGAAAAACTTTGGGTGGATTATAGTGCTTCTTCCGCAAGGGGTGGTTTTGAAGGGACCAATCGTGCTTGTTTCTGGCAGGCAGAGTGTGGGCAGACATTATGCAATCTTCCCACACATTGTTCCCTGGGTTTTTCCATATTCGGTTCTTTCTCCATCTACAGATCGCTCTCACCTGGCTTGCTGTGTCACTTTCTGTTCTGGATGAGTCGCCTAATGACCGGATTTGTCTCTTTCCCTTCATTCTTCACCTGCCATTTCGCCTTTTGGTTATTTATGTGAAGTGTGCTTCCTCTTCTGTTTACCTGTAGCTGCCGCTTGCTGTTCAGCTGAATTTTGTTGGGCTGTTTTTAATTTTTACTCAGTAGGAAACAAAATTTTCCTCCTCCCCTCAGGATGTGTGTGGTCCTGGGTCTTTAGGTGCATCTGTTATATACTGGGTTACTGGCCCATTTGCAACCTTGGAACATTTTGAACTCCTGAAAAGTGTTGGGATTCAGGGGAAAGGTTCAGGCTGAGGATGCAACCATGACTGCTACTTTGCGGCTGTGGATTTGGAGTGGGTGGTAGTGCAGGGATCATTTTCTGGATAATGGAGTGCTGGGGTCAGTCAATTTCCGATCTCTCTGTCTTGATGGGAGAATAAGAACTGCAGGCAGAAATGGCTTTCTAGGATTCCCGGCAGCGCTCATCAGTTTGGTCATTGAATGCTGCGTGGAGAACAGTTGAGCGAGGCCTGGCAGAACAGCATGCCGGTTAACTCTGCCCAACAGGGTGTTTTTGTGATCTAAGCTAAGTCGGTAAAGCTTGTAAAGGAAGGGAAAAGCCAGGAGAGACTGCTTTTGCTCTTCTTACACAACCGCCTTGCAAAGTAGGCCAGTTGCATCCCAAACTATCTGGGAGCCAGTGCCATCCCTCCCATTAACCCCCTACAGGACAGAATTGTAGGACTGTTCAAGGCAAACTCTTATTAAATTGGGACTTGGAGGTGGCATTAAGTTCACGTGGCTGTCACCGGGCTGAAGGAAAATGGCTCTTGTCCACCAAGATCCCACTCAGTTTACAAGGGGAGGAAAGCCAGTGCCCAGCTCTCTGTCTTACCCAACTCTATACTTTTCTCTTTCAACTCCAGCCTTATAGTTCTGTAGCATGACTCAAGTGGGTTAGGCTTATGGGTTCTGTTTCACGAACCCTGTGAGTTAGCAGCAATGCACACAGGACACATGTTGTTAAATTGGGCAATGGTATGGCTAGCCGCTCGGGTGCCTGGGGGAGGGGTGAGCCGCCCATTAGGTGGGGCGCGCTGCCACATCCCCCCCTCCCCCTCAGCTGTAAGGCAGCTGAGAGAGAGGTGGCGGACAGATGCAAGCCCCATGCTGCCCTTTTGAGCAGTGTGGAGCCTGCAGGCACCCATGCCACTGTGTCACCCCCAGGAGAGATGTGTGGCTTGGGCGCACTGTGGGCCCCACAGTAAGTGTCGCCCGCTGCAGTGTGGTGTGGGGCCCAGTGTCACACACCCCACCAGCTATGCCTCTGAAATTGTTTAACATTTATTCAGAATACAGAAGGCCAGAGAGAACAAAGCGACAAAACAGAATATTGAAAAGCAAAGGAGCTCTTTAGCTCAGATCTACTAGTTACATACGGACAGGCTTCTGGTCTCTTCCTGCGTAATACAGTATAGATGGTCAGTTGCAGGGTTTTCTGAAGGTCAGAATGTGAGGGACAAATGACGATTTCCCCAATCCTCTTTAAGGGATTTTTTTACCTACATGGCATTTTCTTGGCAGTTGGCACCTTCTGGCCAATTATATCCCAGGTAGAGTTTATCAGGTAGTCTGTAAACACCTTTACTTAGCAATGCAGAAATATGCCTTGTGAAAATTCAGACCACTTGTCCACTTAGCTCCATATTGTCTCCACACTGACTGGCAGTAGCTCTCATCTTCTTTTTTCTGGCCATTCCAGGAATTGAACTTGGTACCTTCTGTGTGCAAAAGAAGGCCTCTGCCTTTGAGCTACATCAGGGGAAGCGTGTGTAGCCAAATGTCCTCTTTTTCCTGGGCATGCTCTCTTTTTCAGAATTAAAATTTCTGTCCGGGCAGATTTTTTAAATTTGGAAAAATGTGTGTGGGGTTTTTTTGTGCGTTTTTTTCCAGTAACCCAATATTTTTTTTTTAAAGAAAAACAATTTTAAAAGACCCATGTGTTGTGCTCCCCTTGCCATTTTTCATGAATGGAATGCACATGTTACACAGTGTATTAAATTGTTTTGTGCACACTTACATTCACAAAGATGGGAACATGAGCCCAAATCCTTTCATGTGGCAAGTGAGGGAGCAATATGTATTATTATTATTATTATTATTATTATTTTGTTGACAGTTAAGAACATTGTTACAAGCAATATATTACAGCCTCTATAGCGGACATATAGTAGAGGTATTTAAAATGAGAGTCGTCATAGCGATCCGTAGTTAAAAGTAGAAGTCGGCAAATGCATCCTCTTTTTTGCTCTTCAAAATATGGCAACCCTAGACAGGCAGATGGATTAACAGCTGATTCTGAATAACATGTTGTGCATTCTGAACAGCTAGGCCAGACCCAGCAGGTTCATAGAGCCACGTGGGACTGACACCTTTGTGTCCCTTTTCTCTCTGCTGGGTGAGAAACTATTACTTTCTGGCCACCTGCATAAATGGCATTGCAAGCACAGTGGCGACCGGTCCTGCAGTCCCTACCATTTTTTAAAGTGGAGCAGTGGCATAGAAAGCAAAGCGAGTCCATGCAAGTAGCTACTATCACCACAATTGCAGTCTTTACAATCACAATTGTTCGTGCCCTTCCCACACTGCAAATGTCATTGCTTGGGGGAAAGGGCTTTCAAATTAAGCACTGCTGTGGAGGTGCACACTGGGAATTGTTGTTTAAAAAACAACAACGACAAAGCAGTTCTGCAGGATCAAAGCCAGTCGTAATACAGTGGTACTTCAGGTTAAGAACTTAATTCGTTCCGGAGGCCCGTTCTTAACCTGAAACTGTTCTTAACCTGAAGCACCACTTTATCTAATGGGGCCTCCTGCTGCCACTGCGCCGCTGGAGCACGATTTCTGTTCTCATCCTGAAGCAAAGTTCTTAACCCAAGGTACTATTTCTGGGTTAGCAGAGTCTGTAACCTGAAGTGTATGTAACCTGAAGCATATGTAACCCGAGGTACCACTGTAATAGCAGATTCTCATGGAAATTCACAGTGCAAGAACAACACAGTAAGTAAAGAAAAGTAGTCATTCTGAGATATCTGCAGAATGCAGGGTCAGAAGTGGCAGTATAACTACAGGTGGGGGCATGAATCAGAAGTGAGCAGGAAGCAACAGGATCTGGGAAGGAAGAGTGCCAATGTGGATTTGGACCCAGGAATGGAATTCTGTCTCAGGAAAACTCTGTGAGTTACTCTAATGGTTGGCTGCATGCAAGTGGATAGAGACACCAATATGCATGGCGTTATGGACACTTGCCAGGTTGACACTGCATCTTGGGAAGCGCCATTATAACGTTATCAAATGGGACCAGGATGGGTGGCCCCAGGTATGTTGATACATGCTCAACCCCATGACAATTGCTCAGCCCTTACTCTTGCCAACCTGATGCTGCCTCCTTTGCTTATTTCTGGTTATTTCTGCAACGTGCCCAAAGTTCTCTGCCCACAAGTAAATGATGAATGGCACAAAAGCAAGAGATGGAAAGGGCAAGAAGACAGATGTTTTTCTATTCCCACTGGAGAAATAGGTTCTCCTTAATCAATATTCCCTCTTAGCCGAGCATTGGGTTTCTCCGCCGCCCCCGCCCCTGCTCCTGCCCCCGAAGCCTAGACTTCCTCTTACGCTGTTGCCTCTGCCCCATCACCACTGAAACTTCTGCCCTTTAGATTTATCTCATTTGCACCAGCTGGAAAGACAGCATTAGGAGTGCTTTTTTGCACGGATTGTGGAACCTGAGAGGCCTGCAATGACAGGGGGAACACAAATGTAATTTGGCGCCTGCAAACATGCTCCCTGTCAAACCTAAATCCTCCTGGGGAAGGAAGCACTTTTTAGAGGAAGACTTGAAGAGCAGCAGCAGAGAAACATCTGAGAGGGGAGCCCTCAAGGTACTTTTGTTCCAGTGAGTAGGAGTCTTTAGATCCGCTTAGACATAAAAGGCGGCACAGTTCCATTCCCAAAGCCTCTGCTGAAGGAGAGGAGGGGGAAATGTGTCTGCAAAGAGAGGGAGGGGGAATCACAAATAGAGTGGTGGCTAGAAACTAGGAGGGGCATTTCTCTTCTCCCCTCCCCCTGCCTTTCCACCCCAGGAAATAAATTGGGTCAGACTTGAAAGTGAGTTTCCTCGCTGTGGATTTAATTTTAGCTCTTGCAGACTAGTTATCGTATCATAAATGCCAGGGCGATTTTTAGGAAACATGCCCAGCGAGGTTTAGCTGCTGTGTAACAAGATTTGTGTCTATTTCCTATGGTGCCATGCTTTCAATAAACAACTGTGTGTTCCCAGGGGCCTGTAGCAAGGCTGGGATGGGATAAAAGAGGCAGGCGGCTCTGTGCCTGTCCTTCAGCTGTTTGGTGAAGTGCATTTTTTGTCTAGGGTCCTGCTAGCGTATCCCTTGCCCTAGATCCATCTTTTCGTAGTAGAAAGCACCAAGCCTGGGAAGGGAAGAGGCTGTGTGGGTACCATTACCTGCCCAGTTACACAATCAGCAGTTTCTGTTATAGAGTTGCCCACCAGCCTGTTTGTTCCTTGATTCTGAGCTGCTTCTTCCCCATTGCAATAGCCACAAGCCCAACGAGCTGAGAAGCTGATTCAAACCAGTGGGTCACCTAGGAAAGTGTCCTGTCTCTTCCAGTAGTTGTTGGCAGATGCTTCCAAAGCAGATGTAGGAGGAACGCACAGCATCAAGGCAACCTGTTCTCTAATGGCAACGAGGGAAATGTAATAATGTTTTGAAGATTGCATACGATGGGGGAGGAAGGGTAGTGGTAATGGTGCTGGAAAGCTTTTTGATCTAATGGAACTTTGGCTAAAATATTGTGATCATGGCTCCAAGGAACCATCACATGCAATCACCATGTAGTCGCATTGCAGCCTAGCAGATGCCCCGGGCAGGTACCCTGATCTGTGAATTCCCTTAGCACCACCCTAAAGTAATTGCCATTATGTCATTACACCCCCTCCTCCACACATGACTTGCCTTGATTTGAAGATTATTTTTCTTTGGACGATCTTTTGCTATGACAAAGATTGGGCAGGTGGCAGAGAGAGGTAACTAACAGCATTTCTCTCTTCTCTCCCCATCCCCATCCCCCTACATCTTGCTTCTTCTTTTAAATCTGTCCAATTAGTGTCTATTAGTCACTCAGTGTGTTAAAGCATTAAGAACAATTAAGGGTGCAAAGAGTTTCCAGATGCAGCGTTAGCACAGAAGCTGGCAGGCTGCTGTCTGATCCCATATGCAAGCACTCAGAGAGAAGAAGGGCATGCAGCAGCAATAGCAGCAGTGGCTATGGGATGGGCCTGAACGCTCCTCCGCCTTCGTAGTGAGCAAAATCCATGGGTCTGGTTGTAGTTTATACAAGTTAGTTTTACACTTTGTTCTGAGTTGTAGTCATTTACTGCACTAGGAAAAGGTCACAGCAAAGAAGAACTTCCAGTAGCAGTTTCAGCTGAATGGTAAACAAGAAGTGTTCCACAGAGAGGAACTGTATTCATGGGTGGTGTTCAACCACCTATTTGTGCTAGCTCAAGGATTAGTGCCCCAAATTTAGTGGGTTCCGGAGGGAGGAGTGGGGGTGATCATTCCACCGTGCAAGGAGAATTTAATCTGCTTAGCGTTACATTTAATACAACCCTGTGTCCATAGATGTAAATTGGCCAACATGTTTTCCACTGAAGTTTTTTTTTTTTTTTTAATGGTCATATCAGCATCCAGGAAACATCTGAAAGTATAATCGTCTAAGTTTTTCAAAACCTAAAAAAATTAATAAATCCCAGGGTGACTAACAGTACAAAATCAAAGGGACAATAAAATCATGTTTAAAACACAAATGTGGCTGACTAAAAGCATGATCTGACATTTTAAAAAGAGCAGCTAAATACTACTACATAGCGATAAAACTTTGAGGTGTAAAGGCCTGGGATTTTTAAAAAAAAGATATTTAAAAAGGTCTTCCCTTGGTGCCAAAATGACACCAGTATAGCTGCCAGGGAGATCTTTGGGAAGAGCACGGCACAGTTGCAGTGTCACTTGCTTCTCAGACAACAAAGGAAACGTGCAGAAGGGAGTTCTGGAATTCTGTATCACAACCTTTTCACTTCCGACCAGTGATGCACCATAACATGGCCTGATAACTACTATTAAATTAATGCACATTTAGAATGGTTCTTAGACTAGACAACCTGGGACTAGAACAGTGTGGTGTTTTGAAACCCAAGTCTACTGCTTTGTCCACTACACCAGCCTTCCCCAAGCTTGTGCTGTCCATGTGTTTTGGAGTACAACTTCCATCGGCACCAGTTCCTGACTGGGGAGTTGTAATCCAAAATGTATGGACAGCACCAGGTTGGGGGAAACTGCATTATACCATGCCAGGTTACACCACCAGTAAGCAAATTTCCTGCAGAGCAGGTTACCCTTGTTAAGAAAGTAGGGAATGGGTCCATCCGTCTCATGAATGCTGATGATTTGGTCAGGCAAGTTGCTCCGATGCAAAACTTCTGAAATGCTCTCCAGAGGCAAGTCCTATGACATTCGGACAGATGGTGTGCATGCGCGCATATATATATATATATATATATATTATGACCTTTTTTTTGTGCTAAGCAATTCCCTTGGTTGCTGAGTAAAGGCAGGTGGACTGTTGCTGGAAGCTAACCATGGAATCGTGAATCCACGGCTGTTGCCAGGAATTCACCGACAAACCAGTGCCAGGTTCAGAGTGTGGGTGGCAACATCAGAAGGAACTGTCAGAGGGAGCCAGAGGCTTAACAATGCCTTTGTAACTGGCAATTAAAACTGCATCACACCCCCACTACCCTGCACTGTCCCCAAGACTGCTTTGAATTAGGCTTACAAATTAAATCTATTTTGTTATGGAAGGAGAAAGTGGAACTTCCTGGCCAACTTTTATTTTGGAAGTAAACAGACCCCATAGCAACAACTCAAAACCATTAAGTAATGGATGGCACTCTCTCTCTCTCTCTCTCTCTCTCTCTCTCTCTCTCTCTGTCGCCCCCACTCCCATTTCTCTTTCTACGGTGCAGGAGAAAGAGTCCTGGGCATATCAAACACATGCAGATGCTGTCCCAGCTTCTGCAAACCAAGATGATGGGTGGATGCTTTATTGGGTTTAGCTCTAAATCCAGTTTCTAGAGAATAAACAGACAGTTTGTCTCTACAGCCCATTCCAGAGAGTTTGTTTTCAATGCCTACAGTAGAGAATGCGGTGGTGGCGGTGGGGGGCCCCGTCTGCCTCTAACTAATGTGCTTTACCGTAGGCTTGCTGAGGTGGTACAGCCTTGGCATAAGATGGACCCGCAAAGTATGAGCAATGGCAGTTATTTAACATGCAGCAAGTGTTGTGCCCAGAGAAATTTAGATGTAATAGTGTGTGTGTGTGTGTGTGTGTGTGTGTGAGAGAGAGAGAGAGAGAGAGAGAGAGAGAGAGTATATTCGCATGTAAATATGGGTAGGTGCTGTCCTGATTGATGGCAATTAGCATTTTCTAACGGGAACAGATGTTCAGATTGCCAGGAGGCTGGTACCTAATGCCCACGCCACCATCTGTTCCACTGGGCACTGCCACAGGAATTGGTGTTATCAATGCTGAAATGTGTCTGAGAAGTCCTTGTTGGGGTGTATTGAAGAGTCTTGAGTGAATGTTTTGTGTTGGTTTTTTTAAAAGCAAGGAAGAGAAGCATTATGACAACAACAGTAAAGATACTCTTAGGTTTACAAATACTTGGCACGGCTTATTGTGGGACTGAGGGTTTTATTTCTGAGAAGCCTTTTTTAAAAAGTTTTGAATCCAACAAGCAAGAAGTGAGACATTTGCGCGGCATACAGACTGCTGACTTCTACCTTCTGTGGATGGAGCAGGTGCATTTGACATGTGGTTTTGCATGCAAAAGGTGGTTGTGTAGGTGCTGTATGTTGGCACTCTCCACTCCCAGCCAGAACTCCTTCTGCTGCCACCACTTGGGGGGAAATTTCACTTGTACATTTATAGCACGAGGGGAGTCCAGTTGTCACAGCTGAGAAGCATTAGAGCCCTGTGTCTGCTGTTGAGTCGGAAACATGCTGGGCCAAATGATTACACAGTACAGATTGGAAATAATAACTCACGCCCTCCACCCCCGATCAGCAACCCAGGATATTTCACTAGCCTTGCATCCGTCAAGTTGCACCTTTAATTTGTCTTTAAATGAAAAGCCAGGGAGATCTTGGCTTTTAATTTAACATATTTCCCTTCAGTACTTTATTTATTTTATTAATTTGCCAATGGTAAATTATTTAAGAGGGTTAAATCCAAATTAGCCTGCAAAGAATTACAGGAAGGTCTCATAGCTCTAGCGGTGTGTTGATAAATGCAAAGTGAGGCTCATCGTAGGGCTGGGTTGGGGAATAATTCTTGTTCTGCATATGCAGAATTGAGCAGCAAATTAGTGATGTACTATTCATGGAAAATCTTGCAGTTGTCAATGTTTCCCAGAAAATATCTGTTCAATATGCTGCAGGCACCCGAACGAGAGAGGGGGTGGAAGGGGGAGGGGGTAAGGTGGGGTGGATAGGATGGAATAGGAAAGATTAGTAGGAAAGATATAGGCAAGGGCACAACATATATTGTTCTGTATAAATCGTGTGTCCACATCTTAATTGGTATATACAGTTATGATCATGCAGTTTCCTAAAAATATAATAGTATTGAACAAAGCAGAGGGCACAGGAATGTAGCTTTAGGAGTACAGAAGTCCTTCCCTAATGAGATTAGGAATCTCTTCCCCAGCCTCTTCAATAATGAGTCTGATTAAATAATATTTTTTTGAAAATCATAAGGAGGCTGAAGGAAGTGAATAGGGAACATTTTCTCTTTCCCTGTCATACAGTACTTGATCTGGAAAGTGCCCAATGAAATGAACAAGCAGGTGGCTTAAAACAAGCAAGAGAGAAAACATTTTCTCACACAGCACAGCTAACCTTTGGCAGACTGCCATCCGAAGTACTGGTGGCCAACAGCACAGCAGAATTAGGCAGCAATCCCCTGTACACACTCACCTGGGAATACTTTTCATTGAAGTTAATAGCACTTACTTCTGAGTAGGCGAGTGTTGCATTGTCAAGAAGGCATCGAAGAAGCTTGGCAAAATAATGGGGATTGCTGATGCTATTAGGCAGAACAATTACCTCCACCCCCCCCCCTTTAACTTCCATTTTCCGGCTGCCCAGGACCTCCTCATAGAAACATAGGAAGCTGCCTTATACAGAGAGCCACACCATTAGTTCATCTAGCACAGTATTGTATACAATGATTGGTGGCAGCTTTCCAGGCCCTGTAGCGTATAGGCAGCCAGTGCAAGCCTTTGAGCACCAGAGTTATGTGCTAACAGTAGTCTGTACCCATCTGCAGTCTACCTCTGGACAAGGCCCAAGGATAAGACCACTTAGAGCACATTGCAGTAATCTAGACTAGCAGTTACCAATCACTGTGGCCAGACTAACCTTGTCCAAGAATGGCTGCAGCTGCTAAAAGGCACTCCTAAGGCTACCTGGGCTTCCAGTGAAAAAGATGGATCTAGGAGGAACCCCAAACCTGTTCTTTCAGAGGTAGTGCAACCCCATCTAGAATAGACAACCAGCCAGACTCCCAGACATAGAGAAAGAAGAGAGAGAGGTGGAGCCCATTGTCTAAGGCCAGCATCCAGTTGCGTTGCCTTGGAAGCAGCCCTTGGCTGGGGGGTTGGGTAGGAACCAAGCTGATCCGAGTGCTCATGTTTGGAGAAAGTGGCAAAATATGCAAAAGTCTGGAAAACAAAACAAAACAAAACAATGCAATGCAATGCAAAATCCGTTCCTTAGTGTAACTGTCGCATATAATCAAGAATTCAAAAACAAACAAAACAAAAATGTTTAAAATACAAATAATTCTAGCAGATGGTGTGACAGAATGATATTCGTAAATAAAAATAGAGAGAGATAAATATAATCATCAATATGTATGGTGAATGATACCCTATGTGCAATAATAGTGAACACTGTTTCCTTTCAGTGCTTATGTAGACAAAACAGCACCAATAGCACACAAAAGGAAGTTTTATAATAATAATAAATATAATAATAAATGTTTATTTATACCCCGCCCTTCCAGGTTCAAAAGCCGGGCTCAGGGCGGCTAACAACAAATTTAAAACACTTAATTGATGCAACAAAAAACAGCGTAAAATACAGTATAAAGCATGAGTAACAATAAATTCAGAATTCAAAAATCAATATAGGGGGGAAATCCATCCAATAAACATTAGATGATCACCAGGGCTAGCTGGCTAAATTAGTCCTATTTGGGCCAGTGTGGAGACCAGGGGAGAATTAGCTGTGGGATCCCAGAGCAGGTTTGAGGAGGGGAACCCACAGCTTGCAGAAGTACGGTACAAAAAACTTCAGTGCCATACACCATCATCGGACATACAACACAAGTCCTTTTGAATGGCAAACTGCTCTTCCAGGCTATGCCAATGTACACTCATCTGTCATTTAGAAAGCTTAGTAAAGAACCCAAGACAGAAGTTATGGATGATATCTCACTAACAATCCAGCAGCCCTCAAAAGTAAAATATTACCAATTTCCTAACCTTTCTGAAATCTGTCCACCCAGGCTATGTGTTCTGGCAGCAACTTTTTTCATAGGTTAATGATTAATTAGATGCCAGCTGCCCAGAGAACACAGTAAATTGGGCAGGATAAAAAATGTTAAATTAAACGAAACAACGAAAACATGTAGGGGGAAAACCCCTAAAGAGGCAAATCCCCAAGAACAGCCCAACAAGGACTGTTTATGCCAATGGCCACAGAATGCTACTGAGGGCAGGGAGAAACAGATGGAAGAGGAATGGAATGGAGCAGTATAGATGACATGGCTGGGTGGCTCGTATCATGAACAGAAGCCCTTTGAACTGCAACATTTTGTTGCAGGTCCTACTTGTAACTACAATTGCTAGATGCATTTCAGCCTTAACTGTCTTCACTGATGTATGTTTTACAACCAGAGGAGTAGCTACCCTTGAGTATGGTAAGAAACTTGAGACTTGTATAGATCAAGAGTCAAGGGTTGGGGAACCTATGTCCCAGTGGCTGGATCTTGTTGCCCTTTGCTGAATTTGATAAAGCCATGGGTCAGGCCAGGTGTCAGCCACATTATCTGTGCCTTCAAAGCTCTCCCTTCTCAGGTAGGAGGCTAAGCTTCCCGTCTGAGGAGAAACGCATTTGAAGTAGTTGATAGTCAGTTGATTCACAGCTTCAAAGCTCCCCACTCCTGCTCTAAGCAAATCTTACCTGTGTTGCTCTCCTTATTTAAAAATGCTGCTGTCTGGGCTTCACACAGTAATTCAACATGTGTTTCTTCAGATAAACAAACTTATTATAGGAAATTTTCCAGACTTTCCCAATCTGTACAAAAATAAGTTCATTTGCAATTCCAAATGGTTAGGTGCAAGTCTGCAAACACAAATAAACAAAGTTTCGATTTTATACAGCATACAGATAGCGTTGCTATGTATTGCGTTTTAAATTGCAGCTCAGACGTTATGTACCCCGAAAGCATTTATCCAGTTACAGATGAAATCCAATCCTCATTCTGATGTCTTTTCAAAATCTACTCTGGAGGAGCTGAAACACACAAACAAGAGAAGTAGACCAACTGTTATATGATTAATGAACTACTAGGCATGATAAACCTAACTTCATTACAGTGGTACCTCTGGATGCAAACGGGATCCATTCCGGAGTCCCGTTCGCATGCAGAAGCGAACGCAACCTGCATTTGCATGGGTCGTGATTTGCCGCTTCCGCGCATGCGCATGACGTCATTTTTGATGATCTGCGCATGCGCAAGTGGTGAAACCCGGAAGTAATGTGCTCCATTACTTCTGGGTCGCCGCGGAATGTAACCTGAAAACGCTCAACCTGAAGCATATTCAACCCGAGGTATGACTATACTGTGTAAGGTTCATGCATTTGTGGAGAACCTGTGGCTTTCTGGCCGTTGAGAGACTGCAACTGTCATCAGCTCCAGCCAGCTTGGACAGCGGCCTGGAGGAGTGGATTTCTTGAGGGTCTCAAGTGAGCCACCCCTGCCTTAAATTGCATTGTTCTTTAGACTGTGAAAAATTAGGGGTATTAGTTCCCCATCGGCCAACCCCTTTTCTGTGTAAATGAAAGGAAAACCTTTAGGATACCTCCAGGTATGATGAGCCTCCTGCCCCAGTCTAGCTTAGGGATTGCTGATGTGGTGCCATTTTGGATTAGAGCTCCTACCAGCCCCAGCCTTAATGGTCAATGGGAAGGGAATTGTGTGGTTTGCAATCCACAGCATCTGGAGGGTTATGCCTTTCCTAGTTTGTGAGACTGTTTCTGAAACCATATGTGTGGACTTTTTGCATGACCTAGACTGGGTTAAGAAAATTGGAGGTACTATTTTCTTCTTTTTCCTCCAATTTCTCTCCCCTACTCCCCACATTTCTTTGTTATGGCAGGCATACGAATGCTAAAAGGACCTTAGAGGACAGTTCTTTGTGGTCCCTATGCAGAGGCCTAGTCTTCCAATGTAGAGGCTGTAGAGGCACGCCTTGTTTCGTTCTTAATGTTCTCAGTGTTTTAGAAGCTGGCCGTTGCTATCATACTGATGCAGCCTGACAGTTGTTGGAAGTGTTTAATGAATTTACTGTCTCCTAAACAGCACTGGCACTTGCTTTATTCCACAGGCACCTCTGGCTAGTGCTGTTGCTGTGCCGGGTACCTTGGCGTTGCAGAAGAGTTGCACCTGCTCCTGTCCCCTCCAGAGATTTTGGAAACCGGTTCATTGCAATACTCCTTGCTGTGGAGCTCTGGTGACATAGCACTGTCAGAATAGGAAAGTGATATGCCCATGACATGTGCCTTTCACCTTTCTGAGTACCATTAAAAAATAATAATCCAAAAAGGCTCATGGCTCTTTGCCTGCTTGCCTTGTAACATGCTTTCAGTAGAGAGGGATACTCACCTATGTTTGTTTGCTGATCAGGGTGTGTTTTTTAGATAGCTCAGTGTATAACAGGCAAGAGGATTCCTATTGTCTGAGATGCAATTTGTACCAATACAAATTAACTTGTCTATTAGCACTGAGAGAAATGTGATAATGGGCCAGGAAAAAGTTGTTCATCTTCTTCTCTGTGCTAGTCTTGCTTTTAAAATCTCCCTCTTTCTTTTAAAAACTATGCAATACATTTATTAAACAGAGTGCTTTCATTTCTGGGGGGTGTTCATGGAAGACTGTTTGGATTCCCATCCTTGTCTTCAGTTTCTTTACTGCTTTTCAATAGGAACTGCCTGCTATGGAGTGAGCAACCCAGATCCCAGGTTTCCAACAGTTGTGTGAATGATGGCCATTGTTTCTCAAGGCCTTCCTGCTACTTGCAGGTCAGTCGGTGTCCTTCAGCCCTGGACTGTGTTTCTTCCTCTACTGCCTATGTATTCAACTGCTTAAACATTTTCTTGGGCAGATTTCTCCTGCCGCTGTGCATATTGATTCTAACAACATAATGTGGCACACAAAAAGCATATGACATGTAGAGCAGAGAGGATATTTCTTTTCCTAGGAGTTTGTTCTCTAACCCAGAGCCTACATTAAAGGTAAAGGGACCCCTGAACATTAGGTCCAGTCATGGCCGACTCTGGGGCTCATCTTGCTTTATTGGCGGAGGGAGCCGGCGTACAGCTTCCAGGTCATGTGGTCAGCATGACTAAGCCGCTTCTGGCGAACCAGAGCAGTGCACGGAAACACCATTTACCTTCCCTCTGGAGCGGTACTTGTTTATCTACTTGCACTTTGACATGCTTTCAAACTGCTAGGTGGGCAGGAGCAGGGACCGAGCAACGGGAGCTCACCCCGTCGCGGGGATTTGAACCGCCGACCTTCTGATCAGCAAGTCCTAGGCTCTGTGGTTTAACCCACAGCGCCACCCGCAACCCAGAGCCTACATTAGGCTTTCTGCAATTGGATTTTATAACTTGAATGAAGTGCATTGCGGAAGTAGTGAACAGTAGCCTGGTTCACCCTTACAGTTGGGTGGTTGTATTTTATGAGAACTTATTCTAGTTAGAGACTGTGTTCAGCTGTACAGTTACTGACTTACTAAACCATTGTTTAGCCACTGGGAATGAGTGTGGCAAAACTGCACAGACCTTCCTCATCCTTCCCCTTGCCTCTTCTTTCTTTGGTGCTGACATCCTGGTTTAATTATACTTTATTTAACTGGTCTGCCCAAAACATGGAACTGTGGTTTAATGCCAGTTCGAAGCTGATTTACAATCCCTTTTAGCAAACTGGTATTAAACCACAGTTTCCCATTTGGGATGTAAGATCCAACTGTGGTTTAATTAAACCAGAATGTAAGCACTGAGTTAGGGGATAGGCAAGGAGATGGTTAAGGAGGGGGTACATGGTCCTGTCATTCATTCCTGGTTGCTAAACTATGGTTTAGTAAGCTGGGAATTGTGTATACAGATTGGGCTATTGTATTCCTTAAAATGTAAGCCTTACATTGATCATGTGAGTTTATGTCTAGGGGAAAGCAATGGCAGAAATGAATACATTTCCTTGAAACAAGGTTTCCCTCCCTCCCCAGCCAGAACTCACTGGAACTCAGTTCTGGCACCTCTCAGGTGGGCGCCATTGCCATTATAAGAGAACAAGGGAGGCGTTTATGGTGAATTCCGGCATCTCTTTTTCTAGAAAAATATCACTGCTTGAAACTGTCCCACAGGCAGCACTGCCACGTGGAAAAGCGTTTGGACTGCCTAAGGGTGAAATGGAAATTGGGGTGCCCACTTGTGAGTTTGGGAATATTAGTATGACTTAATAATCAAATGGTTTGTGTGTATATATGGGGGTGGGGTCCCTTTCCTAACAAGCTTGCAATCTGACAGTTGGAAAAACACCCAACAGAAAGACAATGGTAGCAAGGGATCAATGTGGGAAAATGCAACAATATACAGTTATGCTAAGTGGTACGGTTGTTGGGTGGGTGACAATTAAGGGGTTAAGCCAAAGCCTTTATAGAAGCACTGAGTTTTGAGGGAGGATTTGAAGGAGCGAGAGATTGAGGGAGAATCACATCCATGTTCAAGGAAGGCGTTCCAGGCACAAGAGAGAACGAGCAGAAAGATAGCCAGAGACCTTCAGGTGACTGAGGATGATAGAATTGCAGGAGCAAAGGTCACAGGGAAGGACATATCTGAGATAAGGGCAGAAAGATAGAGTGGGGCAAGTCTGCAGAGACCTTTTGAAGGTTAAGGTTTGAATAAAAGAGGGCAGGCAGCTTTTCTCTCTCGGGATTTTTATATGCTATCCTCCTCCGTCTAGTTCAGCGTTGCTATTCAAGGCTCTTCAAGCTTCTATAGGATGAATATGTGTTGTTTTTTTACATCCCAGGGTTGTAAGTGTGTGTGTGTGTGTGTGTGTGTGTGTATGCATGCAATACCCTGCTCATGGATGCAGAATTTATACTTGCACCTTCTTACTAATTCCTTCTCTGCTTTCTTTCACCATGCTGCCTGCCAAGAGGCTTGGAACACCAATCAATTGTTGTTCCTGCTCAATAGTCAGACGGTGCCACCGGTGTGCTTCCCCACCCCCATCGAGATGGAGCTGAGCTTCCAATTTAGCCAGTGCGCTCCAAGATCGATACGCCAATCTTTACGTGCTCTCTGTCCCCCCCACCCCCAGTCGGTCTTGAACATTAGTGGCAGCAGGAGCTGGCATGAGCTGCCCTCACCCCAAGCGCTAATTATTACGAATTCTAGTGCAGTCTAGAAATTGGCTGAGCAGTTCCTTTTTGCTGTCCTGGGAGTCGGGAAGGGCAAAGCGTGGGAATAAAGTATTTCAGTTCAATGATACTTTACTGGCATGGCGAGTGACGAGAGTGTTTTCCTCATATTTGTGATATTGGAGGACAAAGTGTCTGCACTGGTCTCCGTTTGATCACATTGCTTGTATAATCCTTCTGCTATTTGTATATTCTGTGTTTGCTACTCAAGACCTGGTCAGGTGTTTCATGCAGGATCCATGATTGGCTCTCGACTCCTGATGTATTCTCCCCCTACAAGAAGCTGCAGGGGGCAATTTTCAGAGCAAGGCTGCAGCTTCGGATGGGGAGGTGGCCATAATCCTCCTGGCCCCATGCCATGGCCCTGTCAAAGCCCAGAAGAGCTACTAGCTGTTGAAGGAAAAACATGTAGACACCCATATTGTGACTGGGGTTGATAGCAACTGGGGGAGGCAATTTGTACTGATGTGGAAAGAGTTTACGAGCAACAACAACAGCAACAACTCTGCAAGAACCACCTTTAAATGCGTGTTCCAGAAAAGAGAAGTAGGAGCCCTTAAACACCCAAATGTAACAGAACACAAGCTTCAAAAAGACTTACTAAAGCTAAGCTGGTCAGTAAGGAAGAAGAAGCCGCCTGAGCATTTGATCTGGTCAAATTAAGTTGATTGATTCCCACCCCCCACGGTGGGTGAAGAGTGTAGTTCAGTATTTAAGTATTCAGTAGTTAAGTATATGCAAAGTTGTGTGGGTATTTGAGAGTTAATGCCAGAGATTCATGGAAACTGCTGGGTTGGCAACAAATGCCTGTCTCTGTGGTAGAGATTGGAGCCTTCTGACCTAGTATATTTATAGAAAAGTAAACTTGTACCTCTTACCTGGAAACACATTACAACAAAATGAATATACCAAGAAGTTTAGAATCAGTGGAATGAAGAAGGACACAAGGAGCTGAAGAGAATATGAGGCTTATGATGAATATAAAAATGACTAGATGGCTGAGGAAAAAAGAAAGATGTGGTCAATGCACTAAGCTAACCTCCAGCCAACTTCTTTGACATCAGAACAGGTAATCCAATGGTAGCTGAGATAAGGTTGCCAGTTTGCCATTAGAGCAGGTTAATTCTCACTGTTCATAAAACATGCAAACAAGTAGTACAAAAGTGATTGGGTCATATATCAGAGGAAAATCACTTGGTGTATTGCCTAAATGTATTGAGAGCCAGTGTGGTGTAGTGGTTAAGAGCGGTAGACTTGTAATCTGGTGAACCGAGTTCGCTTCCCCGCTCCTCCACATGCAGCTGCTGGGTGACCTTGGGCTAGTCACACTTCTTTGAAGTCTCTCAGCCTCACTCCCTTCACAGAGTGTTTGTTGTGGGGGAGGAAGGGAAAGGAGAATGTTAGCCGCTTTGAGACTCCTTAAAGGGTAGTGAAAGGCGGGATATCAAGTCCAAACTCTTCTTCTTCTTCTTCTTCTTCTTCACTATTGAAAATGTCTTGTTACTATACCTCCTATGTTGGCTGCTGATTTCATCTCCCCAAAGGACCAGGTACTCTATACTTGATCTTCAAATACAGGAGGACTCAGACCGGCCATGTGTGTTCCAGGAACTGGAGAACTGTTCTGCCCTGAGAGTGCTGCTGTGCTTGAGTGGCTTTGAACCCGGGCAAGATATTTATATCCAAGTCAGGTGTGAGATGCTTCTGCAGGGTCCTCTGTTGGTTTCCTTGTTTGAATGCCTACGTTGTTCCATCCTGATGGCTCCAAGTGGGTTACAGTGACATGGTTCCATGAGGCTACTGCAAAATCCTATTTACATGGATTCTAACAATTGATGTTTAATTTAAATGATTTCATATTGTTTGTTAATTACTTCTTAAAACTTGTTTCCATCTGAACTGCCTAAGATTGTTTGCATAGATTTGCAAATGCCAAATTGTCCGTTTAGCTTGATTACTAACAAAAGTGGAATTCAATTAGCGTGTGCTCAATATTCATTGGCTTGATTTCTAGGCAACCAAAATTTTGCCTCAGTCTTTAAACCTAGTTGGACATAAGTTTGAATCTCCTTTCACCATTCCAGCCCAGGTTATTTTCAACAATTTGTTTTCACATCTTCCCACTGTGACACTTCAACCAGCAAAATATTATTTGCCTAATGAGCGACTCTGCTATAGGTGACTCAGATTCACTCTTGCTTATCCAGGGTTATCTAATTATAAGCTGTGGACTACAGCTTGGTGAACTAGCTATATGGGGGAATGAATATATTAATAGAATCAGAAATATAAAGACAGTATAAAATGCAACATTCACCAAGATGGGCTATTCAGAACTCCAAATTGGATGACACAAGATTCATTAAACCCAGGGATTCTAAAGATACCTAACCTCCATCAGGTCAGGGCATCACTCATGAAGTCTGGCCTCACTTTTGCAAGTGCAGTCATTGCCTAAATACAAATGCTTTTGTAGTCCAGTGTTCTTCAAATTTGGGTCCACAAATGTTGCTGGTCTCCAACTCCTATCATCCCCATCCACTGGGGAAGAACACTAAATTATAGTCAGTCCCCTGGAAAAGTATGATTTCCTAGAAAAAATGCCAGGCAGGTGAATGTTCAGTCTTGCTTTGGATTAAACTTGCTCTGTTGTTGTTATCTTTTAAAAAAATGGTGCACATCTCTGCTTCCTGATTTACCATCTCCTGGCTTAATACAAAGAGCCGACTGTTGCAGTTTATAAAAATGGAACTGAGTGGGAGCCATTTCGTGTGGGAAGCTGTTTTTCTTTTTTCTTTTATGAAGATGCTTCCCCGATGATTTGGCCATTTTTAATCATACCGCTGCAACCTGGCATATTAGTTTGGAAGACTTAGAGCCCTGATATGAGCTGATGCACAAATGCATATCTCATCCGTGCGCCAGATTTGTTGCTGCTGCTGTCTTCCCTGTCCCCTGTTCCCGCCATCTAAGGAGACTCCATAACCAGGAGCCTGAGACTCTTGATTCCAGTGTTGTGGGTTTGAGTGAAAGATTCCAGCATTGCCTTGCAGGGGGTTGGACTAGATGATCCTGGTGTTCCCTTCTAACTCTTCTATGATTCTATACCACCCCTTCAGTGAGCCCAACCATAGCTCCCACCATTTTTGGTTGGGATTATCTACAGCAGAGGGGGCTAAACCCAAGTTTGGGAGCCGGATCTAGCCCACAAGTCATTTTTTTCTGCCTTCCCAATGTTGGCAGCAAATAGCATGATGATGATGATGATGATAATTGTTATTGTTTTTTAAAAGTGGACACTGTTGGAGTGGGTTGAGCCCAGCAACTTGTTGGGGATGCAAATCACCCCCTCCTTGGCCATCAGGTAATCATTAGATGAGTGGAAGGAGACTGATAATTTCCCTACCTCAGCCAAGGAGTAGGTGCTGTGTGTCTCTGTCTGTTCATGTAAGGTTGTGCATGGGAGAATGGAATGGGCACACCCATGGGGGTAGCCAGGATTTTTGTTGGGGGGCAGGCCTTTTGTTGAGGGGGGCAGAACCTCAGTTAGTTATGCATTTTTATTGAGTTTATTGATTTTGGGGTCAGCTGCCCCTCCCTGCCCCTCCTTGGCTACGCCCATGGGCACACCCACCACTGGCTTGCCATAAAAACTGGACTGGCCAAAGGTAAATGTAGTGCGCACAGGCCAAAAACGTGAGCTGCTCTGACCTACAGGGACAGATCTATGTGTAAAAATGGATGTGGCAAAGGACATCACATGCTGCGTGATCAGACATGTCAGTGGCTGGCTTATAGACTGCTTCAGAGCCCAGGGGCAATGCTAGAGAGCTTTTCTTCTTCTCTCCAGCAGATTGAGAAACAATAATAAAGGTTGTAGATGTGGGAGGGGAATCCAGAGCAGACACTCTGAGATGGCGTGTGTGTATGTGTGTGTGTGTCCCATGTCATAATGCCAGGAGTGTATTCACTTGTTTATGGAAAAGTCCTGTGTTACTGGGTGTCATGGAAGTGTGTGTGTGTGTGTGTGTGTGTGTGTGTGTCCTTTATGAAGTTCCAAATGCTGGACTTTATCAACGGAGAGGATTATAGAAAAGGAACTCCTTTGCTTCCCCCCACCCATCCCAAGTAAAACCTTATTTGTGAGGTTTTAAACTCACCCATTGAACTATTCCAGCATGTTTCCCATCTTATCCCCTGCGCGCAAGGGCACTGGCCACTGATCCTGAAAAGCAAATAAGTGTAGGGCATCCCAGGGTGTGTACGTGTGCATGTCTGCACCATCTGATGTCTGCAAAGAAGTGTGAAATGTGGCATGAAATGTGCAAACAGCCCTGGGCTTGTGGAGGTTACTTCATCATGTCCCATGCCTCTCACATTGCTGTTCTGCTTACATTTTTCTGGCAGAGGCAGGCACGTTCTCAGTCTTCCATTGGAAGCCATGGCTGGAGTTAGGTTTTGCCAAGGCTTCAACTGGTAAGCAGGGATTTGTTTGTTTATAATATCTACCTATATAGATACAGTATATACATATAAAAGATCACATGCAGATTGTTATAGTAAAAAACATCACAGCGCTATCCCTTTTTAAAAAAGTAAACGACTGTCATTAGAGAAGAAGACTCCAAAGCGTTGACTGCAGCGAGCTGCTGATTCTGTAGGTTTATCCTATCTGACCTTAAAAACAGCCATAAAGACAGGAAGCATAAAATCATAATCATCATCACCACCATCATCATTTATTTTAAAGAAGCATTTACTAAGTCCTTTCAGAGAAAGCAAGTTGGCAGGTTGCCTCTTCTTTGCTGCGTGACACTGAAATTTGGGGAAGCCCTCAACAAGGGCTGGATCTACACTGATCATAAAAAACGCTGTAAAAAAAGTAATAATAGCTCTCAATGCAGTTTCCCATTGACGGCGGATCACTGCTCTAAAGCGCCCTCTGGTGTCACATTTTTATAACGGATTTTAACATTATAACTGTCCAGTGTAGATTTGCCCAAGTTGCTCTGCCTGTATGTGGTGGAGGGGTGGACAGGGATGTTATTTTTCTAACCACTTCTGTTGGATGGGCTGCCAAGACTCCCGAACGCTTTTGCTGCCTCATCAGTTCTGCTAGCTTGTGGAGCCTAATGTTCCATCCGTTTCTGAACAGGAAGTGTGCTCGGAAATGGAGATTGGAGTTTAAATCAGACTGTGGTGGCTAGAGCACAATAGAGTTGTATCCAAAATACGCTGGAGGGCACCAGGTTGATGAAGGCTGATTAAATATTCAAGGGCTACCATGCAGCAGCAGCAGCAGCAGCAGCAATCTGTGAAGAAGGAAAATTCGCATGCTAGCTCTTGATCTGCCTAAACTGGGAAGATCAGGGCTAAGACATCAGGAGCTGGGAGAGGGCTGCTGCTAGATCTCAGGCTTTGGCCCAGAGATTCAGCCTTTGAAGTGCTTTCTTTGGTCCAACAGCTTAAATCTCTGGGCTTTCAGCTAAACCCACCCAGCATGCTGATGTGTTTGGCAAGCATGGGGAAGGAAGATTTATACGTGTGCATGGCGGGCATGTCAAAAAATGTTTAAAAAAGGAAAATAGAAAGTAGAATAGGTTGCAGTGGAGGCAGCAGTAGTAATAGCAGCATGTGCACATTGTACTTCATGGCAAACTGGCTTGGTCCTGGCATCCCATTGGGTTGCATGCTTCTGGCGGCAACATGCAAGGCTGTGTTTTTTGCCAAACACGGGGCAGTCCCCTGTTTTAGCTGGCAGTGCTGTGTAGCAGTAGTGGTGGTAGCAGCCCAGCATTTCCTAGCCAGCACTGAGAAGAAAGCCTGATCTACAATCAGAGAATATTACAAAACACGGAACTAAGGGAAGAATTCTGCATCAAACTCGCCTGATTGTTCAGTCAGCGCCAGCATTTCTGCTTGCCAAACAGAACACACACACACACACACACACACACACCCTGCCGTATTTGGGGGAGGTGCAGGGCATGCATGAAACAGAAAGGGGAAGCCTAGTGGGAACACTTGCACTGGCTAGTGCCCCGGGATAGTTGAATCTGGGCTGTAGGAACCTTCCTTGTACAGGGTGAGACCATTGGTCCATCTGCCTCAGTATTTTCTCTGCTAATTAGCATTGGCCCTTTATTGTATCAGGCAGGGGACATTCCCAGCCCTACCAGAAGACATCAGGGATTGAACCTGGGACCCTTTGCTTGAAAAGCATGTTCTCTATCACTGAGCCATGGTCCTCCCTCAAGGGCTGTAGTAGGAGAAGGGGGTGATGAAACGTGTTGAAGGCCGAAGTAGAGGGGTTGTGATCAGATCTCCTGGTGTCTATATTTTTAGTGTTAAGCAGTCTGGGTTTGGGGTATGTATGCTGAGATGATTTGATGCAAGGGTGCTTAATCTTTTACCACTATGCAGTTTTCACACTCTTAATGATGCCCCAGCCACAGTTTGCCCTGCTTCAATGGAGTAAATAGCAGTTTTGGGGATGCAGTTTAATTTGAGGAAATGGCACGGGCGTAGAAAAGTTCAGCTGTTCTGTTCTTATTTGGAGATTGAGTCCTGTGTTTTCTCTGTTTTGGCACTGAGAGTGTCATATGGGGGGGGTGCGTGCGCTTGAGGTTTGTAAATGGTGGATAGGATACATGGGGGGTATAAGTGCACATGGGGATGCATTGGTGTATGTGATGTAGTAGTGTATGAATGACTTGGCTCACTTTCTTGTTCTGTGGCTAGGTTCACTTAGTTTGAATTATGTGCTTTTAGCTCTTTGTTTGTGCTCATGACCCACTTTGAACTTGGAATGTGTTAGCGTTGATCTGTGTTGGCCTGAAAAAGCATATGAATGCACGTATAGCTTGATGGCAATAGACTTGTGAACATATTGAATAGCTATGCAGAATGCTTACAATTGCTATCAGACATTTGTCTTCTGAGCATTGGCAAACCTGAGACATCATCAAGCTCTGTCTCATGAGTCTTAGGCTTTCAGCTGCTGTAGCAAGGCTGGACAGAGAGACTGAAGGAAATCATGATTGTATGGAGAGGTGAATTGTATGTCGGTGGGTGTGTGCAAGCAAGCAAGCAAGCAAACAAATAAATAAATGGTATTCCTGGATGCCAAGACCCAAGTTTAGAGCAAATAAGCTTTGGTGAGAGAACCCCAGCAGAGATTTAAAATCACAAAATATGCATCAAAGTAAAGCATAGAAATATAGGCTTAAAAATATGCCATTGTGAGTTCCAAAACTTCCTCCAACATAGGAAAAGACCATACGTTGGGTAAGTTAAAATTAGTTTACTCACTAACTCTTCAAAGGTCTGGTTCATGTGATTATCCATACAGCATTCATAAAAAAGTTGCACAGGCAGTAAAACCTGGCTTAGTTACAGTGGTGAAAGTTTTTCAATTATTGGTATAGGAACTCAAGAGACTTGTTAGAGCCATACAGTCTGGAGCAACCAGCTCAGACCTTCCCACACGTTTAGCTTCTCGGGTAGACTGGACGGGAACAAAGTCTCGATTACCTAGTCCCTCCCAGGGTGAACTAAGCCTGGAAGGATGGCTTACTTTGTGGTGTTAACTCCTTCATGCATTAATTAGACTAAAGCATGTTGGTTATGTGAGGCTGGTTATCCCTCACTGCAGACTGAGAAGACCTGGCAGGGTTATCAAAGAATTGGTATTAAGAAGTATTAATATAAGGAAGGTAACATGGTGGATTAATTGGATGATAATCCTGGATAGCAAGTTTGCTATCCAGCTGGCAAGGTTGCCCTGTTGCACTGATGGGGTAGCAGAAGGGTCGCAGGATGCTCTTCATGTTGCAGCCAATCTGACTTGCTTCCTCAGGTCCTTTTATCCCCAGGCAGTTTAATAGCCCCTGGGTTGCTGGGTTTCTTGGTCTTAGGAGAGCTTAGAGGTTTCAGTAAAGGCAATTTAATTTTGTGCTCCCTCCCCAACATTCCTCCACTGCTCAGCCCTCTCAGGGGAGTCTCTTGCTCTGCTTCGAAGTTTTCTTACTGCGATGATCATTCTTTCTGCTCTGGCATCCGTTACAGTGACAGCAGCCGGGGAGAGCGGGGCGATCGGAACAAATTTCTCATAAAAAGGAGCTAAGTTGATGAAACCATTACAGTGCATGCATCCTGTACTCGATCATTGTGACACATCAGTGGGGGAGGCGTGGGCAGGACACACACGTGCACGCACAGGCACACACACACACACACACACCAGCATCCCTCCAGGCAATCTGGGGCACATTCTGTCCCTTTTTATTTTCCACTGCCCCTCTTTCCTTTTTCTCTCACTCACCACCCTTGCCTGTCATGTGAGCTTGCAGTCAGTGCCCACCTCCAGGCAGTCTGCTCCTACTTGCTGATGCAACTGCTAATGCTTGGCAGAAAGAGCCCAGTTCCACCACTCCAGTCACCAGCTTCTATACTGGAGCAAGAATCAATGGTCTTGATTAATAGAGCCATTGGGAGCAGGCAGTGCTCCACAGAGCCCAGTTGTTGCTCCAGTACTTCATCTAACCTTTCCTTTCAGACAAAAGATGGGTTGGGTGGGTGTGCAGTTCCTGTCTCTCATTCATGTAGAGAAGGATGGTGGGATTTGCGTACATTTGGGACATGAGACTGGGAGGCATTTTAAGTGAACTGGCCCACTCCTCTGATGAATGACTGATCATCCTGAGCTTTAATAATAATAAAAATAATTTATTATTTATGCCCCGCCCATCAGAACCGGTGTTATGTGGTCCCGGCAGCCACTCCCAGTCACCAGTCTAGCTGCCGCATTCTGGATTTAATTGCAGTTTCCGGGTCACCTTCAAAGGTAGCCCCACGTAGAGTGCGTTGCAGTAGTCCAAGCGGGAGATAACTAGAGCATGCAGCACTCTGGTGAGACAGTCCGCGGGCAGGTAGGGTCTTAGCCTGCGTACCAGGACAGCACTATATGTGAATTGTTGCAGGAAACCTAGGTGTTACTCCCATGTGCATGTACCACTTGAGTATATGCACCCTTTGTGTGTGCATGGCATCTCTTAATCTGGGCTTAATATGTGTGCTTACATGCGTATTTTAGGGCACAACTATATGTTAGGCGTATGACTGGAATCCCTAGTACTAAAGACATTGCAGAGTTTTGGCACCACCACTGAAAAGGCTTCACATCCTATACTGCAGGCTTCCTCAACCTCGGCCCTCCAGATGTTTAGAGACTACAGTTCCCATCATCCCTGACCACTGGTCCTGCTAGCTAGGGATGATGGGAGTTGCAGGCCAAAAACATCTGGAGGGCTGAGGTTGAGGGAGCCTGCTATACTGGGTTGTCTGATCTCACATAATGACAAGGCAGAAAAGCAGGGGCCTCTGAAGCTGATCTGAAACTTTGGGGAGGTTCTTATGGCAGTGCTTGAGATAAAGGCTTTAAAGGTTTACACCAGAAGTTTTATGGGTCCCAATCTTCTTCCTTTCCATTCTGCCTTAGGGTTAATAGCAGCATTGGGGGCAGAAGGGAAAATCCCACCCCATCCCCAGCTCTGATGCTCTGAGCCAACTGTACTTTCCCCACAGTGGTTGCTTCTCACGGTTGTTTGTTTTTAAGAAACATGTCAGGAGATCTGCCATGTAGTTTCACTCTTAGTTTCACACTTGGCTGAAGAAAACACCAGAGCAATACAAAATATTTGCTATTCCACAATAATCATAGCTTGTAGTGCTGTCCTCCGAAAGGCTTGTTCTCTGCTGCATCCGTACAAGAAGCACCAGCCCAACATTGTTGTTGGCAAAGGTAATCTATTTCTCTTTCAAATAGCACATGCTTCTTGTTTTGTCAAGTGGCTGTGTTTTCTTTTGAAGAAGAAGAGCTGGGTTAAAGCAGGGTGCATTCACACGTAGAGTCAGCCTTCCCACACTAATTTTCTGGCCAGGAATAGGGATGGCTGACTTCATCTTGTTGTATTTATTTATTTGGATTTTTATTCCTCCAGCTCCCGAAGCTCTTCTGCCAACAAATGGTGACTCCTTCCAAATCCCACGCCAGTTCTGTGTTGTGTAACATGCTTGTTATGATTTATCCACAACCTCGTGCACTACTATCTACAAGGGAGCCCATTTTTCGGTCCTATATAATGGCTCGGGCTAGAGGGCCTCAGGGGCAAGCCTGCGTTGCAAAACATATGTGTAAACAGAGGGGAGAAGGAAGTAAAGTACATGAGAAATTGCCAGATAACGCATCAGTATGTTAACTGAAGAGCAGATTTTTTTGCAGTGTTAGAAAAAGAGAGGGGTGCCCCATTGTTCCTTTAACTTCCCAGTTCCCTTGCCTCTCTGTCTCCTTCCCAGCAGTAGCACAGAGCCCCTTCTTTCCCCTGCTTCTGTATGAAGGCCCCTTTTCCTTTACACCTGTCTCATCTACCTAATCTTTCCTTAAAGTGCCTACTTCTCCATCTTTGGTGAGTCTTTGGGTCAGCAGAAGTGTCCTATCTGCAAGCTGCTTTCCCCCACTTTCAAATTCCCAGCTCCCTTGCTTTCCAGCCTCTGCTCTCTGTTCCTGCAAAATGCAACGTCCCCTGCTGTCCCTCGACACTGTGTTGAAGCTTCTTCACACTACCCCCTTCCTTAGTTCTTTGCTTCTCTTCCCCCCCAGCCTTTGCCCTAGATTTTACAGGTTGGTTTTGGAAATCAGCTTGCATATGCGGGGACAGACTGTACGTTTCGAGAGAGACTCTCTCATGGAATGAGGTTCTGTAAATAGGGCTTCTTGGGCTCCCCGACTGCAGTACCGTTACTGTGGTTGCTGGGAGCAGTCCTTTCCACACTGAGCAAAGAAGTCTACAAGATCTGAAAGGGCCTCACTGGGTAAGGTGGAGCCACTGCATTACCTTCCTGGCAGGTGGGTCACTGTTGCTTATCAGGAAGGAGGG
This sequence comes from Podarcis tiliguerta, assembly GCF_965153285.1. Lineage (NCBI taxonomy): Eukaryota > Metazoa > Chordata > Lepidosauria > Squamata > Lacertidae > Podarcis > Podarcis tiliguerta. The sequence continues at coordinate 92,676,419 of NC_139535.1, read as the reverse complement.
GGGAAGCAACAGGGAGGTCAGCCCAGTGCAAAGACACTGGTGGAGCCACTCTAGTGCTCTGCTGGTGTGTTTGCACTGCACTGCTTCTCCTTCTTGGTAAGCGACAGAACCCCACCATCCCATTTGGCAAGCCACATCAACAAAAACTCTGGAATGCAATGGGAAACACAGCACCATGTGAACTGTAATTCCTGTTTCTGTTGTGTCAGCATTGGCAATCTAGAGTGCTTTTGGTCACTGCCTGTTAAGTTCAAGGTGTGTGTGTGGATAGGCTATGTGCCCAAATAATTTGCTCCAGAGGCATCAGGCTGGGACCTCTTCCAGGAACACAGAACCAAGCTTTAGCACCACTACTGGTTTGGACACTAGCAACAGGCTATTTTGGTTTTATCCAGGACGCTGTTCATTGAAGAGGCATTCAGAAAGCAACTGTTGCATCCGAAGTTTCACACGAGGACGGGGCCAACTCATTCCCCCTGAAAGTTTCCATAAAGGCTTTTCAGGTTAACAGGTTTCCTTTAATATCACCCACTATGGTTTTGCATGATGTGATAAGCCAAAACTAAGGCTTACCAAAACTGTGTGAAGATGCCCAAGGTTCGGCTTAGTGTTCTGTCCAAACTCAGGCTCATAGGACAGGGCTTATTCATCTGTCAATGAGCTGCACAACTCATTTTTGTGAATGTAGAACCTCAATAATGAAAGCAGATTCCAGTCCTTGTCAAAGCCTCTCCTGCTGAGGCCCTAAGGGGAAAAGAGTATTAGCTTGCAGCATACATTGTCTTCTGTGTGTCTCTCTGTTTTTCATAGATTTGCCAGTGGCTCGGCTGGCTGGCTGTCTCTGCTTCTGCCTTCCTCTCAGTGGAGCTCTCATACCTTCTGTCAGGGCAGAATGAGAGGTTGTCTTCTCCTCTCCCACCCCCATAAACTAAGCAGCTCATCTGTGGCCCTGTCAGCTCCACGATTTATACTCGGCCCCTGCCAATTGCTGCCTCACCCCTCTCCCGGTTTTATCCCTGTCATAGATCACTTGAGGCGCCTTGCATCGCCACCACAGGGACACTTCATCACACAGAAGTTCCACCTTGTACTCCTTTGGGGAGAGAGGGAGTGGGAAGAGGAAACGGATTCGGTGATGTTAAAATAATGGCATAGCAGGAGTTGAGAGAGGGAGTGGTGGGGAAACCCAAGAACAATGAGACTGAGGTCTGCTTCCTTCCCCAAGAGAGGGACCACATCTCTGTATTTATTGGTGGCGAGGGAGCAGGTGGTAAGGAGGGCCAGGCACCAGTCAAGCCTGGAGGAAAGGAAGTCCAAACCAATTAGCACTTCCTTGCTTATGCTTCTGGTCTCCACCGCAGCTTCATGAATTCACATTTTATATGTGTGTGTTTTAACTCTGCTGTGCCATGCCCTGTTTCTGCCCCTGTACAGAATGGATTGCAATGTTTTGGCACTGTCCCTAGCCCTCCCTATAAACCTTTCCTTACACAGACAAAAAACTGACTCCCAACCAAATGTCCTTGCACCCACTCCTTTCTGCCCTACTGAAATAAATTTCACATCCACCCACATGCACAATCTAAACACTCTTTCCAGATTCATGATTCCTTTCTCAACATAGTCACTCAGACTTGTACAACAGGGATGGTTAAACCTGTGGCCTTCTAGATGGTGCAACAGCTCCCATCATCCCTGATCACTGGCTTTGCTGGCGGAGGCTAATGAGAGTTGGAGTCCAACAAGATCTGGGCAACCACAGGGTCCCCAGTTGTGCAAGATTGTCCCTGTGAGTTGCATAAATAGCCCGAATCAGCACAGGGTTTGAAGCCTGTTGGTTTAAATGAGGGTTACTCTGCTCCCAGTAAAGTGGCGCCGCACAAAAGAGACTAGAGGTGTGATTGGTGCATTGTGTCACTCTTCCCCAACCTGGTGTCAGCCAGATGTATTGGACTACAACTCCTATCATCTCTCATCATTGACCATGCTGGGAGTTGGAGGCCAACAGCTTCAAGAGGGACAACCCAATTTCCTTCCCAGATCAAAGCCCTTAAGGTTATCTGGCTACAGTCTTTGAGTGTGGAGTGGACCCTTGTAAAGAATGACACCGAGCAGGCTATCTTCATCAAGGGAAACTACAATTCCTTTGTCAGAGGAGGTAAGGAAATCCAGAGTATTGCTATCATCCAAATTGCCTTCAATGGTCTGCAAGCTTTTGTGCCAGCCTTTCATGGATCCTTGCAAGGTATTGCTAAGTATAACAGTTTGGTGGGGTTAAGTCGATCTGAGCTGGCATTTTGGAAATCCAAAGCAGCTGCACATTTAGCGAGGGGCAGGTGACCTTTGTTGACTTCTTGATGGTTGAAAATATATCAACTTGAGTTGCCCCTCTCTACATCTACAAATGGCCAAATGAGTTTTGAATGGGAAAAGGGAGGCAACACAGACAGGACCCCAGCCCTAAAAGTATCACTTTTTAGAAGTCATCCCTCATTCCAAATATGTTTTACCTCTTGAACTGGGAAATGCACAAATCAGTTCACCTCTTCTGCTTGGGCTTCACAACCAGAGCTGCAATTCTCATAGGCAAAGGAGCTGATTGCTTGAACACCAGCAAACGCTTATTTGGCTGGACTTCATCCCCATTCAGTTTCCCACAAGCGCTGGAATTCCTGCAAGTGCATTAGATTATACTAACAGACTGACTGACATAATTAATTCTTTGTACTGAGTGGAGTGGGGTTGGTGGGCCACATTTGCAGGGAGAATGCAATCCTGACTGGCCTTTTTGCTTGCTTAAATTTATCGCATAGCTAGGTGCAAGAAACATCAGCCTCCTCCCACATCTTTGGGACTATGGGGCTGAGCCCAGCGCACACATTATTAAGGGTGACACTGATTGGCAGCTGCTGCTTGCAGGAGCTGCAGGCTTTCCTGTCCCTCAGCTGTCCTTCCTACCAAGCATTATTTATTTAACAGTCTCTTTGTATTTCTGGGACAGCGGTAGGAACTGGACAAGGGGAATGGTTTGGAATTGGGGAAGTGGGGGAAAGAAATAAGCGCTGCTTGAAAAGTATTTAGACAGACAGCTGTCAGTTAAACTTGTTGGAGTTTTCCAAGCCTGCAGGTAACGTTGGCATGCTTTTCCCCCCTCTACGGCATAGGAAGGAAAGAGAAGATAGCTGGCTAACTGTGCAATTCTGTCTTTGCAATTAGGGCCTGGAGAAAATAGCAAATGAGAATAATGTTGGCCCAAGGGGATGTCCAGAAAGGGATCCCAATATCTTACCTCTGGACACTTGCAGACAGCAGGCATATAGTAGCAGAACATGATTGTGTCACTATTTATTGCAACCATATACCAGGAGCACAGTTGGTAGCAGAGGGACGGGGCGGGGGGCGTGTTAGCGGCATAGTTGGGATGATTGCATGCTGGTAATAAGCTAAGCAAAAATACATACTCCAACCCTTGTTAAATGAAGGGGGAATCCCAATTGTTATGGTATCAGAGCAGAGTTAAGCTTGGCAGTTCTGAAGTAGGGGCAGTTGATACTTCTATGCCAGAGGTATTCAACCTTTTTGGGTTCACGGCTCCCTTGACCAACTACATTCTTTCTGTGGCACCCCAGTGGAACTCAGGAGCCCAGTTATGTTTCCGAGCACAATTCAAAGTGTTGGTGCTGACTTTGAAGGCCTTAACAGCCTTGGCCCAGTATACCTGAAGGAGCGTCTCCACCCCCATCGTTCAGCCCGGACACTGAGATCCAGTGCCAAGGGCCTTCTGGCGGTTCCCTCATTGTGAGAAGTGAGGTTATAGGGAACCAGGCAAAGGGTCTTCTTGATAGTGGCGCCTGCCATGTGGAACGCCCTCCCTTCAGATGTGAAGGAAATAAGCAGCTATCTTATCTTTAAAAGACATCTGAAGGCAGCCCTGTTTAGGGAAGTTCAACACTTGATTGGAAGCCACCCAGAGTGGCTGGGGAAACTCAGCCAGATGGGCGGAGTATAAATAATAAATTATTATTATTATTATTATTATTATTATTAGTCACCCTTTGCCTGCAGAGCCGGCAGCCCCTCACCATATTTCAAACACCCTCCCTTGTGGAGTGTTCCTTCAGCTTCCTCTCTCCCTGCCACCATCTTCTTGGGAACCTTCCAGGCAGCCACTGTTGCCGCCTCTGGTCTCTGAGCTGCCCTCCCCACCCCAAAGAGAGGTGCCTCCTCACGCTGCCCCACAGGGACCTGGGAAGCACCTTCTGGACAGCTTCCGAGGCACCATTCGTTTGGGGAGCTTGTAGGCAGGGCTGCTGCAACACACAGCCACGCAAGGCTTTGGGAGGCAGGGATGCAAGAGGGCATCAGAGGATGGAGGGAAGGAAAGAAAGAGAGACAGAAGCCAGTGTTGCCTGTGGCACCCCTGACCATCATATATATATTCACTAGTTGCACCGAAAACCATAGTCTTGGGTGTGGGAGAAAACACAGAAGTCATATTCAGCATTGACCTACTGAAATGAATAGATAAGTTAGCCAAGATCAAACTTCATGAGTCTGCTCTTAAGTATTACCGGGTGGAATTCAGCAAGTGGGGTATGCATGCGTAGAATGAGGTTCATTTGCGCAGTGAGACTTCCCCGTCCTTCCCCTGCATGCACTCCTATACGCCTGCATAATATACCTTTTCTGGGTTCACCCCCCCCCAGCCCTCCAGAGCAGATTGTGGGGAGTGCAGAGGATGACGGGGGGGGGGGGGCTCCATTATGTGAGCAACAACTTAGTTGAATCCTTCCCACTTAGCTTTCCATTTTTTAGATGGTTCAAGTACACCAGACTAAATATTTCAGGAGCCGCATGCTGGTGATGGATGTGGCCAGAAATGGAAGAGTGCACAGGTCATCTGAGGAGGGGACTTGTTGTCTTTTCCTTCATCAACAATTTATTGTTCTGATGACAGGAGGGGTCGATTTGAATCCCCATCAGGGTGCTGGACTGATCTAGTGTCATGTCTAGTTTAATGTGTGTCTGTTTTCCTTTCCCCCAGTGCTGTCAACATCAGTGGTGTCTTGTGAGGGGCATGAAAATCTGTAGGGGAGCACAGATCAGGATTGTGAGCTGGAGGCTAGTGGTCACCCCTGAAGTTTATTTGGTAGCAGGCTCCATCTTGGGGGTTCCCTTCCTGTGTGTGAGTGCAGGCAGAATGTCTCTTCTGATAGGGTGCCAGCTATCAGCATCTTTAGTACTTTTAGTAAAATACAGTCATACCTCGGGTTGCAGACGCTTCAGGTTGCATGTTTTTGGGTTTACGGATGCACCAAAACCTGGATGTACCGGAATGGGTTACTTCCAGGTTTCGGTGCTCGCACATGCACATAAGTGCTAAATTGCGCTTTGCGCATGCGCAGAAGCTCCGAATCGCAACCCGCGTGTGCACAGATGCGGCGTTGCGGGTGCTGTGGGTTGCTAACGTGCCTCCCGAACGGATCACGTTCGCAACCCGAGTGTCCACTGTAACTAACTTTTTTTAAAGTGTCTGCTTTAATTGGGAATGGCTTTTTAAAAAAAATAATAATTTAAAAGACTTTTAATCAATTAATCTAAAATTTTAATTGATTGACGAGTTCAGCCCTCGTTAATTATTTTTGGGTGTTTTAGCTGCTGTGCTGCAGTAGCTAAAAAGGCTGAGCTACATGCCAATCAGGTGGTCCCCTGTTTGATTCTCACTGCAGACACGAACTCATCAGGTAGCTTTGGTCAAGTATCTCTCTCTCAGCCCCCTCCCCTCCTCTTCCAATTATGGATTGTTGGGAATAACTCTACAAAAATACCTTGTTGTAAGGATTGCATGTGAAGTGGTTTGGAAACTTGAAAGTGCTATGCAAACATTATGTATTATCATCACCGCGGTGCATCTTTTAAGTGGTGCTTTATCAATTATAAGCTTCTGGGAAAGTAGTGCATGGATTTCTTAAGCAAACAAACTTTTCCTCTCACCTTTCCCACAACCTGTTAGTTGTAGTAGTCTTGTGGCTGGGAGCGCCCATGGTTTCTGATGCTCAGGGACTGGGAGCCAGGAAGCAACTAAATAAGGGGAGGAGGCTGCAGGCAGCCTGTAGGGGGCACATTGGGTTGCATGAAACAGAGGGAACATGCCTTCGTAAATGTATCCACTCTGACCATTGCGTAGGACTCTGTACTGAGGGATTTAGGCAGTTGGTACATAGTGGAGGACATGCTCTTTCACTTCTCTTCTTTCCTATCCTGTAGATGTTAGACTAATTATTTTAATGAGGCACTCTGCATGCCTCCTCTGGCAACTCTGCCTGGGCACACACAGCCACTGAGGCTCTTAAGCAGCTTATTAGCAGTGCTATGAAAGGCCCGGAGGAAGCTAAACTTCCAACGGAGTCTGACAAAGCTGCTATATGGGGGGGCCAGTGTCTGTCAAGCCATCCCTCCAAGTTCCAGCTCACAGGCCAGCCCTGTCAGTATGCATCACGAATACCAGGTGCCCTGCCCAAAAGGGGTGCTGTGGGGGCTGGTAGGCTCCTGTACGTAAAGCAGCTGAATCTTGGCTTTGGGAGAAATTGCTCCGCATTTAGACTCCTTGTGGCTTAGCTGCTTCTCCTCCTCCTTAATGGCATTGCCAGATAGGGCAAAAGATGCTCATGTGCTTTTCTCCCCACCCCATCCCTTTAATTACCTCTGGTTTCTTCCTTCCACCAAACATCTAGAAGCAAAAGGGGCCTTTGTTGAGAGCCCTCCAGGGCATGGTTTTAGTAGCTGCCACGTAATCTATAGAAATCTCAGGCAAACCCAACTTTTGCTGGGTTGCTCCACCAGCTGACTTTGCCTCGCAAATGCTAAGGGATTTGAAATTACCTTTTCCCCCCCTACACAAGGGTAATTGACGCACATACATATCACTGTGACATTTGCAGTGGATTCAGCTGCACATTCCTGAATTCTCACTGCCCACATTGGCTGGTGGAGCAGTCTATTTGTTATGTGGAACAAATTTGTGCAGCATTTTCCTACTTGGATACTGTTTATGTGTAGGAACCATGTGTAAGCTCTGTTTAAAGAAATATCCCATTTGGAGCATGTTGCGTCCCTTCAGGTGTCTTGCTGTATGCGTCCCTGAGGTCTTGTCATTTTCTTACCTATTTCTACCTGTCTTTGAGCCATAGCTCACCTTTCTTCCCTCCCTCCTGGCAGCGCTATTGTAGTTAGTTCCTGTGCCCCGCCTGTTGTGAATTGGTGCTCCCTGGCCTCCTAAATTTAATCCGGCTGATATTTTAATAAATCATAGAGAACAGCACTGAAGGTCTTTGTATATATCACTCTTGTGGCCCCCTGAAGGCTTCCAGCTCGAATGATGGATACAGCGGAAATGCTGGAATTGTATCCGTGCATCAGATCTTCCTCTCCTCTTCTACTAGGAAGTTGGGGGTGGGGGGGTGCGAGGCACGATTAGAAGACAGGCCGGGCGTTGGTGAGAGATTCCTCTACTTGCTATTTGACAACACAGTCATTTCTGGGACAACAGGGCCTAATGAAACTAGATTACATGGTTTCACTTTGACAGATCGTTTTGAAAAATGTGGCATTTTCATTCTGTTTCTCTTATTTATCATTATTCGGGACTGGCTGCCGTGGGCGGGAGAGCACCCTCTCCATTGCCAGCTATGGAATCTCTCAGCTGCATGCAGGAAGTGTTGGTGATTTGGGGCAGGGTGGGTGGGGGAGGGGGTCGATTAGGGCTAGCCTCTGGGGTGTTTCCATTCACTCCAGGGCAAAATGGTAAATGACTGCTGGCTTATGAGATGCCAGGCTGAAAATGCATGGTGTGGCTTGCCATCTTCTGGCACAGAGAAGGAAGGGCTGTATCTAGCTGTTGGCACACCTGAACCTCTTAAACCCCTTCAGCCACAGGTAAAAAACTAGTGGCCCAGGATTTGTTATTTGTAGCCCCCAACATTTCCAGAAGATGTACCATTTTTTCATCCCATCAGGGCTCTTCTTGTTATTTTCCTCCTTATTTTTCAACGTGCTTCTTCTCCTGTTTCTGTGTAGTTTTAGAACAATCAGAAACACACTAAAATCAGAAAGGAATTACTTTCCTTTGCTTTCTTAAATAGTAGCTGTATTGGTCTGTTGTGTTGGAACTTGACATATATATTTCAGCAGAGTGCAGAAATAGAAAGTATAGTAAGGCTGCTGGTTGAAAGAATAAAGAAGGTTTATCACTCCTGGCAAATTAAACCAGCCTGAGTACACGCTTGCATGTGGCTATCACGGATTCATGAGGTTTTCACAAGGAAGGTCCAACACTACCTGACATGGAGAAAAAGCAGGACAGAAGTAAAGCTTGAGAGAAAAACAATCTACGAGACGGAATTGGCAAGGGAATCAAACGTTACGTCTGGTGTACCCCTCCCTAGTCGTGTTCAGGTAACTTATTGCAAGCAGTATTGCTTTACTCCTAACAAGTTGTACTGGAAAAACAACAGCACCCCTGCATGCTTATTTGAGACTGATACCAACAGACACATTTGGGGTTTACATTTGAGTTGACCTGCATAAGCCTAGGAATTCTATTTGGAGTTAGCCATAGTGAAAATTGAAGTAGGGCAGTCTTTATTCCAGATTAGCTGCATCATCCGTACATCATCAGTTCTGCCCACCACTGGCATCCTGTGATGCCCTATAGGCTGCCCCTGATGGAATGTGACCCGCAGCTGAAGAAGGTATCCCACCCATGACTTGGCCATGGTTGGTTGACTTTGGGAATGGGCACTGCCCAAAGAATGTAGGAAACGAGTGGGGAGAGCCAGATTGGAGCCCAGGGACTGAAGAGACTTCCATAAAGTCTCCTTCTCTGTGTCTTTTTCAGTTGAGCCGCAGTCTTCCTAGGACTGAAACTGACCTGGAATGCTTGGAACAGGAAGCATGCTGGAGCCTGCTCCAAATTTGAAAGGATTATTTAAAGGCATTGTTAGCTCACCAGCCAAATAGAGGGCTTTAAGGTGATTGCCAGAGTCTGTATCAATTTGAAGCCTTCCTTGTTTGTGTGCTAATTGTGATGTGCCTCTTGAATTGTGTTCCTTGCACCAGAAGCATCTGTAGACAGGTGTATGTAGGATTCTACCATGCTGCAATATGAGGAGGCTCAGGCTTTCCTCCCTTAGTGCATGATGCTGTAAGAATGTAAATTGATAGCATTTCATTCAATTGAACATAGTGGCACTTGGCTATAGGCATGCAATTTCTTTGCATCTCTTATCCTGTACCTGTCTTCTTGATTCAAAGCATTGTTTGCTGCTTTAAAAAAAAAATCTCAAGGGGGCGTCTACCTTGGATTACCTTTCACTGTTCACATCATATCATGTGTCCTGTCTTAATTCCCATTGTACTTCCAATTCCACCTTCCCTGTACAGGGAGTGCGATGATTCCATGGTGGTGATGTGTATGTATCCTCATTTGCCTTTTCATTTTTAATGTGGTTTTTATCGAGTGCTGCAGTCTGAAAGCAGCTTTATACCAGAGCACCTGAACAGCTTATTTTCACTTAGCAGCTTTGGCAAAAGGGTGCCTTTGTTACAAATGATAAAGGTGTTTTTTTAATAAAAAAAAGAAAAGAAGAAGACAAGAAGGGGGGAGGCAAAATATCATTTCTGAAATGGTGTGAATGGAGATTGTGGAACAATAGTAAATAAAGACTGGTCTGAACAATTACTGAAACAACAATGGAGTGATACAGGAAGAAATAAGGTTGAATTCAGAAGGGATGTTGCAAACACACCCCTAGTGAGTGTGAATGCAGTTTAATAGAGTCACTATCATGCTCAACGAAGGTCAGACCTGTAAAAGGGAGGCACGTTCATTTTGGAGTCCCCCTTCTTCATGATTGGCACTTCAAGTCAGCAACAATTAATAACAATGACCACATCAAGATGATCACTTCAACAACTTTTGTCAGATATCGTAAGAACGTCAGCCCTCCTTATTGTTCTCTCAAACCCACAGCACTCCTTTTTTTAACACTTCTTATTCTTCCTATTCTTCTTCTTGCTTCTAAGTAAATAAAAGTGTATTTAATAAACCAGCCAATTCAAATGCTTTAAAAAAAATGGTTTCACATTATGCCACTCACTTCATCACTGGTGCACTGAGCAATATATCAGCCCAATGCAGGCGTTTTTGAGGTCCACCTCTCGACTACAATTGCCAGAGGCATTATCATACAACCCACTGAGCAGAAAGTTGATGACTTCCAGGTTCCCCCTCTACAGCAGCTTGACTCACCCCATTGGTGATTTAGAGCCGGAAGTCTCGGTGCTGACACCGAGAGGGTTCCCTTGATAGCATAATCTCTGCCAGCAGATGAAGTGACAGAAGCGTCATTAACAGCAGCATATGCCTGAAAACACACACATTCGGCAAGGAGGACAGGAAGGGGGGAGAAGGCCTCAGACGCTGGAAGAGAAAAGGAGCAGAGAAAATAAAATAATTACTTTCCCCCTGCTGTTGAGATGCACCCCACCAATTTGCAATATTCAGATGGTGCATTAGGGGGACACCCACCCAGCCACAGGCCTGGGAAGCCCCCTCCCTCAATGCACATAGCTGTCATTATCCACATTTAACCCAAAGTCTGTGAGAATCTACCGTATTTTTCTGTGTATAAGATGAGGTTTTGTATTATAAAAAAATGTTAACGACTCCCCCCATTTCCTTAATTTGGAGTCCCCAAAAATTGGGGTCGCCTTATACACGAAAAAATACAGTATTTGTCTAGCTGAATGTAAGTGTATTTGCTGGGAATTAAATCTGGGTGGGCCATGACATAGAAAAGTTCCTTACCGACCAGCCTTACTTTGTTTTTAGTAATACAGAGTGGAGCAGTATGCTTCCTTTCCACCTCTATGTGTAAGTTTGGTGGGGCAGAGGGCTAGCTGCTCTGTAGATGTTGTATCCCTCCCTTATTTTTCTCTCCTCTCCTCTTCAAGAGGCAGGTCCTATCAGAGTGAATTTGCAGTCCATATCTGGGGGAGCTGTGAGTACACCCACCTCCCCTTTTAAAGTGTTATGACCCTAGGGGTAGCTCTTATCATAAGCTACTAATTGGTCTGCCATTGTGTGTACCTTGTTTGCAAGAGAAGGGAAATGTGTCCTTATACACACCAGCCTTTCTGTGGAATTCTGAAGTGGTTTATAACTTAGCAATCAGCCTGGGAGAAACAGGATTCCACCCCCACCCCCTTTATTGTGTGTCCATCACGGGGCAGCTGGAACCTAGGACAATTCTTGGATAATTCTCTAACTAGCACTCATCAACATCAAAAAAACTAAGATCGTGGCCACTAGTCCCATCACATCCTAGCAAATAGAAGAGGAAGAAATGGATGCAGTAAGAGATTTTACTTTCTTGGGCTCCATGATCACTGCAGATGGTGACAGCAGTCATGAATTTAAAAGACGCCTGCTCCTTGGGAGAAAAGCAATGACAAACCTAGACAGCATCTTAAAAAGCAGAGACATCACCTTGCCAACAAAGGTCCATATAGTTAAAGCTATGGTTTTCCCAATAGTGATGTATGGAAGTGAGAGCTGGACCATAAAGAAGGCTGATCGCCGAAGAATTGATGCTTTTTAATTATGGTGCTGGAGGAGACTCTTGAGAGTCCCATGGACTGCAAGAAGATCAAACGTATGCACTCTTAAGGAAATCAGCCCTGAGTGCTCACTGGAAGGACAGATCGTGAAGCTGAGGCTCCAATACTTTGGCCACCTCATGAGAAGAGAAGACTCCCTGGAAAAGACCCTGATGTTGGGAAAGATGGAGGGAACAAGGAGATGGGGACGACAGAGGACGAGATGGTTGGACAGTGTTCTCGAAGCTACCAGCATGAGTTTGACCAAACTGCGGGAGGCAGTGGAAGACAGGAGTGCCTGGGTGCTCTGGTCCATGGGGTCACGAAGAGTCGGACATGACTAAACAACAACAACAACAAGCACTCATCATGTGGGTACCAAATTTCTTCCAGAAGATAAAGATAACCAGATAAAATTTGACTTGATTCAAATGTTTGGCAAGGAGTGTCATTTGAACGCCTTAGATAGGGGAAGTAGGAAAGTTAGCGTAGGAGTAGGGAGTTGTAGGGTCTAATAACATTTCTTGTAGAGGATATGCCTGGATTTCAATGTAAGTCTGGTACTCTGTGTTTGCAGAAGGCCAGTCATACATAGTGATCACAATGATTGACATGAGTGTGCTGATTGAATACTGCCGGTCAATATTGTGATAGCCGTGCCTAAAAGAGAAGATTAAAAAGACTAATGGAGAGAGAACATCCCTTTATTGGCTCTTAGCTAAGGAGACCGGGATCCATGGTCACACTTGGTATATTCAGAATGTCTAGAGCTGCAGAAAACAACCCGTGGAGCAGTTCAATTGTTTGATTCATGGCCATAGTCTGGGTGTCTGAAACTTGGTGCACACTTGCAAGTAGGACCCATTGAGCTTAATAGTACTAACTGCTGGGTATTGCACTGGGTAACTGCACAATGTATTTTCATATAGCCGCAATTGCCTTAAAGTATCTCATTGCAGGTTTACGTGGATTTGGTCACTGAGAAAAACATGAAACAGAATGGGCAGCAGATACAGATTTTCCGATAATGAGTTGGCCACGATCACACATGAGGCTCCGGGGCTCAATGAATTTTTGATCTCTTCTAGCATTTAACACTATGAACTGGGCCAACTGTCTTGTAAAATTCTGTATTGTATAGTTTCTGCCCTGGAATGGAAAGCATACAGATGGAAAGGAAAATGACTCAGGGGCACAACTGCATTATATGATATCTTGCACTGATGTAGCAGACTCACTGAAGTTCTTGACCCACAGAGAGAGTACTACTCCACCTCCTCCGAAAAACACGATCAGAGCTGCAATGACTTTTTTTTAAAATCAGGCTAAGCCTGTTGGCATGGAAAGAGTTAATGCAGAGCGATTTGTTGTTGTGTTTACCCTGTGGCATAAACATTCTGAAATGCATGCCGGCCTTCGTTTGCATATTGATATGTATCCTGAAGGGACTCAGTTTGGAAAGTTTTTTTGTGGTTTTTTAGAAACCCATCTTCCCATGCAAGGGAGGAAATTATTCATAATTAAAAAGCAATAATAACATAGAGTGAAGGAACCCAGCTGTATCATAGTCTGTGTGTGTGTGTGTGTGTGTGTGTGTGTGTATGTAGGGGGTGAGGGAACACGGGAGAATCTATTTTTAATAGTTTCCACAGCAACAGAAGACTTTGCTTACAGTAAATTTCATCCTGCTTGAGGAGGCCATTCTGATACTGCATTTGAGAGCTGCTTGTATGTGAGTAAATGGGGTGATGGAGGGCTGTTAGTATCCCCTCCCTTGTCTTAGTGACCTGTTTCAGAGTTCAGGGGATATTGGCCACAAGCCAAGGGCCACTGAATGCTGAAGCACTTGGCTGTGCTTCTGAAACAGAGCTTCTGAAGTACCATCTGAAGCGAGGCAGCAGCTGCTGTGACATCTGCCTGTGCCAGCCTAGCTCTGCCTCGACCTCCTGACATCCCCTTCTATTCTTGATTTAGGAAGGAGCTTTGCAAACTGTGCCTTGACTGACAGTGCAGCTTAACTTCTACCCAAAATTAGCCTTGGATTCACCTTGCCCAGAAACTGAACTCAGCTGGTAGCGTATGACCTTCTCGGCCTACCCTCTTCCTCCTCCTCTCAACCTGGTTCGTCCATGCCCTCTTTTGCCTCTTGCGTTGCATCTGCCAAGTGCATCAGATGCCAGTTTCTTTCTCTGGCTTGTTTCGCAGCTGGAGCAGCAGGTGGCTGTACCTTTGGGGAGGAAGTGAAGGAGGGGGGTATAATTCCAGAAGAGCACTTCACAGCTGGCTTGCTGGAACCTGGCATCACATGCTGAGCATACATGTGCCAGTCTGCCATAACGGATGGCATGGGTCACACATCTTTTTCAGTGTATATCAGCATTGTCCCCGGCACTCTGATTCCATGTCATTCCATGTGCAATCTAAAGCTCATTCCTTTTTTTGTCACTATCTGACATATGCATTGTATTAGAAGCACTCTGTCTGCTATTTGTGGATTCTGAAAACTCACTGGGCCAGATGTGTTTCTGTACTTTTATTATTTACATTCATAAATGGATGAAGTTTCCCTCTTGCGTATGTTGTTTCCTCTGCTGTGTGGCATGCATGCAAAATTTGTTTCCAGGAAGAAGGTTCTGGACGTAGGCTTGATGGGACCATGATGGAAATACCTGATCCAGATCAGGTATTTGGGAAAAAACACATTTGGAAAAAACCACATGGGACATCAAACAACCTGTTACTCAGTTATTATGCTCAAAGGGCTTTGAATGTGACCCCCTCACACACCACAAAAAAGTGACCTTGCAAGATGCGGTGCTCATTTCTGAATGAGGAACAGGAATTTGGGTCAACCTGTGTGGATACATAAGGCTCACATAGCAATTCAACATTGTGCTGTACTGAACGTTTTGTCATCGTAGCGAGAACAGTCCTCCCTCTGCATGCTGTTTCAGGGGGTCTCCTGGCCCCTCCTCCCCCAGAGCAAAATTTTCAGGGCTTCCGCTGACAGGATGCCCGCCCTGTGTATTCATTTGTAGGCTGTCCTATTCCCTTAAAGGAGTAGAGCAGATAACAAAAGCAGGATCATCACAATCTAGGGTAGAGTGTGCGGCTCTTCGTTAGGCAGAATATGCAAAAAGCAAATTCAAAACAGTGGGGTTCTCTTTATTATTGAAGAGCTTCCCTTTCCTCAGGATGGAAGGACTTGGCTGTCTCCTTCTTCTAGCTGACTTCATGAATTGATAGGGGAGAGGTTTTCCTCACCTGCTCTGGATAATTTTCGGTGGTGTGTAATGGCTTTGGGAAGCAGGTAATTGCAGTGATCACATTACACTTGTTGGTGTTGAAAGGAATCAAGATTGGGACTGGAGGGAAAGGGGGCTGGGGGAGGCCATTAGCTAATTAGCTGCCCTTCTGCTGAACCAAAAACATATTAACCTTTTGCACAATGGCAAGCTATTAAAAACTGAAGAGGCCGACTTTAATGATGAGAGAAACAGGGAAACAAAATGCAACCGAGACTTTTATTATTTTGCTGAATAGGGTTTTGCAGGTGGGGCAGGAGGGCACGGGCAAAAGGCAGGTTACAGCTGCAAAGGTGAATTTGGGGGGGAGGGGGGAAGCATGAATGGGAGGTTGTGAGGGACTGGCTTTGCCTTGTCATCTGGGGGAAAGAAAAGCCACCCAATTATAAAGTAGGTGCAGGAAACTTTGCATTGAAGCAGCAACCCCAGGTGGGACTAAGAGAGGGTACCAAGGGCAAGGCTAAGAAGCACAGCAGAAGAAACTGGAGACCTCTGAGCATGGGATTGCAGGGGGTGCTGCTTAACCTCCTGCTGATCTAGCCTTCACTCCTGCCTGCCTGCCTTCGCTCTGCATCATCTGAGCCTGGTGGCAGCTGCCTCTGTCCAGCAACGTCTATGCTCCTGTTGCCACAGTGACAGGCACGTGTGGCTGAGAATAGCAGAGTCCCTTCCTCCATGGCCTTGCCTGACTCTTCCCACGCAAATGTTGAGGGCTGAGTATTCTCTCTGGCTTTAAGGCTGGCTAAGCAGTGACATGGGGCAGCTGGGGATGGTCTGTGATAGACGGCTGGAGCCTCCTAGCTGCTCATGGGCTATCACACCTGAGCACTGCATATATTTGAGCCGGGATGCTAGCATTAGTGATTGAGAACCAGAAAGTTTTCAAAAACGGGGGAAAGGGGGCAGCAGAGGGGTTTGGGAGAGGAAGAGGAGGGTCTTCCTCAGAGTTGTCCTGCAGTTGTCCTGGACTTTGCCATGGAGAGTTGTTGCAAAAAGAAAACTGGAAGTGGGATTCTTTCTATGAGTGTTGCCCATACGTAGTTCTGTTCAGTTTCCTAGTCCTGTAACTAGAAGCTTTGCTTGGGACTCATTACTTCTCGTTGGCACCACACAAGTGAGCTCCTGGTTCTAATTTCCCCTGTTTCCATTTTATTTCTTTGTTTTTATTAAATTTGTATACCGCCCTATACCCATAGATCTCTTCCCCCCCCCCCCAATTTTTTAAATTCATTTTATCACACAAATAAAAAACACAGACAGAAAAGACAAACAATACGAACAAATTCTTGTCATATCCTTATTCTTCTAAACATTGTGAAGTTGGCTTCCCCAAGTCCCACCTATCTGCTTTTCATTTTACTTCACCTTTAGCAGTTTACATATATCATAATTTCTAACCATCTTTTTTTTAAATCATACTTAAAATAACTTCACATTTTATCACTTTCAAATACCCTATCTTCTACTTCTAACCCTACAGCCTATATCCACTTCCAAAGCTATTCTAAGGTTTAAATATTAACATACTTTTTCAAATATTCCTTAAACTTCTTCCAGTCTTCTTCCACCGTCTCTTCTCTCTGGTCTCGGAGTCTCCCCGTCAGTTCGGCAAGTTCCATATAGTCCATCATCTTCATCTGCCATTCTTCGATAGTTGGTAAATCTTGTTTCTTCCAATTCTTCGCTAACAATATTCTCGCAGCTGTTGTGGCATACAGAAAAAAAGTAACATCCTTTTTGGGGATTTCACCCCCCACTATACCAAGTAAAAGGGCTTCTGGTTTTTTTAGTAAATGTGTTTTTCAACACTTTTTTCAGTTCATTATAAATCCTTTCCCAGAAGTCTTTTACCTTGGGGCACGTCCACCCATAGATCTCAGGGCGGTTGACAATGGCACTTCTAAGGAGGTGGCAAATTTATTTCCACCTGCTATCAGAGGAAAAAGTGCCTGCTAGCAGAAGAGCAAAGAAACAAGGAGCAGCAGTAGTAAGAGATCGCTGCTGTAGCTCTGTGGTAGAACATCTACTTTGCCTACAGAGTTTAATCCTCAGCATCAGGGCTGGAAATGACTCTTGGAGAACCGCAACCAGTCTGCGTAGGTGGATCCATGGTGTGACTTAGGTTGCCAAGTCCTTCCTGCCCTTTTCTCTCCAAACCTATTCTTTTCTTTGGTTATCATTATTTGGCCTGGGTCCTACACATAGACAGGAGCTGGCCACTTTGCTGAATTGTACCGTGCCAACTTATTCTGTGATCAGGTTAGTGCTCCCATTTGCTCTTCTGATGGGCTTGCCTGGCTGATCTGAAGAAGGTTGCTAGGATGTGCCATCCCATGTGGACACTTAGGCTGCCTCTTTGAAGCATGCTCCGAGGTTCCCTAGCCTCAGCACCGCAAGATTCCTACCTGGCCATGAAACCTACCAGGTGGTCTTGGGGAAGTTTCCATCTGTCAGCCTAAGCTTACTCCAGAGGTTTGTGGTAAGGGTACAATGAAGTAACTCCCTGAGCTTTTTGGAGATTTGGACAGGGTGCTTCCTCCTACAGTTGCCGCACCCAAGAAACAGTGGACTCTACCAAATTAGGTGCAAGCGACTTAATAACCAATTAGGAACAATTCGTAAAAGAGGATGCCATTAA
This sequence comes from Podarcis tiliguerta, assembly GCF_965153285.1. Classification (NCBI taxonomy): domain Eukaryota; kingdom Metazoa; phylum Chordata; class Lepidosauria; order Squamata; family Lacertidae; genus Podarcis; species Podarcis tiliguerta. The sequence goes on along the minus strand of NC_139535.1, from coordinate 92,658,818 downwards.
AGCATAAAGGGTTCCAGTGCAGAGACTGTTCAGAAACAAACACCAAACTGTGATTAGCAGAACTTCCTTATATCTTTCATCAAAGACATTTCTTCTAACCAGCCAGGAGTCCACTGCATGCAACATATTTCGCATTCTTACATGGCAACTGTCCCACTGTTGTTTAGAGAGAATTGTTGAAATGTGACTAGGATTTAGTTCGTTGTCTTCTGTTAATGATTCATTTCTTTGCAGTGTCCCATCATTCCCTCCTGGAAGTATCTTGGATCTCCCTGCTGAGTTTGTTTGTGTCTTCCTAGTGGTGTTTTATCTCTGTCTCAGCCTGGGTGCTGAAAAGCAGTTTCCCCTTCCTACATATCTACAAAGTTGTGCCATAATCCCCTACTGCTCCACAGCTCAAAACGCTCATGGTAATTTCCCTTGTAACTCCCCCCACCCCTTTGCTGGATCAAGCATACTATTTTATTAGCATTGTGCTGAGAATCTTGCGGCTGCGGAGGCACAGCATGTGTGTTGCTGTGATTTTTGACTGAAAAACGGACATTTTAGAGTTTTGTTTTGTAGATCCAGTATTACTGCATTGTTCCAAGTTTATTGAAGAGGAAACCTATGGATAAATGATAGCGCGGCCACCTCCTGCGAGTTGACATGGATATTGGCATTTGAAGAAGCAAGTGTTCTGGTACACACATCTCACTAAGGTTTCCTATCGTAAGAGGGTCTCTCCTATTCCTGCCTGTCCAACCAGAGTCCAGAAGATGGTGTTGCAACTCAACTCATAATCGGCTTACCATTAGATTCCCAAAATGTTCAGTGTTTTAATTGGAGAAATCATTTGTGCTTAAATGACATTTGATAATGAGAGAGAGAATCTTTTTGACTTGATCATGTTTGCGCCAGTTTTTCACAAGGCTCCATTTTCAGGGCGAAAGTGTTGAAGCCCCTGCAAAAAAGGCAAGCAACTCATCATGGGAAACTCCGTCATCAGGGAAGACGGTGCTCAATATGATCCTTTCTGCTGTCGTTGGCAAGAGTGTGGCCAGTTGGTGGAGGAAGGGAGGTATGAAGCAGATTACACTGTGGAAGACCCCTTTAAAAATAGCAAATTTGCTGAACAAATTTTTGCCTCTACTTGTTTGTCTATTAGACTTGTTATTTCCCCAGTAACCTAGGTACTCTGCCCCTCTTCTCCCCAAAACACCCACACCAAAGGGGAGGTGTCTGGAGAGGCCCCTTTTCATGGCAGGTGAAATGTTTTGCAAAACGAGGCCTTCTGTTGGAGTTCGGCAAGGGCCAGCCCAAAATATTTTGGCGCCTGAGGCTACATGCCCACCCCTCCCGTCCACTGGCCGGGGAAGTTAAGGGGTGAGTGAAGATTTACATTGGCAGAGACCAACAGTGCCTCCTATTCACTAAGAGGCTGGTGTAGAAGTGGTTTCGGGGGGTGGCACTGCCAAGGAGGCGGCAGATCCAGTCACCAGGATGTGTCCTGGAGCTGTTGCTGCCACTGTGGCAGCGGGCGATGCATTCCTTGGAGGCTATTTCTGCTGCCCCTGTGGATTCTGCCACCAGAGGTGGTTGTCTCACGTTGCCTTATGGGTGGGCAGACCCTGAGTGCAGCCATAGGGTTTTCTGAACAGCTTTTTGCGAAAGCAGCCATGATTATCCAGCCTTAAGCTTTCTGGTGGGAGGAATTTTGTTTAAAAAATGCAAGGAAGTTGTTCATCATTCCTCCACCTAGTTCTTCTATTGGGTACATTGCTTGGGCTGCTCTATCCTGGAGTAATCCAGATGGTATTTTAAGGAACGGAGTGCTCTCTGAGGGAGCCCTCTAGTGGTGAAAGACAAAAACAAACCCCTATAAAAGGCAACCCTGTAGTCTCACTGTAATCGTTGCCATAGCATTTATAAAGGAGGAAGGTTTCTCAAGTGGCCCGTCAGGGGTTCCAGAATTCTGAAGGTCCAGGTTGAACCTGGAGATCCCATTGTCCTGCTAGCTATGAAGAAAAGGGAAGGAGAAAGGAGAGTTGTTTTGAAGAAAGACGTCTTCATGGTGGCAGAGGTGTCTCTGAATACAAAGGGGTGCGGATGTCACCCACACAACTATCCTGTGGGCAATGGGACAGTAAAATAAATGTTATGTGAGTGAAGGGCAAGAGCAGGCCTGGCCTTGTGTGGCTCAAGCAAGGATGTTCTAACCAACGAAAACTGCATCCTCAAGTTAGCTCAGGGGTATCCTGCTTCAATCGATTTCCAGGTTTCCGAAGAATGCTGTTAGTGCTACATTTTGTAAATCAGCTCCATTTGGGGGTGCAGAGGCATATCTAGGGGTATGCAGGCCCGGGTGTGTGTGAAAACACCTATCAGACTATGGAGTGCATGGCGTAAATGTGTGTTGCGATGTTCCACCACAGTCGCAGTGAGATCAAATGCAGGAGAAGCTTCCTAGCTTACTTGCACCATGGCACAAAGGTGTGCATTTTTTATTTTTGCCTGTCCTCCTTGCCTCGCCCTCACTCTAGGCGCTTTGAATATTTGGGTCACATAAAACGTACTAATTTCTAATGCGGAAATTGCAGTGAAGTGATTGGGCAGGGGGAGGCTGCCAATACAGGGTGCAAAGGACTTTTGGGGGGACAGATAATGAGGCAAATTTAGGTGACTCGCCCCACCGCAACTCAGAACAGGGCCTTCACAAAAAGCCTTGCGCCACTCTCATTTTTCTACTTACATATGTGTTTCTTTTAGATCCATGGGCTTAGCAAGAAATGAGTCTGTCCAGAACATTGCCTGTGGAGTGCTGGGTGGTTTGTATGTTTTAAGTTAAAAGCTTCATTTAAGTTTTCAAAATCCCACGTTGCTCTGCTTTAATGACAAAAACCCGAGTACTGCAAGTAGCGTTCTAGACCCCTCACATTGTATGGGGCAGTAAAGGCTAATAGAGGACACAAACAACCACCAGAAATAAAGGCCTGTGTGAAGCAACAGAACATAGAAAAAATATATACAAACAAGACTATACACTGCTTGAGCACTTTTTTTATTATTTTAGGATGAGAAAGAAACTAAACCTCGCTCCTCCTTCTCTCTTACAAGGTATAATGAAGGAAAGTTTATACTTTTACCCCCCCCCAAAAAAAAACCACCCTAGACTTACTTGCATGCACTTTGGTAGGCTTTATCAACTCTGGAGGGGCTCCTGTGCTTGCAAATTTCATTCACTTTGATCAAAAGGGGGGGGGGATATAATTGAGATTCCCCATTATAGTGAATGGGAAAGGCTAGAGTTTTTGTTTTATACAGAGCAGCTTGGAAAGATAGAAGCAGAGAGTTTGCAGAATGGCTTTGGGTTTTTTAATGCACAGTTACAGCGCAAGTCTTGGGGCCCATTGACACACCTTGTATATATTCCAGAGGACAAAATTCAAGTGTATGTAAATCACAAATTTCCCTTACAAAATACTTGGAAACAGAGGTATAATCTGTTTGCTGTTTCTCTTTACTTGAAAGGGGGGAAATAGCATTTTTCTTTGTGTGCAGTGCATGTGGAATTGCGACGTGGATTATCTATGCCCAAGTATAAAATGCAATGTGAAAAGCCACCCTGATTCAGGGACAGACTCCAGAGGAACACCAAAAGAGGGCAGGTGATGCTGAGTAAGGCTGCTCTTGCACACTTCCTTTTCTCTGTATGACTTGAGGTGTGCACAGTCCCTGTTGACCTTCGTCATTTTTAGGCCTGTGTGCTTTTGGTGTCCCATAAAACGCTTCCCGTGTTCCAGCAAAGATGAAAGCTATAGGAATCAAGAGAAGGGGTTGCTGTTTTTTGACGGAGTGGGTGGGAAGTACAAGGAAGAAGTGTTGTGAATTCCAACAGGAGAAGGCTAAAGAAAGACCCAGAGATAGTTTCAGATACATAGAGTATTTTACCACTGATGAAGCTTAGCTAGGGAGAGAGAGAAAGATAAGAAATAATTCTGAGCTATGGAAATGAATATGTACATTAGGACACCAGTCGTATAATTATTCTTTACATTGTGCTTGCGTTTATCTTAAGAGCCTCTGCGTTGGATGTGTCCAGCAAACTTTTATTTGAATTAATAAATATTTGAAAGTTATCCTTGTGCCGTGAGATAAGCATTTGGTCCTGGGAAGACCCTGATTAGCTCCATCGATATATGCGTTACTCTTGCGCACCAAATAGTCCCAAAGCTTTTCTTCTAAAATACAATCCTGGCAGGTGCTTCATTTTCAGAGAAATTGTGGATTCAGAAGCTAAAAGTCTATTTGAGTTCCTGGGGAATAAGCTTGGAATAAGCAGGGGAATAAGCTTGGGCCCTATGAATTTGAAATTTAAATATTAAAGTGGCCCTGGGAATCCTTAGGAAAGGGGAATGAGCTAAATCCAGCTAGGTCTTGCCGGTTACCCCTGACAGAAAGTTATTGCGGAGATCATTTTCTGGTTTGGCGCTCAATCCCAAATATGTGTGTGTTCATGTTATAATCAAGAGGCCTGCAGTCTGTTCCCCATACCTGGGGTTCAAGCAAGTTGGGCCCTGAGCAGGATCTACAGCATAGGGATACGGGTGGTGCTATTTTTCTAGAAAAAGTGGTGCCAGAACTCTGAATTCCTCCCTTGTTCTCTTATGATGGCAATGGGGCCCACCTGAAAGGTGCTGGAACTGAGTTCTGGAGAGCTGGAGGGAAAGCCCTGGGTTACTGGTGCTGTGGAGGTACTGAAACCAAGCCAGACCACTTGTTTAGAGGAACCAGAGCTGGGGTGGAAACTAGAGACAAGACAGAGAACTAGAGCTAGCACTGCTCAACGGAGAGTTGTAGAGAGCGGTTGTCACATCAGAGGCTTATGAGAGATGGAGCGGCCTATAGCCTGAGCCCTCCCTTCCCCAGCTACTTGCTGGGTTATCCAGTACACTGGGTTCCTCTCCATTGTTATCACAGTTCCTGAGCCTCAGAGGATGAAGGGGAAAGTCAGGGGACAATCAAAAGTATGAGGGAGTCCTGGAGGTGGGGCAGCAAGTTGTCCTTGGACCTGGGCAGCTCAGTGGGCTCTTCAGATTCAGCTGCAGTTGCTAGAGTTTCCCATAGCGTCATGTTCCTCCTCCTCAAATGTGGTCTTTCCAGAAGCCTGGCCAGGCTGAACCACGAGACCACCTTAGGCTGAAACGTAACTTTGAGTGTATATCCCATATCAGATCTTAGCAGCCAACATCTAGATTAAGACATATGAAGTGAATCCTTTTGTTACTTTATTTCATCCTTTAAAAAAAAGAGAGAGAAGAAAAGAAACAGGCAGTGAATGTATTTCCTAATAAGTGACCTTTAATTTATTATATTTTTCTGGTTTTGCATTTTTAATTCAAGCGCTGTGCTCTGTAATCAGAAATTTTGCTTTCTGTGCTGCTCCAGAACTTATAGAGGAGTAAAATAAGAGGAACAACTAATTTGGTATAACCTGGTTTTGTTCAAAACAAAACAAAACAAAACAAAACAAAACATGTATAACTGTTTGTTCATTTCTCAGTGTAAATCTGTGAAGCTTTGGGTTTTCTAAAGCAAGCATAGTCAAACTCGGCCCTCCAGATGTTTTGGGACTACAACTCCCATCATCCCTAGCAAACAGGACCAGTGGTCAGGGATGATGGGAACTGTAGTCTCAAAACATCCGGAGGGCTGAGTTTGCCTATGCCTGTTCTAGAGCAAGGCTCTGATTCAGAGCAACATTCAACAAGTGTTCTCTGAAGTAGCCTGAGGCAAACTGATAAACTTTCCAAAACAGGATCGGAACCAAATTTTGTTTTCAGCGCACATTCCTACTTTGGAATCCCTGCTGTTTCCAGTTTTGATGTGCATGTAGATAAGCGAGCCTCCTTGTAGCAGGTTTACTTGCCAGTCCTATGAAAGCTAAATAATTTGTTCAGTCTTCAGTTTGCCACAGAACTCTTTAGTGTTTCCTGCAACAGACTAACAGTTAGTGACTTCTTGATCATTCTTCGAGATTTGCACTTAGCTACAGCGTCAGGTAGCTTGTTCATATAATCATGGCTGGTATTTACTTCTGTTGCACGAGATCTGGAGCAGGGAGGTACAGTAATAAGAAAAAGCATATTTTTTGCCAACTACCCCTCAGCTGAGCAACTTTCCGATTCGGTTGCACAGTTTACCCAGCAGATGGCAGCAATAGTATACGCACAGTGCATACTGTTAGAAAAACTTAGGTTAGCCTCCAGCTGGCAGTACAGCAGCAGCAAAAATAAAATAAAAGAGATAGGTATGGTGGCCAAAGAGGGACCAGATATTTATTCACAATGCTGCACATTTTGATACATTCAAAATAAGATGGAAAACTGAATCTGATCACAGATTGGCTTGTGGAGTGGGGAGATAAATGATAGGCACTGGAAGTGAGGGAAGTTATGGACAGCTGCCTGGGGTTTGATATTTCTGGACCCAAGGATCCCAGGGAAGACGACTTCAATCCCAATAATGATATTTAAGGGTTTTAGGCTTTTCATAGCATTTCCACCATTGCAGGAGAGGGCACTCACAGGTTGATAGCATTGTATTCCTTTTTTCCTTCCTTTGCACTGGGTCTGGGCTGGGTAGAGGAAGAGCAGAGCAGAGTAGGCGTTAGTTTTAGTTATGTGGTTGCAGCAGGGGTGGGAGAACCTGTGGCCCCTCCAAATGTTGCTGGGCTACGACTCTCACCATCCCTGACCATTGAACATGTTAGTGGGACTGATGGGAGTTGGAGTCTGACAACAAGAGAACAGGCCTTTTCTGTGCTGGCTCCCCCGTTGTGGAATGCTGTCCGCAGAGAGGCTCATCTGGCACCATCGTTACATGTCTTTAGGCGCCAGGCCAAAACATTCCTTTTTACCCAGGCCTATGGCTATTAAAGGGATGCAGGTGGTGCAACAACTGGAAGGCCGTAGGCTTCAACATCCCTAAACTACAATGACCGAAATGGCGATGTGAATCTGGTACTAGAGACCTTCAGATGTATTCTTCACCCAGTGGCCTTGCCCATACAGGTGTCCTGCTGTGGCACATCTACGATGGGCACGTAGCTTAGTGGTAGAGCCCTTATTTGCACATAGCGAGGCATGAGGTTCAATACCAGCTTCTCCATGCAGGACTAGACAAGACCCATCTTTGAAACCCTGAATCATAGAATTGTAAAGTTGGAAGGGGAAACAAGGGTCATCTAGTCCAACCCCCTGCAATGCAGGGATCTTTCATCCAACCTGGGGCTCGAACTCACAGCCCTGAGATTAAGGGGTCTTATGCTCTACCAGTTGAGCTATCAGGCAGAACCTCTGCATGTGTGAACCAAGTGGTGCCCACATTCTATATATGACCCTAAGACTCCAAAAGTAGGTTTTCCTTGAAACTGCCTGTGAATCTCCCTTCTTAACTTTCCCATTGCGGCTGACTGCAGACCATGCCAGGTCCACTAGAGGGCGCTGCAGCTTAGCAGAGGAGCAGAAGCTTTTGCAATCAATCAATGGTTTTGCTCAAAGCGCTGGCTTCCCCAGCAGGGAGTTGCGTGGCAGAGCTTCTCGTTTGCGTAAATTACACGCACCCTGTTTTTAAATGTTGCCACTGGCATGGCTAAGGGAGGTGTAGGCACCATTCTGGGCTTCACGGCGTTTTCTGAACCAAAGATCGATAGGAATTAAAACCTATTTCCAGTACTTTTTTTAAGCAAAAACAGCAGCAGTAACAACACACACACACACACACACACACACACACACACACAAATTCCAACAAGCAGTGCTTCCTCCTGCAGGGTTTGCAGCCTGAACGAACTCTGCAGTATTGAGCTAATGCCTGAGAACCAGCAAAGGAAATTGAGTGGAAACTGACAAGGGAACAGAGATGAAACTGACTTCTTTCTCTCCCATTGGCAGCTGAGAGAAGGAAAGAACAGGCTATTGCCTTGGTTATTTATCTGGGTAATAAGGGCATCCCCCCAGTAAGAGCAGATGGAGTGTATGAACTAGATATGGAGAGAAATGCAGCCGGCCCTGCCTCCAGGATCTAGAAGCCCAAGCCCTGATTCTGCAGATCTTCACGGGATGGACTTTATTCACCTGTGTAGTCCTGTTTCAAGACCCTGATGTTGGGAAAGATGGAGGGCACAAGGAGAAGGGGACAACAGAGGACGAGATGGTTGGACAGTGTTCTCGAAGCTACAAACACGAATCTGACCAAACTGTGGGAGGCAGTGGAAGACAGGAGTGCCTTGTGTGCTCTGGTCCGTGGGGTCATGAAGAGTCGGACACGACTAAACGACTAAACAACAACAGTCCTGTTGCAGAAAGTGAACGGGCCACCTCTGTACAGCAAGGAGTTCTAAAATGGCCAGTTGTTGTTTTTGGAGTCCCTTTGACTTCTCTGCTATATTAATTAAACACTGTGCAGAGATGGTCTGTGAATGTGTGTGGGGCGGGGGGAAATACCACTAACCTGAAAGCCGGAACAAGTACTATAGGCATCTGCTCTATTTGCATGATTTGGAACCCTGCAAAAGACAGGGTTCCCAAATCACATGTACGACACTTACATACAACTTACACAGACAGAAGACCTTCTGTTGAATGTGTGGTTGTTGGGAGGTGGCAGCAGGCATGGTCCTGATTCTCCCCACCACCACCGCCCCTTCCCACACCGTTTACCAGTGCAAGGCTTTCATAGCATCTTAACGGAGATGTTGACTTTTTAATCCTTTGTGCTTTAGAAGAAACAAACACCTGGGTTAGGACTTTGTGCTGAGTCTTCTTCCCTGCTCCTTTGGACCCAGCACTGTACTGAAGTATAAGCAAGGCAACGAAGGCTGGAGGAAGGGAAGCGAAGAACAGGATCTTGCAGAAGCTCAGAAGCCGAGGGGCTGGGCAGAAAGAGCCTGATGTGCTTATCTCCCCTGAGTTCTACTGTATGTGTGCTTCTCCTAGGCACCTTTCAGCTTATATTCTAGGAGTTGGTCAGCACCATAGGGTGTGTGAGTCAACTAAGTTGTTGTGTGCACATAACAAGGTCCTCTTGCACAACAAGACTTTCCCCCTCTCTATTTCTTCCATGCACCCCCTAAATCTGCTCAGGAGGGTTGGAGGAAACCCCAGAACAGGTTTGGTGGATGCATGAGAGGAAGAGAATGGGCAGAGAAGGCTTAGCTCTGTAAGTGGGCTTAGTTACACCCATCCACACCCACACACCCCAGTTAGCACTACAGTGGTACCTCAGTTTACAGACACTTCAGGTTACAGACTCCACTAACCCAGAAATAGTACCTCAGGTTAAGAACTTTGCTTCAGGATGAGAACAGAAATCGCGTGGTGCTGGCAGCGGGAGGCCCCATTAGCTAAAGTGGTATCTCAGGTTAGAACAGTTTCAGGTTAAGAACACACCTCTAGAACGAATTAAGTTCTTAACCCGAGGTACCACTGTACATTGAATTTCACCCAGTGGAATATGGAGGGGAGGGACTGTAATGTAGACACTATTGGCATATCCTTTATTTAACGTGATTCCCCACAAGTTAGATAAAGGGGGAGGGGGGAGTCCGAGCTATATAGAACAATAAATGAGTTTAGCAATATGTTGGAAATATCGACAGTACAACATTTGCACTGAACCCAATGAAATGTTGCTCTGGGTTTTCTCTGGTTATTCCTCCTCCTCCCCCAGTAGCATTTATAGCAGTTGGTTTTGAATGTCCCAAGCGACCTTTTTAAACACAAGGTCCAAGAGATAATTGGCCACTGATGACCACAGGGGCCCTGCTGGCACCAAGCTGCCTTCTCCACCCTGCTGGACTCTTTTATTTGATTTGCTCAGTAACACTGAAATCTCTTAAAAGGATATTCCAGTCCTCCCCTGGTTCACTCCCCCCCATCCCAGCCAAAGTGAATTGCTTGTTTTTCTCGGTGAGCAGGAAAGGGGTTAAAATGAAGCTGTAGCCGAAAGGAAAGTACTTGGGTGCTGGTGAAGAGTACAGGACTTGGAAAGGCAGTTTCAGGTGTAGGTAAAGGTAAAGGGACCCCTGACCATTAGGTCCAGTCGTGGCTGACTCTGGGGTTGCGGCGCTCATCTCGCTTTATTGGCTGAGGGAGCCGGTGTACAGCTTCCGGGTCATGTGGCCAGCATGACTAAGCCGCTTCTGGTGAACCAGAGCAGTGCATGGAAACGCCGTTTACCTTCCTGCCGGAGCGGTACCTATTTATCTACTTGCACTTTGACGTTCTTTCGAACTGCTAGGTTGGCAGGAGCAGGGACCGAGCAACAGGAGCTCACCCCGTTGCGGGGATTCGAACCGCCGACCTTCTGATCGGCAAGTCCTAGGCTCTGTGGTTTAACCCACAGCGCCACCCATGTCCCTCGGGTGTAGTTGCGTAGCAGTAAAGCAGCTTACATTAGCACAAGGGTTCTTGCAATGTGGTCAAAAGTCATTCTAAACTTGTTTTAACTGAGACCAGTAGTATGGTCAACAAGTGCACACAGGCTTTCCTTCCCTCCCACACAACAAACAACCCAAGGATGCCTCCAGGATGTCATTATTTTTGTGACAGCCACTGACTTGGACGGCTCAAAGGGGATTTGGGCTATCAGTGGCTACTAGCCACAACTCTGCTGTGCCTCTACAGTTTAGGGTGCTTCTGAATACCAGTTGCTGGAAACCACTGGAGGGGAGACAGTGCTCTGGTGCTCAGGTCCCCACAGGCATCTCGTTGGCCACTGTGAGAACAGGATTCTGGTCTACATGGTCCATCGGCCTGATCCAGCTGTGCTCTTTTTATGCTCTTGTGAGAGGGATTTAGGTGCACATTGGAAATTTAGGTTTGTGCTGTTAAAGCGTACAGTATTTAAGAAAAACCCCGTTTTTAAGAAACCCAGACTTGTTATGGTTTAGGAAAGTGAAATGGAAATGCACTGGACTGGATGAACAGAATCATAGAATCATAGAAGTGTAGAGTTGGAAGGGACCACAAGGGCCATCTAGTCCAACTCCCTGCAATGCAGGAATCATTTACCCAACATGGGGCTCGAACTCACAACCCTGAGACCAACAGTCTCATGCTCTACCAACTGAGCTATCTCTCAGGATAGTGAGAACAGAAGTGAGTGGCAAGCCATGCAAAGGCTCCACAAGTAAATGGGGATGCATTCGCAATAAAGGCAGGACATAGTCTAACCTCCGTGTAAAGATGGTGCAAGCAAATCAGGAAAAAGGCTCAAAAAAAGGGCCTTTAAAGTGGCCCAGGGATGTGCCTAGTTTGCCACTTGCAGAAGAAACAAACTAGTAGATATTGTTTTCCCAAAGCTGTAGATTTCTAGCAGGTTTGGAGCCACACTAACAGCAGTCTTTAGCTTCCAGGTTGGTAAAGGAGGCAGTGGAGGATGGATGGCTTCTGTTTCCTTTGCCTCTGAATGTTTTTATCTGTGCATCCTCTGTTCGTCTTAGTTACCCCTCCCTTTAAAAAATAATAATTGTCCCTTTGGCATGCATACATAGAGCATGGTATGCCACTTAGTTGCTGATAAAAATAGTTGCATTGTGTTGCATAGAACCAGTGAGTTGGCAAGATATACAAGGTGTTCCTGAGGAATAGCCACATGGAGCATGAAGAGGGGGCGAGGCATTCTTAGGCTGTGTAGAGACAACAGTTTAAAGTGGATTTGATGCATCTCTTCCTCCCCACCTTTAATTTGGATTTTCCTGATCTGTGGATAATGCAGAAAGGGGGCATAGCATAGTGGAACATAGCAAGCTGCCTTCTACTGAGTCAGACCATTGGTCCACCTGGTTCAGTACTGTCTACTGGGTTTCCCAAACTTGGGTGTCCAGCTGTTTGTGGACTATAGTTCCCATCATCGCTGACCAATGGTCCTGCTAGCTTGGGATGATGGGAGTTGTAGTCCCAAAACAGCAGGAGACTCAAGCTTGGGAAACCCTGGTCTATACTGACTGGCAAGATTATGGCATGACTCTTGAGGATTGTATTCCTGAACCAACCGGGAGGTGCTGGGAACTGAACCCGGGACCTTCTGCATGCACAGCAGATGCCCTGCCATTAGACTGTAGCCTAGGGGTGCCCAAACTTTTTTCAAAGAGGGCCAGATTTGATGAAGTGAACATGTATGAGGGCCAACCAAAGTTTTTTTAGGATTGAGTTTGCTGAGCTATTTTTAGGAGTTTACCCCAGGACATATACTGCCACGGGGGCAGGATTAAATCGACTGGTGGACTGGATTACACCCCCGAAACGGGCTTTAGACATGCCTGCTATAGCCCTTCCCCAATGCTGTTTTCATATTACAACCCTCATGCAATAAGCAATGAGAAATGGGTTGAGGCTACTCACCATGGCTCCACGCTGTCTTAACTGCTATGAATGTGGAGTCTGGTATGGGAGCTCTCCACATGGTGAGCAGTTCTTCATGTCCAGACTGCATACTACTTGGAGATCTGGTGGGGAGAAGCTTGGACCTCTGCTCCCTACTCTTTCTCTGCTTCCTCCAGAGACCTTGCTCCCAATGTTCTTCCAGCGTTCGAGACTCCTCCTCGTATTCTAACCAGGTCAGCCTTTTGCTTTTAAGAGCACGCAGTGTCCAGCCTTACAAAGGAGCCATTGTACACAGACGTATTCTTATGAAATGCTCTTATATGGTTATTGACCTACTTTTGGAGCTGTTTGATGGGGTTACTAATTGGCATTTTATTAAGTGATGCGTGCAAAAGATACCTAATACGTTCAGAGCCTAATAATAAAAAAGCAGCAACCTAGAGAATGGAAGGGATAGCGTGTTGGGAACTGTGTTTGGGAAGGTAGTGTGTCTGCGTGGGCGGAGAATAGTTAATATTGCCATTGTCTAATAGTAAAGAAAGGCTTCTTTTTTTATATAAAAAAATCCATTTTGAAGAGGAATTTGAAAGTAGGCTGTGCTGGCTTGTGGGAGAGAGATTATTGTATCTGCAAGGACCAACACAGAAAGCCACAAAAGCTAGAGAGGGATGTTTTCTTTTTGGAAAAAATAAATAAACCCCAAACCATTGGGAGCACAGTAAGCTTGCAATCCATTCTAACAAGAAGAGATATTCAAAGTAGAGGAGGTGCTTCTCATTGGTGCAAGATTTTGAGCATCTTGCAACACTTAGTGCAAAATGGATAGGTAAAAAGACTGTCCTATATGCAACTTCCTTTGCTTGCAAGTCGCCAGCAACGAATGAAGCATTTTTCCTGCTTGCAACTCTCAGAAAACCTGTGGGTGGGGTGGGCTAGGGTGGGGAAAATACTTTTATTTTTCCAGTGTTCAACAGTAGTGTTTGATCTTACTCTCATTATTTTTTGGGGGGTGTTTGTTATGTTTGTGTGTGTGAATCCTGCACATGTGGTTAGGGGGCATGCAGTGTTTTGGCTTATTTTTAGCGTAGTTTCATGGAGAACATTGTGAGGTGGAAATGGTGGCCGCTGATGGAAGGTTTACTTCACAACAGCAAAACACGTTTGAAAAGAGCAAAAGGAAAGAACAAACACTGCTGCTGTTCAGCAAGCCCCTGCCCCTGAAATGAGCATAGACTCTTCCCCAAAATTTAAAGAGTGGCTGGGGAAACCCAGCCAGGTGGACGGGGTATGAATAATAAGTTTTTGTTGTTATCAGAGAGACTTTCCAAACAGATCCGTCTCACCCACCCATCCAAAATGTGAAGCAGAAGTTCTTTTCAAGAGAACATTAAGCTCAGTTCTCCTTCTTTTAAAAGATAGACCAGCTGATAAAGAGGGAGGGGCCGAACCTACCAAGTTCCATGGTACTGCCATGCAAAATGTTTTACTAAGTTACGCTGTTTCAGGGGATTGTGCCGTTTCGGAGGAATGACCTCTTTCTTTTTTTGCATCGTCTTTTTGCTTTCAACCTTCTCTTACCATTCTTGAGTTAATAATAATCAGAAACCAGAAGCCTTCCTTTTGGGTATTGTAGGTAGAGAAATACATAAGCGAGATAAAACATTGTTTTTGTATGCAATGACTGCAGCAAGAATACTGTTAAAAATGGAAACAGGAAGAGATCCCAACAAAAGGAGAGTGGCAGATGAAGTTAATGGACTATGCCGAGTTGGCGAAACTAACTGGGAAAATTCAGAACCAGCAGCACCAGACCTTTTTGAAAGACTGGAATAAATTTACATTGTATTTGAGAGACAATTGTAAACAATTGACATCGTTAGTAGGGCTACAAGAAGTTTTGTAAGGTTAGAGATATCGGTTATTATCAATATGATGTTTAAATGGTGTATTTAAGATTTGGATTTAAGGGTAATAATAATAATAGTAGTAACAAAATGCAATATCAGAGTATAATTAGGAAAACCATTAGTTGAGGAGGAGGGATGTCTCAGGCCAAGATGGCCAAGTGGTTTTTATGTATTATATGTAAGATGGATGTTTTGTCAATTTTTAAAATAAAATTTAATAAAAATTACTAATACTAATAATAATCAGAAACCACATGGCGCTATTTCTTCCTGTTGCAAATGACCTCACAGGTTGCATTGTACCACAATGAGGACTAGAAAGCAGCCCTCGAGCTTAGGCATGCCAGCTCCCTCATTGCAGAACCAAAAGGCTGTGTGCTCATGACCATTGACTCTGGCTCCAGTGCTGGCTTTTGACTCCACGTGCACACAATGTCCCCCGTGACACAGAGCTGTCCTGCAGTTTTTTGAGTCTGTTGTGTTTCCCCTCAAGCCAGCTTCTATCTGAATGGAAAAAAAACCTAAGCCACATTCACTTTGCAATTAAGCTGAGTTGTGCACATTTGAGACCGCCATTGCATGTGCACAGATGACAGCTTCACGAATGGGAGTTCAAGGGGCCAGGTTGCAGGGGGCAGGGAAAACAAACACATAATGCGCATTGGGCGAAGACTTCCCTGCTCCGTCTCCGGTGTGCGTGGCAAGGTGCAAACGCGATTTGAAACGCAGCGAGGGGAAATGACCTCCCTGTATTTTAAGCCGCTAATGTGCACACAGCCTTGGCAAATTTAATCTGAGATGCACTTGCTGCCTGCAGAATAATTCATGCAACTGTACCCCACCCACTGCCACCCTGGGACTGGCTCCATTTCCGAAGCAAGCTCCCTTCAAATCCTTCCACAGCATTTGGCAGCATTAATCCTGTTGGCCTTGGCAATTTCTGCAGGTGCTGAGAAGGCTTTTGTCGGGGACTGGCTGGCTGGCTGGCTGATAGGAGAAGTAATTCTCTGTGGCAAGAGCCCTTGGAAACAATCTGGCAGATGGAGCCCCAATTCCCATGCTGGGGGTTGTGGGGGGGAGGGGTGTTGTCAGGGGCAAAGTGCATGTAAAGTTGCTGGCATAGCTGCCTTATGGGCAATGGGGCCGTGGAGCTCATGCAGAGAAGGTCTGGCCTTTGGGTTGCTTATGAAGCTCCTGTTCCGGATGGGGCTTCCTGGAAGCACCATGGATGGGGCCAGGCAGATGGAGCGAGCAAGCCCTTGCCTTGGTTTGCCTTCACAGTTCTGCCCCCCCCCCCAAGCTATAAAGCAACGAGCAGGACTGGAAGGGGCCAGCGGTCACCTCGCCTCAGGAAGCAGCAGCCGTTGCCTTAATTGTTAGTCGGGACTTGTCAGCGGCATCGCAGGAGCATGGGATAAAGTGTTCCAGTGAAAGAGATAATTGAAAATCAAAAAAGACTTTGTTAATTTGATTAGACAGAGCCGGAGTTGAATTGTTCTTCATCAAAAGAGATTTAATTTTGACACACAATTAAATCCTTCTGCTGTACTGGTGCCCTGCTCCCTTCCCAGCAACCGAGACTGACTCAGGGATGCGGGAGTGGGGAGCTTTAAGGGATGGCGAGGGGATTAAAGGGGCCAAGAGGAGAGAGAGGCAGGCGGGGAGGGTTCCCAGAACAGGCAGGGGAAGGGAAGAGGCATCAAATGCACCGCAGATGGACCAGGGTGGGTGGAATAGGAGATGTGATGAAGAGATCATTGTAGACCATGAAGCCCCTGCTCTCTCTCTTATGCGCACGCTTGCTCTCTCACACACAACCGCCACTCATCAGCTCAGGCAATGAGACTCACAGGATTGACATATTTTGAGAGCTCAAATCTCTTGATTAAGGAACCATTGGGGTTGGCGCGGCTGAGGCTCAGTAATGTGACAGTTGCGGTGTGCGAGGGGTTCAGTTCTGCTGGTATCCTTTTTCCAAGCTCTGGCAACTTAAGTACTTGTTAGCTTGGCGGGACTTGTGCGTTGGTACCCTGAAACTTTGGAGGGGGAACTCTGCTTAGCCATGAAGCTCACAGGGTATTGCGGCCCTTCGGCAGACTCGCCATCTTTAAACTGTTGGAAGGCTGGTAATCAAGGCAAGATGGGGCAGAGCCCTTCCAATATTTTTACTACTATGTTGCTCGGGTGCCAGCAGTGTCTTTGCAAAGGAGGAGTGTGAGAAGAAAACCAGAACAAATCCCAGCCCTCCCTGTTTCAGTGGCCACCCCACCAGGTGCTGTGTTTACCAGCTACTGCTGCCCTGAAACAGCTCACAAGATTGAGAAGGGAAACGAGAAGGGGTTGTGAAGCACTCCTATGCAATTCAAAGTGGTATGAAAATTGAGAGCTGGTTATAACCTTTGGATTTTTGTCTGCATGGTGTCTGCCGTGCAGGGGAGAAATAGGCCAGGAAGGGTAGGCAATGAAACAACTCTTCCCCCTTCCCTCCATAGCAGTAGGAGTAAGCTATCCCTGGGCTTTTCTGGCTTTTCTTTTGCCTACAGCTTATGGAGACACTGCAGAGAGAGGCTAATAAAATGGGTGCTCTGAAACACTGAGGAGAGGAGCTGTGTGGCAGTTGATTTGCAGTGTGTGTGAGATAGATAGATAGATAGATAGATAGATAGATAGATAGATAGATAGATTATGATATGATGATATGATATATGATATATAGATAGATAGATAGATAGATAGATGATAGATAGATAGATAGATAGATAGATAGATGATAGATAGATAGATAGATAGATAGACAGACAGACATCTGAAGGCAGCCCTGTTTAGGGACGCTTTTAATGTTTAACAGACCACTGTATTTTAATACTTTGTTGGAAGCCGCCCAGGGTGGCTGGGGAGGCGGGGTATAAATAAAAAAATATTATTATTACTATTATGATAGAGATAGATAGATATAGATAGATGATAGATAGATAGATAGATAGATAGATAGATAGATAGATAGATAGGAGAAGCAGGGGAGGGAGGCATTCGGTATGGTGGCCGCTGTTGCTGGTCAGGAGCACAGCATTTGCTTTTGCCTCTGGAGCATAAAAATGCTGCAGTTTCAGTGCACATTATATTGTCGCCTAACACCCAGCTTCTTTCTGAGGGCAAAGCTGTTGTCTTAGTACCCCAACTGCTTGTTGCTCATCTCCCTCCTCTGCCTGCCCTTCTCTCCTCCAGAGATGCCTCTATCCCGTAGAGAAATCCCGTCAGAATTCCACTCCATATGCTTGCAGGGCAAATCTGGCTATTTCAGTGCTATTGGTTTGAGTGTTATGAGCGGAATGTTGTGGGTGCACTGAATGGAATGTTGGCCTTGGATGCCCAGCAGCCCAGGAATACCCCCTGGGCTGTGGTGTCAGGATTAGAAGGGTCTGGTGAGCTGCTTTCTGATGATAGGGCATTGCAAGTGAGCTTCATGATCCGAGTTACCTGCCAGGGGGACCAGGAGGGGGCAGAGAGAGGTGAAAGTGAAGAGGACAATCATGGCACTTATTGAATCTAGATAACCATAGCCATTTATTTATTTCAGTTATATAGTGCCCCTCCAAAATCTAAATCTGGGAAGTTGACAGAGGAATAGGAAGGAAATGGAGTCAAGGGTGAAACAAGGGAAGAACCCATGTGTTGATTTCACTCGTGGGTTATGGTTGCCACGCATAACAGGTTGTATTTGCTGTGCATTTGAGGAGAACCAGGATTGGTTCTGTCAACATAACAGGGGATGGTACACTATCGGGCACAAGATTTTACCAACCCTGTCATATCCCAGAAGGTTTCGTCACAGGGGCCCAGGAAATTCCTCACGTTCAGAATGTGGGTAGGGGGGTCATGTATTCAGATGGTTGCACGAGTCCTGTTACTAAAATTAACCCAATTATTGTTTGCTGTAGGCCACAATAACCCATTCCACAGTGAATCGGCTAGTCTTTAAGGTGCTTTATTTCATTTTTGCTGCAGCGGCCACCCTTTCGGTATTTCGAAACTGTCATTTCCAAGTTCAGCGGCAAGCGAACAGGCTCCCGGGAATACGAGGTAGCGGGATGGAAGGTCCCAGTGGGGAAGGGCCATCATGAAGGGCAAAATGCTTGCTTGCCCCACCTGCTCCTCCTTTGTGGCGCTTCGCTACTCTCCATCTCTAGATCAGCAGCACTGCAGTCTCGCTGGCTCATCTGGGGCGAGATAATTGAGCAAACAGGCAGGAGGCAGGGGACGCTGGGGCCAGTGTTAATTTAATTGAGTCGGTTTGTTCACAGCAGAATATTAACCTCTCGGGCAATAGCTTGAGAGAGAATTCTACTAAAGCGCTGGTTCAGTGCGGGGGCTGTAAGCCGACATACCCCTGATATCATTGGTGGAGGGGCTGTGGGAACAATCCCTGCGCACCCTTGCTCTGCTATCTGATGATGCAGACGTATTATTGCTGCAGCAGCCAGAGACGGATTCCGCTAGAGAGGGGATTGCAAATTAAACAACCCCAGTGGGACTGGCTCACGATACAAGGAATGTCTTGCTTAAACATAGGAGTGGTGGCCGGGGGGGGGGGGGCGTGAGTGGGGAGAAGAGAGGAGAGGGAAGCCCGTCTCTGCTTGGCCAGAGGGAGGCAACTGTGAGATACCAAAGTGTGGTGAGGAAGAGGGGATTCCCTTGCCCATCTTAGATTTATGGTGTCGATTAGGGGAGGGGAGGTTGCAGGACAGGCCCCTGTTCCATAAGCAGAAGCCTCTGTTTCAGAAAACCACTCTGCTGAAGCAGCAAAACTTGGGGCAGACAGAGCTGATAAAGGTAAAAAGGTAAAGGTACCCCTGCCCGTACGGGCCAGTCTTGACAGACTCTAGGGTTGTGCGCCCATCTCACTCAAGAGGCCGGGGGCCAGCGCTGTCCGGAGACACTTCCGGGTCACGTGGCCAGCGTGACATCGCTGCTCTGGCGAGCCAGAGCCTCACACGGAAACGGCGTTTACCTTCCCGCTAGTAAGCGGTCCCTATTTATCTACTTGCACCCGGGAGTGCTTTCGAACTGCTAGGTTGGCAGGCGCTGGGACCGAACAACGGGAGCGCACCCCGCCGCGGGGATTCGAACCGCCGACCTTTCGATCGGCAAGCCCTAGGCGCTGAGGCATTTACCCACAGCGCCACCCGCGTCGACAGAGCTGATAGGATCTGGCAAATGGACACCATGGGGTTAAAAGGAGAGGAACATTGCAGGAGCCCAGGATTTGGAATGGGAGAAGGGGGGAAAGCTCCTATGGTTTAGGACAGGGGCCAGCAAACCTTTTCAGCAGGGGGCCGTTCCACTGTCCCTCAGACGTTGTGGGGGGCCGGACTATATTTTGAAGAAAAATAATGAACAAATTCCTATGCCCCACAAATAACCCAGAGATGCATTTTAAATAAAAGGGCACATTCTATTCATGTAAAAACACGCTGATTCCCGGACTGTTTGCAGGCCAGATTTAGAAGGAGATTGGGCCGGATCCGGCCCCTGGGCCTTCGTTTGCCTACCCATGGTTTAGGATGAAAAATAGCATCCTTCCAATACACAACCGGGTTAAGGTCGGGTAGAGACTGGTTTCGCGACTGAGGGGCAACTGCCGAGCTGGAATGTGGAAGGGGAGAGGCAGACTATTCTCAGAGTCAGAACTGGGAATTAGTAATGGAGCAGTGAAATCGGCAGCTAAGAATGATTGGGGGGGGGTGTATTATGCACAGGGTTTCTTGCAGAGATTTAGGAAGTGATCAGGATCTTTACTGAAGTATTCCATTTTCCCTCTGTTTTCCCAGACTACCATCAAATTAAAGCTCTCTCCAGACAAAGTGCAGGCACCCATTTCTTTGCCCAGTTTGCTGTGACTTGGTATGCAATCCCTGCCAGCAGATATCTAAGTCTGCCAGTTGGTGTTCAAGGAGGTCCACTAAGCTGAGTTCTGTCCCTAATCAACCCACTTTGCTTTTCTATCAGTGGCCAGAAGACTAGAAAGGAGTAGGGTTAGGGTTGATCAGTCTTAACGTTTGTGTGGTCACTGACTGCCACACTCTGAAGGCAGAGAAGCAATTTCCCACGTTCCTCTCTTTCCTCCACCCTTCCCCAAACGATTGATTATGTTGTGGAGCCAATAGGGCAGCTCCCTATTTTCCATAAACGTTTCCCCATATTGATGTGTCTCTTTCTTTGGAATTTTAAAATACACTGCAGGGCCATTCTTCATTTCATCTGCCCGGGTCAAGATGTGAGTGTGATACCCACCCTTATAAAACTGATATATTTTTAATTTATATTTGTAACAAATGTATGTTTCTAGCTCTTGTGATTATGGAGTTTTGACTCTTCAGCGTAAATGTGCTGGTCCCAGAGAGAGAGAGAAAGCGCGCGTCCCTTAGGCTTTGAGCATAGGTCCACAGAAGGAGAGACAACCAGGAGTGTTTAATTCTGGATACCTGCACTGTATACCTGAAGGAGCATCTCCACCCATTCAGCCTGGACACTGAGGTCCTCCGTTGAGGGTCTTCTGATGGTTCCCTAACTCCCGAGAAGTGTAAAGAATTACAGAACTTTTAGATGACATCTGAAGGCAGCCCTGTATCAGGAGGTTTTTAATGCTTCGTGTTTTTATTATGTTTTTAAATATGCTGTAAGCAGCCCAGAGTGGCTGGGGAAACCCAGCCAAATGGGCGTGGTATTATTATAATTATTCACCACCAGGCAGAGGGCCTTCTCAGTAGTGGTACCCTCCCTGTGGAACATCCTCCCATCAGATGTCAAACAGATAAATAACAACTTTCTGAAGACAAATGAAGAACAGCCCTGCATTGGGAAGTTTTTAATGTTTGGTTTTTGCTGTGTTTTTATTATGTTGGAAGTCTCCCAGAGTGGCTGGGGCAACCCAGTCAGATGGACTGGGGTATAAATAATAAAATTGTTGTTGTTGTTGTTGTTGTTGTTACTACTACTATGTTCCGTGCCCTCTGCCCTTCCCAAACTAGATTACAGTGGTGCCTCGCAAAACGAAAAGAATCCGTTCCGCGAGTCTCTTCGTCTAGTGGTTTTTTCGCCTTGCGAAGCAAGCCCATTAGCGGATTAGCGCTATTAGTGGTTTAGCGGCTATTAAAGGCTTAAGGGATTAGCGGATTAGCTGCTAAAAGGCTATTAGCAGCTTAGTGCCTTAGAAAAAGGGGGTGGGGAGCGGAAAAAAATCGCAAGACATTTTCGTCTTGCGAAGCAAGCCCATAGAGAAATTCGTCCTGCGAAGCGCATTGAAAAACGGAAAACCCTTTCGTCTAGCGGGTTTTCCGTCTTGCGAGGCATTCGTCTTGCGGGGCACCACTGTATATGTTTACCATGTGGGGATGGAAGGATTACCCCTGCTGCTATTTTTTTTTTTTTTTTAATGCTTGGGAGGGACAATCGCATAGCAAACATTTCTAATTTGGGTCTTAGATATGCCCAATGCAAAGTGGGGGGTGAATGGGCGGAGCGGGGCAGGGAGGCAGACAAGTGGGATGCAATCGCTGGGGCAGGGCCCTTGGTAGCATTTTGTCCATCAGCTTGCAAAGCCCTGGAGGAGCCAGCACTGCTACAAATGTAGAAGCTGCAGAGCTCCCTTGCTTTCCATGGTGTTTACCTAGACCATGTTGGCTTGCTGCCTTATTTGTTCCCTTCTAATTGAGCAAATGTGCTGTACGCATGGAAGCTAGGCCAGCATCGACTTTATTAGAGGAGAGCATCAATAAAAGGGCTGCACGTTAGGAGGCTCTGCACAAGCTCTGTCAGATGAGAGGAGTTTTAAAGTTGCACTTTATTCATGATGTTTTGATTTCTCTTGCTCTGGGGACACTGACTTTGATAGATTGCGATGCAGCAGCAGAACAATATAATAATACACCGTAGCAACTGGCTTCCAGAACAGAAGCTTGCCATGTGCCCTGCACCCTTTCGCCCCTGCTTTAGTTTATTATGAAAATTAGGCTTAATTATTGACTGGAAAAGATGCTTTCCTTCTTCTCCCCCCTTTGTCTGGTTAAATTTGCTGTAGTGCTGATTGCATGCTGCAGCGGTAATAACTAGATCTGCTTTTGCTTGAGAATCACTCTTCTGGTTATGCTGGTTGGCGAGCAGTGCTGTACTGGCTGGTAAGCTGGTGTTATATCAGAGGCTGCTTTGTTGAAAGCAGTGCCCTGGTACAATGCTACATAGCGAAGCAATTTCAGTAGCACTGTGTTATAGCTGTGACTGCAGTTTATCTTGATTCTCTCTGGTGTTTATGGTGCTTACAGTCCACCTGGTCATCTGCACCATCCAGCGTCGCTGTATTGGAATTGCTTCTTGCAGGAAAAAATATATAGTTGGCCTCTTTTTTGATAACCCATATGCAGAAAAAAACGCAGTGTTCTCTAGATTGGCACGAATGAGCTTCCTTTGGGATTAGGATCCTGACCTCAGCCACTCCAGGGAACCAAGGGACTCCTTGACCTTCTCTTTTTAGGGAGCTCCAGCAATGGCTGCCAAAACACAGAGCTCTTCAAGGGGGCATAGGAAGAACTAGAGTAGAAACAACACTTCCACAGAGATTGAAATGTTCCGTAGGTGACTCACCACTTGACAAGGAACACTTCAAGCCAATTACAGTAGATGAAAGGGTCAGAGCATTATACTGGGTTTGCCAGGGACCTACATGTAAAGTCCAGTTTTGTAGGCCTGAATCAGATTCCTTTTCTCTTGCATTTTTTAGTTTTCATTACAGTGGTACCTCAGGTTAAGTACTTAATTCGTTCAGGAGGTCCGTTCTTAATCTGAAACTGTTCTTAACCTGAAGCACCACTTTAACTAATGGGGCTTCCTGCTGCCGCCGCGCCGGTGCTACACGATTTCTGTTCTCATCCTGAAGCAAAGTTCTTAACCCGAGGTACTATTTCTGAGTTAGCAGAGTCTGTAACCTGAAGCGTATGTAACCTGAAGCGTATGTAACCCTAGGTACCACTGTATTCCAAACCTGGCTCTACTCCCCCAATTCAATATTGGTGGTAGGCAGGCTGGAGAGAGATTTTTAATTTTGTTTATTCCTTATTTACTAGTACAGTGGTACCTCGGGTTACAGACGCTTCAGGTTATATATGCTTCAGGTTACAGACTCCGCTAACCCAGAAATAGTACCTCAGGTTAAGAACTTTGCTTCAGGATGAGAACAGAAATTGTGTGGCGGCAGCGTGGTGGCAGCAGGAGGCCCCATTAGCTAAAGTGGTACCTCAGGTTAAGAACACTTTCAGGTTAAGACCTCCAGAATGAATTACGTTCTTAACCTGAGGTACCACTGTATAGCATTAATATACATTCTTCCAAGGAGCTCAAGGTGGCATTGATGGGGCTCCTTTCCCCCATGTTATTCTTACCACGACCCTGCAAAGTAGGTTAGGCTCAGAGACAGTGAGTGACCAAAGGTCACCCAGTAGGTTTCATGCTTGATTTTGACCCTTGGCTCCCAGGTCCTAGTCCACTTAATATCTCTCCACCTTCTGGGCAGGAAAAAACATAGAAGTGAATAAGCTGAGGGAAGAGGAATGGAGTGCCTTTCCAGGGGTAAAGTCAAACCGCTGTGTTAGCAGTAACAAAGTGACCTCCCTGGGGCCCAAGGCTGGGCAGTGTGTGTGAAGGTCCTGGGCTGAGCAGATGACAAGACCCTCTCTCAGCCTTGCTGATGTAGTCCAAAGGAAAGCAGAGCAATATGTTTGGCACTAGTTTGGCTGCAGAAGTTGCCAGAAGGAAGCTTAGAAGGTGTCATCCACTCCTGATTTGTATAGGGTTTATTCCTTAGCCTCTTCTTTTCCCAAAGATACCCCGCAAGGCAGCAGAAGTTTAGGACCAGAGTTTCCCTTCTCCTAGATGGGCTGGCTTCCCAGGTTGATGGGCTCCATCTGCTCCTCATTTCCCTCTACAGCAGGAGTCAGCAAGCTTTACTGGACAATGGGCTGGTCCACGTTCCGTCCGTCGAAGGATGGGCCGGAGCATGTGCGCATGCACGCTCTTCTGGGTCTGAGCAGTGCATGTGCGCACACGCTATTTCCGGCGCCACTCTGACCTGGATGTCCACTGGAAATGGAGTGTGTACATGCGCACCGGCGCTTCTCCATCCCGCACGCATGGTCACACACTATTTCCGGTGCACATCCGGGTCGGAGGAACGTCAACCCAGAAGTCCCTGTGCCGGTAAGAGCGGGCAGCGGGGGGCAGCAGGGGTCGACATGGGCCAATTAGACGAGCCCCATGGGCCTTAGGTTGCTGACCCCTGCTCTGCTATACAGCATGTGTAGCAACCACCTTCTTGGCTGTTGGACCCACTATTGGTCTTGTCTTCTCATTCCGCCAGAGGCTGTTTTCTCATGCAGGGAAGTCTGGCGGTTTGAGACCCATTAACTACCCTCACCTGGTATAGCTGGCCAGTCGAAGCCATTCCCGGGGTGTGGCTGCTGTTGCATGCTGACAGCTTCTAGGAGTCACAGGTGAGAGCTGAGTGCAGGGTGGGTATCGCAGGTGGGAAAATCACCCCAGAAGGAGCATTTCATGTCCCCCACCAGAGGTATTGCCCATTTTTTAATCGTATGTGAAGCAGCTATTGAAGTTCCCAGTTCTTGGGTCTGTTTTTGAGAAGTACTTTGGTTGGTTTGCTGGCTCCCTAGCACATATTCTCAGTTTCTTCTGCCGTTTCCTCCTCCCATGTCTAGCTTTGCTGTTGATCAGAAGTTTGTCCTTGCTCTGTTTGTTTGATTTATGGTGTACATAAAAGAGTCCTTTAAAAAATATATGTAATACGGTAATTGGGTCTGTGCTGCTTTCAGAGAAAGCAGACATCTGATCTGGAGCATCCAAAGCACTGAGGGGCAGCAAGGCTGGGATGTGAGTCTCCAAATGAAGCCAGAGTCTCAGGAATAATGGAATTGCACCTCACACGTAAGCTGTTGATCACAATTGTTTCACTCTTCAAGATGCAGTGCTCAGCGAATGCCGTGTGAAATATATAATAAATTTCAGCGATGAAAAGTGAACAGGGCTTTCTTCCCCGCCCCTCATTTTCATTTTGTGGGAGGCAGGGTTTTACAAACACGTCAGCGATCATTGTGCAAAATGTATATGGCTAGCACACTTTTCGTTTGCAAAATTCACTTTTTTCAGAAGTAAATTTTGGGACTCTTCCTTTCATTCTTATGTGCCAGGAAGGGGCATTTGTTTTGTTTCTTAATCAAACAATGGACTTTGGTGTTGACGCCACATCATCTGGGGGACACAGCATTACCCAGGCTACAGGTAGACTTGGTTTGGATGGGGCAGGGAGAGGCATACTAGTGAAAATGTGAGATCTGAGGCTTGGCCTGTTTGCTGAAGGGAACAGATGAATAAGGGGGACAGCATCTGAGGGGGGGGTGGGAGGACGGACAAGAGGGATGCAGCCATTGAAGAACAATTGCTTTTGTGGATCCAGGAACACTGGAGTGAAGGAGAGAGTGGCTATACTGCAAATGAAGAGAAAGATGGAAAAAATAATATCTCTCCACTCTATGATTATGGAACAACTTGTTTCTTTGGTCAGTGTTGTAAGTTTAGGGCATTTTATTTGAATTATTTAAAATCCACCACCCCACCACCACACACACACTATATATATATATATATATATATATATATATATGCAGGTTTTGGTGTCCTCGGGTGTCTTCCCGTGTAAAAGTTGGGGTGTCTAGGCGACGTTTCGACGAGGTCTCACTCGTCATCTTCAGGCTGGTGCTTTCGGCTTCTTGTTACTGGAACAGAGCAGGATCTCAGTGTTTGAGTTCCTATAAATACTGTTGAGGAGGTGTGGTGTATAGCCTCCAATGTTCTGGGCAGAGAGGAGGTTCCCAGGCTAGTGTGCCTTTTCTTCTTTTGTTCCTTAATTACTTGAGGGATATCTTGAGTGATTTCTTGAGTGATTTCCTGAATCCCACTTAGGTGGGTCATTAGGTGTGGATTAGTTGCTAAAGCCTTCGTGTCTTGAACTCTTGAACTTTGTGAAGAGTTTTTCTGAGAAGATGGCTGTACTGCACTTGGTTGTGCTCTGGCTTGGCTTCGTGTATAGGGGCGAGCTGTGGTTTTGTGGCCTGTGCCAGCCAGATCTGTGTAGGGATTGCATGGGGGTGCAGCATCCGGAGGTGCCACCCTGGTTTGGCTACTGGATGGTGTCTGTAATTTATCTGTGGAGAGGGTCTGGGTTTGGGTCTGGTGTGGTTGATTGGTGATGGCGTTCTGTGTGCCTCTGGATCTGGTGTCAGATTTTGTGGGGAGGGCTAATTTCCAGATGTCTGGCAAGCGGGATGTGTCGTCACGCTTGTTCATGTTGTGAGGGTGTTTCTCTATCTCGATGGCTTCCATGATTATTCTCTTGTGGTGATGTTCCATGTTAAAGAGCAATTTGGAATCTGCAAAATTAATTTCGTGTCCTGTTTCTTTCATGTGTTGGAAAAGAGAGGAAGTTTTTTCTTCTTTTTTGACGGCATTCTTGTGTTCTGCGATCCGTGCATTTATTCGTCTGTTTGTTTGTCCAATGTACGTGGCTGGGCAGACTTTGCAGGGTATTTCATAGACCCCTTGGTTTTCCAACTGAATTTTATCCTTGGGGTTTCTGAGGATATTGGCTATTTTTTGGTTGGTGCAAAAGGCTGTTTTGATATTGTGTTTATGGAGGATTTTGCTAATTTTATCTGTGGTGCCCTTGATATAAGGAAGGAGGGCTATGCCATTGTTTTCTTCTGTGTCTTGGTTTTTGGGGGGTGTTTCTTTTTGGATTAGCTTCGTAACCCTGTTTTGCTGGTATCCATTGGCAATTAACACATTTGAGAGATTCTGTAACTCAGTTGTCAAGTGGTCTTCGTCAGCCAGGCGTTTGGTTCTGGAGATGAGAGTCTTGGCTACGGAGTTTATTTGTGCAGGGTGGTGGTGTGATTGTGCATGTAAGTAGCGGTTGGTGTGTGTTTTTTTCCGGTAGATAGTGTGTCCTAGGGAGCCATCAGGTTTTTTGTAGATTAGGACGTCAAGGAAGGGAAGTTGGTTGTTGGCTTCTATTTCCATAGTGAATTGTATTTTGGGGTGTAGGTGCCACAAAATCTGACACCAGATCCAGAGGCACACAGAACGCCATCACCAATCAACCACACCAGACCCAAACCCAGACCCTCTCCACAGATAAATTACAGACACCATCCAGTAGCCAAACCAGGGTGGCACCTCCGGATGCTGCACCCCCATGCAATCCCTACACAGATCTGGCTGGCACAGGCCACAAAACCACAGCTCGCCCCTATACACGAAGCCAAGCCAGAGCACAACCAAGTGCAGTACAGCCATCTTCTCAGAAAAACTCTTCACAAAGTTCAAGAGTTCAAGACACGAAGGCTTTAGCAACTAATCCACACCTAATGACCCACCTAAGTGGGATTCAGGAAATCACTCAAGAAATCACTCAAGATATCCCTCAAGTAATTAAGGAACAAAAGAAGAAAAGGCACACTAGCCTGGGAACCTCCTCTCTGCCCAGAACATTGGAGGCTATACACCACACCTCCTCAACAGTATTTATAGGAACTCAAACACTGAGATCCTGCTCTGTTCCAGTAACAAGAAGCCGAAAGCACCAGCCTGAAGATGACGAGTGAGACCTCGTCGAAACGTCGCCTAGACACCCCAACTTTTACACGGGAAGACACCCGAGGACACCAAAACCTGCATTCCTGTACCCGTGAAAATCTACGAAAGCATATATATATATATATATATATTAAAAAAGAATCAGGCATAAAGCAAACTAGAAGACTTCCTTGAACCATTTAATAGGACTATAGTAGCTGTTTTAAATGGTTGCTTGAGTTAAAAAGCAAACAAACATTGGAACACATTCTGCACCTGCAGAAGCATATGTGCACTTCAGAAACAACCCCGCACAGGAGCACATTACAACAGCCAATCCTGAAGGTCATAAAACCATGGCTGATGGTTCACTGACTTTCAAAAATATCTCTGTTCTTCTTATGCAGTGGGGATCATGCCTGCAGCATAGAGGAAATGAAGGATCTGTGCACAGGATGCCAACTCAGTAGAAGATTAGGCTGTTGGTCTTAAGGGAAGAGATATGGATATCAGTGGAGCTTGACTTGAACATGCCTACCAATTGATAGGGGAATCAGTCAATAATACCAGTGTGGTTCTGAATGGCGGTGGCCACACATGCAAGTGCTACCATTGCCTTATTGCAGGGGTGGGGAACCTGTGGCCCTTTAGAAATTGTTGGAATCCAGTTCCCATCAGCCCCAGCCAGCATGGCCTATGGTCAGGGGTGATGAAACCTTTAGCCCAACATCATCTGTAGGGTTGCTTGGGAATCTCCCAATGGTGCACATGAAAAGAGCCATTGGCCATGAATGAAAGAGTATTGCTTTCTTACCGATGGTCAGTGTGTTGTAAGGGTTGTGGGTGGTTGTGCTGTGTGTAGCTTGAGTCCAGGTATAGCCAAAAAAAGTCTATTAGAAATAATTGTGCTTGCAAAAAATGTTGAGGCAAAGGGGCAATAGCCAAGCAACAACAAGCTGATCTGCTTTCCTGGCTTGTGCTGTGCTGGCCCAGTAGACAGTGCACACACCAGAGAGAGCAGGATGCATTATTTACAGAGAGGCACAGGGCGTCTCTAAGGAGGGGAGGAATAGGAAAGCAAGTTGCTTATTAAACTGGGAAACTCATTAACCACTGAAAAATACATTTTTATCACACTTTTATGGACACCTTAATGAACAAATGAAGAAACTGGGGGATCTGTGGAGTTGGTCGGGGAGAGAATATGAAACTAGCTTAAGTCTAAACACCATGAGGCTCCAGGATTCCCTGCCCATCTTGATGGAGAAATCCAAAAGAGCTTCACAAAGAGGTTGCAAGCAGAGCTGTGAGATATCTCATGCACCTGAGAGGGCTTAGCAAAGCAATCTTTATAAACCTGTGGAGGGATTTGGTCCTGAATCGTTCTTCTAAAAACTCCGCAAGGGGTGTGTAGAATGCACAATGCTTGGAAGCCAAGTGAGGGAGTAGAGCTAAACAATGAAGGCAGAGGACATTATGAATAATAACAGTAATAATAATTTTGTATTACAGTTGTGCCTGGAGAGCTCCCAGCTCTTTTAAACCATAACCTACACTGCAGTTTACACCGTGTGCTTGGGCCAGGGCATTGTTGAAAATATCTTCTGCAGCATCCTGAATGCCCAGGGCAGGCAGCAGTGAATTTAAAAAGTGAATATAAAATATTAAACTGTGTGCATAAAATGGAAATAGCTTTGTAATGGATAAACCAGATAAATTTAGTCTGTTGATTAAATCCAGTGAATAAATACAAATTGGGTTCATCCTACATGCTGCACTGAAACGAGGCAGCAGGAGAGGGAAGAACTCTGAAGGTTTTGTAATTCTGCAACTGATGTTACTTAAGCAGAATGTTATGATTTCCTCGGAATTCTTGCAAAATTATTCCAGTGGAGCCACCTTTAGCCAAAATGGCTCCTCACCTTAGGAACTCTTTCCTTTAGCAAAACTCCTTCAAACTCCAGAACAAGGTAAGTCAAAGTCTACAGTCAGAATTTTGCATCGGAACCAGATTTTAGTGCATTGGTGCAAAAATTGGCTGTTTCTCTAGCAAGTGAGGCCTGTTAAAAAATAGATTACATCTTGATGTGCTGTCATTGTATAAACCTGTGTTTATACAAATGGCATAATTGCTAGATTATTTTGGTTGATATTAAAACCAGACACTGGAGCTTTAATACTCCCATGTGTGTAGTTCCCTATGTTTGTATACAACTATGCTAGAGCAGGCATAGGCAGACTTGACCCTCCAGATGTTTTGGGACTACAGTTCCCATCATCCCTGACCACTGGTCCTGTTAGCTAGGGATGATGGGAGTTGTAGTCCCAAAACATCTGGAGGGCCGAGTTTGCCTATGCCTGCCCTAGAGCAACACAGGAACCGCCCTAGACTTTTGTCTCATTAAATAATCACCTGCCAACTCTACTAACTTCTCTTAGCATGTGATAAGCAATTTAAGCACCCAGACACACATCATTGGGAAGAACCAACCTCATAAGGAGCATTAGCAGATCCTTTCTCACCAGCTTCCCTTATTAAGACCTCAGTTGCATCTTTGCTGCTTCCTGCATTGTTGCCCATCATAAAGCAGTCCTTAATCAATCATCCCCAATTCCATGCAACTTCTGCGGCTGCTACTATGCAGACTTGGAAAACTGCCATAACCATAGCTGCAAGACATGGAAATTTGTTTGGCATCTAAAGCAAAGGATCTCACACTGTGGGTGGGGCGGAGGCCCAGTTCGTGCAAAGAAAAGGTGGTTGAAATAACTGAAACAAGCTGGTCCGAAGTTCTTCAGACAGACAGCAACAATAAAGCTATTACACTACTTAGACATCAGAAACATTGGTTGCTCCCTTCATCTCAGGAGGCTTAGGCATTTAGCACCATCTGTCTGATCTTTGGCTCAGCGACTGAATCTAGCCATGTGGTTGGGGCTCAGCCTACCTCCTCGTTCCTAATGATATAAGCTCGCCATCTTATTAAAGTGTTTATAGACAAATGAGATAGAATACCCTCGAGGCCTCTTGCCTGGAGGGTTATATGCTTCCTTCTGGTTAGGTAAAAAGCCCTGTAGGTTTTGTAGGGCATTTTACCTGTTTGTTGTTTAAAGCATTGCTACCCACCCCATGACGTCCGAGGACAGCCTAGTACCTGAAATGCAAAATTAATAAATATCATCACACTTTCAACATATCATAGAATCGTAGAATTTTACAGTGGGAAGGGAACTCCAAGGGTCATCTAGTCCAACTCCCAGCAACGCAGGAATCTCAGCTCAAGCATCCAGGACAGATGACCATATGTACTAGTGAACATGTGGAAGAGGCAGGAATGAAAATGCAGAGGTCAAGAGTGAAGGCAGTGGCTGAAGTCCCTGCTCCACATAGAATCATAGAATCATAGAGTTGGAAGAGACCACAAGGGCCATCGAGTCCAACCCCCTGCCAAGCAGGAAACACCATCAGAGCACTCCTGACATATGGTTGTCAAGCCTCTGCTTAAAGACCTCCAAAGAAGGAGACTCCAGCAGCAAATTCCACTGTCGAACAGCTCTTACTGTCAGGACGTTCTGTCAGCAATATTAAGGGTATTGCTGGTATGAAAAAGGCCACTGTGACAAGTCTGTGGTTTAATCTTAATCTCGCCCACTGTTCCTAGCCCTGCCATCTGAGAACATTTATGTTTAAAATACCAAGGATTGAACCTAGGATGTATACAAAATGTTCGTTTCACCACTGAACTATGGCCATTCCCCAATACGTCTTTTCTGTGTTACACTAACAAATATGGGGTGATCCATGCATTTTCCATTGTTCCACAGACCTGGTCATCAGAATCCTCCATAAGATCAGGGACAATAGTAATCTGCTCTGATTTCGGCTCTCGGAGTAGGGATTGTTCTGCTTCCATGGTTCTCAGATGACCTTCAGAAGCATAGCACAAGTGTGGGGGGTGATATCCTTACCCCTCCGCAGCTCCTAGGACAAGAAGGAAGTTGGGGCTTGACAGACTCATCAGAGCAGTGGCTGGGATGCTTGCCATGGTGAGCAATGCAATTTGAACTGTGGACCTTTGCCCTCACTCCCTAGAATAGGGAAGCCACATATTTCCCAATGGCCAGTCTAATTGCTTCCTTAATGGCCCGATGCCTGTTAGCATTAAAGAGGGTGCTGCTACCACTAATCACTCAAAGCAAACTTATTTTGGTACGCGTTGCCTCGGTTCATTGAAAAAGGCATTTTTGTTTCCCCCCTATACTGATAAAACTTGCTTTGGGGTGAATGTATGTTTTCTTAATTTATAAATCTGTGGATTGCAGGTTCTCTTTATAAAAACCAGCAACCATATTTTGATGCTTCTGCTGTAGAAGGTTTTTTTTTTTTAAGAAAAGAATCCCTGACATGGTTTTGCTTCTTTCTAAACTGCTGACGCAAATAACCCTATAAATTAGCAGATGGTGGCACAGGGAAATCTCTTGGCTTCTCTCTTTTTTCCATTTTTTAAACAGTTTGATTTTTATAATAGGGGTTTTGGGTGGGAGCCAGAAATCCCTCAACTGGCAAAATGGAGTTAGTGCAAGGGGGAAGGGGGGGAAGGGGGAGAGGAGAGGGGGCTAGATCCACGTTAGCTGGTGCATTGAAGATTTGTGCAGTACTTAGAATAATAAAATCACATTTGAAGGAGATCCTGTAGGACCTAAGGCTACAGAAATTTGAAAGATAGATGGGAGGTATATGAAAGCCTTAAGCAAGGCACACTCCTACAGTCCATCAGGTGATGTGCGGGAGCTTATCTTCAACCCTGTCCCCACACCTTGCCTACGAACCCTTATAGATGTGATTCCTGCATTGCAGAGGGTTGGAACAGATCAGTGTTTCCTAAACTTTGGTTTCCAGCTGTGGTTTGTTTGTTTTTTAACTACAATTCCCATCATCCCTAGCTAGCAGGACCAGTGGTCAGGGATGATGGGAATTGTAGTCCAAAAAACAGTTTGGCAAACACTGGACTAGATGGCTGCCCAGCCTCTCTGCTTTGAACACCTTCAGAATGGAAGAGCTCCCCCCTGCCTTGATAACAGGTTCCATGGTACAATTAAGAAATTTCTCTCTAGTACTAAAAACAACAACAACAATGAACAACAAAGCCAAAATGTTGCTGTAGGCATCCATCTGTCTCAAGAGACAGCGGAGTGTGCCTCCAAGGGTGAAATCAAATCGCATTGATTTTACAGTGTTGGCAGAACTGAAGTGACCTCTCCAGGGCGCAAGCCTGGGCAGTGTATGTGGAGGTCCTGGGCTTCCCAGATGACAAGACCACCCCCCCTCTCAGCCTCGCTGATGCGGTCTAAAGGAAAGTAGAGCAATACATTTGGCACCAGCTTGGCTGTAGGAGTTGCTGGAAGGAGGCCTCCAAGACACCGTTCTACTGTGTTAGGGACTCCACTCGGGATCTGTGTAGAGTTTACTCCTTTCATCTCCCAAAGATGTCTTGCAAGGCAACGGAAGTTTAGGATCAAGAGTTTTCTTTCTCCTAGATGGGCTACCATTTGCCCTCTCAGTTCCCTCTACAGCATGTGCAGAAACCACCTTCTTGACCATGGGACCCGATATGTCAGCCTGGATAGCTCAGTTGGTTAGACCATGGTGCTAATAATGCCAAAGTTGCAGGTTTGATCCCTGTATGGGACAGCTGCATATTCCTTCATTGCAGGGGTTTAGACTAGATGATCCTCGGGATCCCTTCCCATTCTATGATTCTATAGTATGTGGTCTTGCCACACAAGAGATCAATTTTTGCCTGCTACTATGTCACAGCCATTCTGTTATTTGAATAGCTGTCAAGTCTGGCCACCCAGTCTTCTCTTCTCCAGGTTAGATACACTGTCTTCCATACCTTTCTGTTTAGGGAAGCTTTTAATCATAGAATCATAGAATCATAGAGTTGGAAGAGACCACAAGGGCCATCGAGTCCAACCCCCTGCCAAGCAGGAAACACCATCAGAGCACTCCTGACATATGGTTGTCAAGCCTCTGCTTAAAGACCTCCAAAGAAGGAGACTCCACCACACTCCTTGGCAGCAAATTCCACTGTCGAACAGCTCTTACTGTCAGGAAGTTCTTCCTAATGTTTAGGTGGAATCTTCTTTCTTGTAGTTTGGATCCATCGCTCCATGTCCGCTTCTCTGTTTGATGTATTATAGTATTTTAATATTTTTTTGGAAGCCGCCCAGAGTGGCTGGGGAGGCCCAGCCAGATGGGCGGGGTATAAATAATAAATTATTATTATTATTATTATTATTATTATTATTATTATTATTATTATTATTATACCTTTCTCCGTAAGGCTTTCTTTCCAGGCCCCTGACTATTTTTGTTGCCCTCATCTCATCCCGTTTCGATTTGTCCGTATCTTCTTAAGGTATGGTAACCAGAACTAGACACAGTACTCCAGAAACTGATTACCTTTGTAACTCAGTTCACAAGCAGTGGTACGCTTGGATTAAATATGCATTAGGAGAAGCAGATTTGAAAAACAAAAATTAAGAAGATCCCTTGATTTAAAGGCATAGTCTACAGTTTGGCAATATAACTTTCAATTCTATTTAGTTTGAAAGACTCCGAGCTGGAGGCTTAAAGGCAGTGTTTATTGGCAAAGCCTAGAGTTGCTGTGCCTTGCTGGCCCTAGAGACTTGCTCAAAACTCTTTCACAGAGCAGTCTGCTTGCACTCCATACCCTCTGCTATGCAAAGGTTCTGTTGGCCCAGTGGTACTGGATATTGTGAAAATGCCCTGCAGTCTGGCTGTATATATGAGTGTGGGTATATATAACTTTTTTTTTACTTATTACACCAATAAGGACAGATTGTTTATAATCTGTCAAAAAGCGCTCCAGTTCCAGCCTGAATACTGTTTGTCTTAAGTGATCATTCAGGTTTTTTCCACACTAAAATTACCTGCCATGTAATCTTTTAATATTTCTTTAGCTTTAAACAGCAGTGCTTGACTGATGTGCAATTCAAAACCTTCCCTGCATTTTCAACTATAATTGATGCAATAAAACAGACTGCCTCGCGTGACTCTTTTTTAATTTGGGTGCATTTGTTGTTTTAGTTCTGTAGAAACATTCTGAATCCAGAGAATTTTTTTCCCCTTTCAGTCTTAGGGACTCTCATTTCTCTCTGGTTTTCCTTATCTGTCACCCTATCTCAATGCGGATAAACATGGCTAATGAGAAGGATGGGACCCAAAATCCTAGCCTGACAGCACCTTATATATTAAATGGGGTTGTGATATCAAGCCTCTGTAAAGGGTATCGGCCTAACCTCACTTAATGTAGGAAGGGTAGGGACACAGTAGGAATCGAATGATTCCTAATTCAACTCCTATGGGATTCTTCATGGCCAAACATACCAATATTATTAACCCACAGCAGCTTCTGATAATCGTCAGACAGATTTGTGCAGGTGGCTCAGGTGCAAAGATTTCCTAGAGGGCATGTTCTTTCATAAGTTAACCAATGTTTGCTGGTTTGCTCAGAGGGAAGCTGACTGGCCAACTGCAAAATAAAGTCAGTGTAATGGCTTTGTGCTTTGCTGCCGCTTCACTCTTGAGTGTTTATATAAGATACAAGTGTTCATATTATTCATAAATGTTGATAAGCAGTTGCATTGTCCTGCCAACGTGGGTGCTGGTTTTCAATTCTGTAGTATTGTGTTGCAACTCTTTGCTGGTGTCTTCACAATAACCCAAGGAAATAGATTAGAGGTTAGGCTGGGTGATGTGAGATTTGGCTAAGGTTCTGTGGCCATTAGGTTTAATGGCCACTAATTATGGTTTACCTGGAATTAGCATTGCAGGTATATGGGCACTGAAAGGCCTGTCAATTTGGTGTACCTTATAATAGGCCACAC
The DNA here is from genome assembly GCF_965153285.1 of Podarcis tiliguerta. Lineage (NCBI taxonomy): Eukaryota > Metazoa > Chordata > Lepidosauria > Squamata > Lacertidae > Podarcis > Podarcis tiliguerta. The sequence continues at coordinate 92,622,937 of NC_139535.1, read as the reverse complement.
GGGGATAGCTCACCTCTGCCAGTCTAAAAGACATACGCGGACTAGGAGGATCACTGTGAATAGCACAGCCCCAAACTATTATTCTGCCAAAGAAAAGCCCTACAATAAAAGCTAGTTGGTGTCTTTCAGCCTGTCCACACCCCAGATTTAACACTCAAGGTGGGAAAATTCCCATGGTAGAAGCTGCCATATGGGTGTGCTTTTAGAAGAGATTATTTAGCTGGGGGCTTTGCAGGACAACTATGTCCTGTGTGATATTTACTTGTATGCTTTACGTCCTCAGTCTAGTAATTTCACCAGATGGCCCTGTTTTGTCATGGGAGGCCTCTGTAGCTCCCAGTACTGTACCTGCCGCCCCAGAACCATGGTTTCCAAGGAAATAATCCCAATTCCCAGTGGCTGGGTTAAATTAATCCTTGCTCAACAAAGTAAATCCCTAGCTCTGATCATGCCAATGAAGCTGTGGGAGCCCAGGCAAACAGTCTAGTTGGTTTCACTCTCTATGGGCAGAAATATGGCCAAAAGCAGTAGGAAACAAGGGTGTATCAAGCCTGGAAGGAAAGATTTACAGGAAAGGAGAACAAAGACCTCACTGGGAAATCTCCGAGTGCACAGAGACAGCGGGGACAAGCAAAACCAAAGCTTTGAGGCTTTCCATTTGGAATCAGCACATGACTTCCAGAAGCTGTTGCAGTGGAAGGTAGTGCACCTCTGGGGCAATAACCTAGATGCATGTTTATTCTGCAGCATATTTGTTCCACATCCTATATCCACTTCAACCTAAGTAAAATAATTTCATTTGCTTTAATAAGTCTTAAAATACTGCCAGTTAAGGTGGTTGGAGCGACTAATACAGGGTAGCCCAACTTTCCATATCAATTGGGCCACGGGAGTACTTGGACATGGGACCCACAGGTCACTCACTGCCACATTGCATGGGGCAGGGTTGGAAAGCAAGCCCCAAATTTGATGCCCCCCCTTCCTCTTGTTGCATTCCCAAAGCAGGCTACTGAGCTTTAGGAGGGAGTTACAAGGCTCTGGTAGAGTCCTAGAGCCATCCCACCTACTTCCCAAAGCTGGGAAAGCGCTAGCTAGGCTTTGGGAGGTTGGTGGGAGGACTCTAGGATCCTTTCAGAGCCCCCACCTCCTTCCCAAAGCCTTGCCTACCCATTTTTGGAAAGACAGCGTGAGGGCTGGGGGAGGGGCGTCAGATGTTGTCAAATGTTGTTGAGGGCCGCACACTGGAATTGGTTTACCTGTTCTATCCCTGCCTGCGCACCCTGCAGGTTCTGGGTTTGGGGCAAACAATAAAGTCAAAAGTCTGGTGCCAGAAGAGAAGTCAAGCTTGCCTGTGCCAGTACAGTGGTACCTCTAGTTACGAACTTAATTCATTCCGGAGGTCCGTTCTTAACCTGAAACTGTTCTTAACCAGAGGTGTGCTTTTGCTAAGGGGGGCTCTTGCTGCTACTGCACCACTGGCACGTGATTTCCATTTTCATCCTGGGGTAAAGTTCTCAACTCGAGGTAACTCTTCCAGATTAGTGGAGTTTGTAACCTGAAACATTTGTAACCTGAAGCATTTGTAACACGAGATACCACTGTATTAGGAACAGCGGGGCTCTGCTGGAGCTGTGGGGTGTTGAAGTTTTTTTTTCTTCCTTACATAGAGGAATTTTGAGAGAGAGTTGTTAACAGTTCCTTTTGTCATTCCCTCCCCCCTTCCTTCAGCCCCTGGTAGTCTCTCAGCCCCAGCAATGCACATTTTGTCCCTGGTATACAATCCTAGCTTTATGCTTTGGTTTATCGCCATTTGCCAGAAAGCTGTAAAATTTTCCCCTTATTCCATTGGGGAAAGTTTTTGTATATCCCCCGAGTGCTGAGAATCCAAATACAAATGTATTCCTCTCGAAGTGCAGTCGTCAGAGAAAACCAAAGACCGTTTGTCAGGCCAACTTCAGAGGAGCTGCATGCATTCTGACAAACTGCAGAGGCTTATGTTTTATTCACCAGGCCTGAAAAATACCTTCCCGAATAAGGGGGCCCATAAATAAACCAGCATGATGAATATTACACAGAATAAGAAGTGATACAGTGGGGGCCCTTCTTCAGCACTGCACAATGGTCCTAGAGAAGGATGTGGCTTTTCTTGCATCTAATTCTGCTTGATAAGGGAATAGGGGGAAATTTCCTAGAGAAATTCTTTTCTTCTAGGGAAATGGATGAGGCTGGGTATCACCATCTGTTGTGCTTTTGTTTGCCTATCATGTGCAAAAGATGATGTCATGTCATTTAAGATAAAAGTGACACACCCTAGTGTGGATTACTCACATTGTGTACCTTCCATTGATTCCCCATTTCCAGAGATGCAAAAGTAAGGGTGATGACATTGCTCACCATTTTTTTCTATAAATTTGTGATTATATTTGAGGTGTCTCATGCATGCACATGAAGCTAGAAGAGAGCAGGAACTCCAAAGTGTAGGTAAGGGGACCAGTCCGGCAAACTGGGTGCTGAAAGCAGAATCCCAAAGGCTGAAATTGCCTGAATCGCTGTGCCTGCTTTGAAATATAAATGATGCTACCTTGCGGTGGGGCAGCTGGCCATAGCAGAAGCTCCTACTTGTTTTCTTAAGTAAGAAACCATGTCACCAGAATGGTGTGGACCTTGTTACTGACTCCATCACTCCCTTTTTTGAAGCATCCCACCTGACCCATGTCTGTACTCTGCTCCAAAGTATAGCTTGGAGTTCATTGGTCTCTAATGACTCTCTTGGTTAATTATTGAGGGGCTGTCTCTGCCTTGCAGTATATTTTCCAGTCGCCCTGCAGTAAATAATATGTCTAACTTTTGCCCGTTGTTTGTTCTTGAGCTCACATCTGCATTCACTGCTGTGGAATGGACACAGTTTTCTGAGCAAGCAAATGTTTGGGCAGATGTGTAACAGGGAGAAGCATAGTCTGATAATGAAAAGAAATGTTCCGCCTTTTCTCGTAAGCTACTAAACAAGCATTCACAGCTTGACTTGGCGGCCCAGGAAGATATAGTCTCCAATCTCATTTGCTACTGCCACTATTCCTTGCAGAATCTGTGGCAGAAAGCAAGCTGGCAAAGTCTGGTATCTTTATGATTCAGTCTCTGCACAAAATGGTTCAGCCTACCTCCTTGCAGGTCCTTGCCTGGAATGTCCAAGGGAGGAAATTCTTTGGTTGAAAAGTAACTCCTTTGAATAGGGTTTGCTTCATGCGTAGCTATGGCTGCTTCAGATGCTGGACACACACACACACACACACACACACACACACACACAAAAGGAAGCAAGCAGCCTAACCCTTTGTATTCTTTGTTCAGTTGTATTAAATCACACTCTTGCTTTGACAAATCATTAATTAGAAATCCCCCTTTCTACATTTTCACCAAATGCAAAACAAAGTTCTTGAAAACATTCAAAATGACCTGCAAACATTCCCATTTCACTCCCTCCCAACATTACATTTTTAATAGCTTGAGAAGAAATGAACTTTCCCACCAGCTCAGTATTAAAGCTCATAACTTAACAGCAGCAACAGTTGCAGGTCCAGGTCTATTTTATTTTTTATTGCACCCTTTGCTGTGAATGTGGCTGGACTCATAAGGGACTCTGGGAAGTGCGTTTTCATGCATGGGCTTATAAAAACTCTCTTGAATGGACTCCCTAGATTTGGAGCAGTGAGGCTTTCACTTGCCTGGTTTTCAAACATGGTAAGGCTGCAACAAGGCAAATGTGCTGGCTCCAGCAAGGAACTCACATCTGCTTTGCTCCTCCCCAGACTTTTTAGGTCACCATAGGACGGCAGCTATGCAGATGACACAAGTTTCATGGCAGAAAGTGAGGAGGAATTAAAGAACCTCTTAATGAGAGTGAAATAGGAGAGCGCAAAATATGGTCTGCAGCTCAACATCAAAAAAACTAAGATCATGGCCACTGGTCCCATCAGTTCCTGGCAAATAGAAAGGGAAGAAATGGAGGCAGTGAGAGATTTTACTATCTTGGGCTGCATGATCACTGCAGATGGTGACAGCCATCACGAAATTAAAAGACGCCTGCTTCTTGGGAGAAAAGCGATGATGAACCTAGACAGCATCTTAAAAAACAGAGACATCACCTTGCCAACAAAGGTCCGTAGAGTTAAAGCTATGGTTTTCCCAGTAGTGATGCATGGAAGTGAGAGCTGGACCATAAAGAAGGCTGATCGCCAAAGAATTGATGCTTTTGAGTTATGGTGCTGGAGGAGACTCTTGAGAGTCCCATGGACTGCAAGAAGATCAAACCTATCCATTCTTAAGGAAATCAGCCCTGAGTGCTCACTGGAAGGACAGATCCTAAAGCTGAGGCTCCAATACTTTGGCCACCTCATGAGAAGAGAAGACTCCCTGGAAAAGACCCTGATGTTGGGAAAGATGGAGGGCACAAGGAGAAGGGGATGACAGAGGACGAGATGGTTGGACAGTGTTCTCGAAGCTACCAACATGAGTCTGGCCAAACTGCGGGAGGCAGTGGAAGACAGGAGTGCCTGGCATGCTCTGGTTCATGGGGTCACAAAGAGTCAGACACGACTAAACGACTAAAAAACAACAACAAGGACAGCAGCTAAATTAAGCTGGTCCTAAAGTGAAAGACCATAACCATGATCCCTGGTTTGGACAGCATTGTAAGCCAAACCTTGGCATAACTGGCACACTGCACTGACCTGAAAAGCCCAGGTAGGAGCAAAGCAGCTATAGCGTCCTCCTCAGGAGCCACCACATTGGTGTGTTCATAGTAAAGCCATGGTTTGGCTTAGCATCATGTGCCAACACTGCCACTGTGTTGGGCCACCAGTGTGTAATACTTAGAGGTGTGGAGATCCTATATGTTAGACTAAATGATCTCGATAAATGTATGCAAGTGCTAGACTTCATGGACTTCCTTCTCCAGCTCAAAAAGGAAAGTGCTGAGCACACGCTCTCACCTAACGGCGTCACGCGAGTCTGCTGCCAACTGTGCTCTCTTCATTGCAAGATCTCTGCTCATTCCAGCCCTAGCCCATTAACAGCAGCTTCCCGGGTTGTGGAAGCCTGAGTAGGACTGTACCACCCACTCACCCACTCACCCACATCATGCTTCCTGAAATCCCCAAGTGTTTTATTAGAGGTTGGACTAAGTGGGACTTGTGAATTGTTTGGCTTGCTCAGATATAAAGCTCTTACTTATTTTATACCTAATTAGATAACAAAGGACACAGCTATAACAATAATAATATCTAGAATTTATATTCAGTGGTTTTGTTGTTGTTGTGGTTCAAAGCATTTCACAGTAAGCCTTAAAATAATCCTGCAAATTAGGCCAATATTATTATTATCCCCATATTGCAATGTATGCATGTGGGGCAGGGGAAGGAGCTGAGGCAGCTTTCCAGCAGCCACCTGGTATGAGTTAACAGCTTGGATAAGATTCAAACCAGTTCCTTCATGTATCACACTTTCAGCCACTGCTCCCCACTGTTTGTGCTGGTCTTTGTAGTTGAGCTTGGGGCAGGGGAATTGGCCTGTGTTCAGACACCGGCTTCCACCATTTACTGTGGGAGGTTGTGAGGGAAGAACAGGGAAGAGAAATAACCAACCAGCATGGCCTGTTGGTTGCTACCATTGCTGCTGCTGCTGTTGTTGTTGTAACAGTGGCATCCATCCTGATCCTTCTAGGTTGGGCTTAGCAAGGCACAGGTGAGCACAGTGGCTGTTTGAATTGTGCAGAGCAACCACTCCAACAAAACAGCGTGGTGATCAAAAAGGTTATGATCAGAGTTTTGTTTCCCCCCGGCCAGAACTCAGCTCCAGCACCTCTCAGGGGGGTACCTGTCCCATTGCAGCAAGGGAAGCGTTCATGGTGAGTTCCGGCACCTCTTTTTCTAGAAAAATAGCACTGGTTATGATCATGGTAATTTGGAACTGTCCTTGGAATTTGAAAGAAGGCCTCAAGTAGGACAGGAGAGTCATGATAGGTCAGAACTGAAGTAGAGGTGTGCAGGTTTGGGAGGTTATCAACACATGGGGAATATGCTGTATGTATATTTGGCCTTCGTGTGGATTTCAAACAGCCTTTGCCTGTGGCTGCATCTATAAAACCAAAATCTTAAGGGCCGGATTCAACTAACCCAGTTTGCTAATGTAAATCTGTGCTGTAGCACCTTCTAGCACAACAGAGCTCCCCTTCTCTCCTCCAGTGAGTCAGTGTGGTGTAATGGTCAAGAGCGGTAGTCTCGTAATCTGGGGAACCGGGTTCGCGTCTCCGCTCCTCCACATGCAGCTGCTGGGTGACATTGGGCCAGTCACACTTCTTTGAAGTCTCTCAGAGTGTTTGTTGTGGGGGAGGAAGGGAAAGGAGAATGCTAGCCACTTTGAGACTCCTGAAGGGGAGTGAAAGGCGGGATATCAAATCCAAACTCTTCTTCTTCTTCCTCCAACTCTCGCCCCTATCCCTGTGCCCACCTGAGCCTCCCTCAGATCTCGCTCTCAGTGGTTGGGAGAACCCCCAGATGGGATTCTGTGCATGATGGGAGGAAATGGCTCCAGCACACTTGTGCTGACGGAATGAACTTCTTTGAACTTTACCCTAAATATTTCCTTGAAACAGGGTGAGGGAGAAAAAACTAACCCCTTGCAAAAGTGAAGTTAGACCTCCAAGCACAAACAACACAACAGGCCGCTTCCTCCAGTGCAAGTTTCTCAAAGGTTGAGGGAAGGAAAATGTTGGACCAGGTTTGCACTCCATCTGCCCAGGGCTCAGTATCTTCTGGGTGAGCTCTCCACAAAGCTTACCCAGTGGGGTGGATGGGTGAGTGAGAGGAAAAAAATCATTTCCCCCGTTTCAGTTCCACCATAAAGAAGTCAAAGGAGAGCAAGCTCATCTCAGTCCAGCCCAGTCCTCCTTGCAGCAGAGGAGACTAGGAGCCATGAAATATGAACACTTAGCATTTTATGACACCTTTTTAATTGCCGCATGACAGCCATAATCCACTGCTAAAAAATGCCAAACAGAAGTACAGGGAGTTGGCCATTTGTTATTCATTATGCCACGTTCCCCTCTTCAGAGGCTTGGACCTTCTGTAGCATGTGGAGGTGGAAGGAAAGATCTCTGTTAGTGGCAGCGTGTGTGTGTGTGTGTGTGTGTGTGTGTGCATCAATGCACGTATACATGCATGCATTCACACACACACAATATTCACTCTCTGGGTGTGTCTATTCCCCCCTTCGATCCCTAAAAAAAATCATTTTTAAGCACTCATGTATTCAATACCCATGTTTTCAAATACACAAATGATAAGAAATATGTACGGATACCCATATGCTGTATTGCCATTTACCATATTCCATAATTCTAGGGGCTGTCCATATGTAACGTGACTATAAGCTTTTAAGCAAGTCAAGAAAATTACTTTGCTTCCTCAAAATAATACAATCAATCTGTAGAACCTATTTCCTTGGACTAATATGTGAAATTGCAAGGGTGTAAAGAAGAGAAAAACTTACATTCATACAGGGCAACATCCCTGCAGCAGCCTACATCAAAAGCAGGATCCCATTTGCTTATATCAACTGCTGTCTGTTGAGTTAACATCCGTGCTGCAGCCACTCATTTGCGGTCCCTGTCTGCTACAAAGCTCTCTCAACTTGGGGTGTGGCAGAACAGCTGCAAAGCTCTAGCAAGACACTTAGCTGCAGCATGCAAAGTTTGTGGTCTTGTGCTATTCTTTAAACACACTGAGGATGTCCACTGTAAAAGGATATTCTGGGTCAAGTACTAGTTGTGTGTGTGTGCGCGCGCGCACACACACTCACACCCCTTGCCCTATGCTGTTGCCAAGAGCATATTAAAAAAACATAATTGATTTTCTTTCTTGCCAGTTCTTAACCTGGACGTTGCAGTGGTGGCAGAAAAGACCTGATTAGAATCTTTCTGAAGAGGCCAGTGAGTTATAGTAATGGACACTCTTTGAGCTGTCTGTATGGCTCATAAATCTATCCCGCTCTGAAAGTGCAGATGGTCCATAATCGTCCATCATCCCAGAGTTCAGCACTGGACAGCTCCTGGGTGGGTTTCTCCGGAGAGGCTGCTTTTTCTGCAAACTAAACGGAACTGCACCGCAGCAGTGCAGGGCTCTCTCTGTAATGGAGAGCGGGCGAGCAAGCAGGCCAGCCTTCAGCCATGATTTAGAAGGGAATGTACAATAAATGTATTGGAGGCTGGAAGCAACCAGGGCTGTGTGGGAGAAAGGCAAGGGATCTAAAGACTGCAACTGTGCTTACAGCAAATGAGCAAAGTCACCTGTTCAGGCCAAGGATGGCGTCACAGACTCTGTAGTGGAAAAGGAGACACCTGTTAGCTTTCCCTGTATTGGAAGCAGATAGGAATTGGAGAGGGGAAACTGGTGACGATGGCCAGGCTTAAGTTATCTTTCTCTTGTTCTCTGTAATACGTTGCTGAAACAAAAACTTGTTTTAACAATTGCACTGTCTTACGTGGTCTTGAGAGGGAGGGAACAGCATTCGCACTTCATCCTTCCCCTGAGGAGCTTAAGGCAGTGTACAGTAGTTTCCCCCCATGCTATACTCACAAAAACCCTGTGAGGTAGGGCTGTTTGTGACCAAGCCTCTTGCCTACTCAAGATGCTTCTTGCAGGAAATAGCTATCAGAGTGGCAAGGACAAGAGCCCTTCACTTTGCACAGATACCAGACCCTGCCCGGTTCTGCGGTTCTAATCTGACAGCAGTGCTATCCCTGCTAGGGAACTTCCCGGCCTCTTGCTAACATACAAAAACCAGGACCAAATAGCCTGACTGCTACTGAAGCGTGTGTGTGATGGAGGTTAAAATTGCTCCCATCATTCATTTGCCAGATGTCAATTTGCATCAGGGCTGCCACTGGCCCATGGATGATGGGATGGCATGCGGTGAGGAGGCAGCATTGCATGGTTGGCAGAGAGACCAACACTGAACACACTGCCCAGTTCACTCGGAGTCCTTATTTCCTAACTTCTTAGCATCATCCTTTTCTATAGCTGCTCTGGCAAGAGCTTAGAAGACTTTTGCAAAGCACTTAGCAGTCATGGGCCAGCTCTGTATGGTCCTGGGTCCATTATGGATTGTCTCTGCACTTGTGGGTCTGGGGAGGAGCCTGCTGCTCCTGAATTGGCCTTATGAGAACTGCAGGTAGATCCCATCTAATGGTCACATAAGTTTTGGACAGTTCACTCATTTAATTTCAGAAATACTCTTTTGCGTTCAAACAATCAAATTCCCTTGAAAAGGAGTAAGAAACCCACAGAAAGACCCCATTAATGCAGATTACAGCGGGAGAAGAGTTTTAGCCTAGCAAAGAGTGATAAAAATAAAACTAAGCTTTCTGCCCCATTGTTCCTCCAAGCTCAGAATAGATTATATGGTTCTCCCCACCACCATTTATCTTCACAGGAACACTGTGAGGTAGGTTACTTTGAGAGAGATTTATGGCACAAAGTCAACTATGGCACAAAGTCAACCTGGATTTGAACCCAGGTTTCCCCAATCCATACTTGACACTCCAGCCAATCTGCCACACTGGTTTGTACTGAACAGACCAGAGGGAAATGTGATCCATACTACATTTTAATATAGACACCTGGGGTGGTGCTTCATTTCTAGGAGAATTGTACCAGACTGCCTATATTAGCTTTCCAAGGGTTTCTTAATGATTGTGACCAGTCAGGATTTGGAAGCTTCCTCTAGAGACATCCATGGATTGTATTAGCACTTCTTGCCAAAGCTTTTGTGGTGCTGCCTCATGCCTACAATAAGCAAGATTTCCTCTGACTCACATTTGGATGTTGCTCCACAGCTGAGGTCGTGTTTGTCTAGGAAGGACCGAAATGTGCTTTTTACTATGTTTTGTGGACTGAGCTTAAGCCCCACCACCTCTTTGGGTCATTTCCATTTTTTCACATCTCTCTTCTAGAGCGTAAGTCTCTTAATCTCAGGATCTTAGGTTAGAGCCCCACGTTGGGTGAAAGATTCCTGCATTTCAGCAGGTTGGACCAGATGATCCTCGTGGTCTCTTCCAACTCTACGATTCTTCCACCCTTTTGTTCTCCTGCACTTGTGTCATAGGTCTAGCTCAGGATGGGCAGTGGAGGATGCATTGCTGCCATGTTTGCCTCTCCTTGAACCTCACTTAAGCCCTTTCCCCTTTGTCTGCTTTTTCTTGCCAGTTCTTGCAGGTCAAATTGAGGACTCCCTTGCTTCTCATCCTTGCAACTTGTGCTGCTTGCCACAGTGGCACCTTTGCATAAATTTTCTTCCTTACAATTATAGCCTGCCTTTCTAGCAACAAGGATCTCAAGGTGCCGTACACACACACACACACACACACACACACTACCCTTTATCCACACAACAACCCTTTGAGGTTAGACTGAGAGACTGTGACTGACCCAAGGTGAGCTTCATGGCTGGGTGGTGATTGAACCCTGGTCCAACGTTCTAGCCACTATACCACATAGGCTATCCTTTAAATGCTTTAGGCAGCTGACCCTTTAGGCATTGTTGTGCTCATTGAAGTTTGTGGAAGGGACCATGCAACTCCCTGCAATGTAGGATTTGTTTGCCCAGTGTGGGGCTCAAACCCACGGCCCTGAGATTAACAGCCTCATGCTCTACCAACTGAGCTAACTCCTGTTAGCATGCTAGTGTGGGTTTAATTGGCTTCAAGCTGTGGCAACTAGCTATGTAAGATGCTATGCACCCCTCAGGGGCCTTAGAACCCAGACAGCCCCTGCTGTTCCCCAAAACTGGAGCAAGCCAGCTTTTACTTGCTGGCTTCCTGGATGTGAACTCCCTGCTCCCAGTTTTTCCCCCTTCCAAAACACTAGTAGGCTTCTCGTAAAGCTTTAATTAGTTTGCCTCATTACCCACAGAGAGGAACCTTCCCCCAGTTGACCACTTCACATGTCCCCAGCTGTATGAGGTAGCAGCAAAATGACAGAGTTGTGCAGCAAAATGAGCATAACTGTAATGTTTCCACAATAAAGGAATGGGCCTACCCAAGGTGAGAAAACCACAAGACAGTTTGGAGGAGTGGGGAGATGTGTTTTGGGGAAACAACCAGGGATAACCATTCTCCCTTTCCCAGCAGTCCCCTCCCCCTTATGAGCTGGTATGTGAGCATTCAGCTCAGGTTAGGGAGTCCCAGTACCTTGAAGCTGGTATGCATGTGTTGTTGTTGTTGTTGTTGTTGTTGTTGTTGTTGTATACCACCCTTCATCCATAGATCTCAGGGCAGTTCCCAACGTAAAAATACAAGAGCTTGCAGGATAGCTCAGTTGGTAGAACATGAGACTCTTAATCTCAAGGCCCCACCTTTGGCCTGCATTGCAGTAGGTTGGACTAGATGACCCTCATGGTCACTTCCAGCCTGGGTCTGGACTAGGGAACCACCTGTCTTAATCTGGGTGGAGCTTTGGTTTGTTGGCTCTCATCCAGTCCAGTATCAAGGCACATCCACTACGCCTGCAGATGTGAATAAGTAAAGCTGTGTGTCATCTTCATATTGCTACTGGGTCAGCGGAGAGGATTTTGTGTGAGAGTTTTGCTCACCCCCACCAGTATTTTTGACAGACCTTCCTCAGCGTCTTTACACCCACCTTTGTCTTGCCCTGTGAGCTCCCATTTTGAACACAGGGCAATCCACACATTTGAGAGTTGTGAGTGAGCGAGAGGCAAATAGATGTATGATGCTTTTGCTGGAATGGGCAGGTAGGGGAAGGGAAGTTATCAGACTGGGAGGAAATGAAGTTAATCCAGCCACTGGGAACTGGGATGATTTCCATGGCAACATGACGGTTTTGGGGTATACGGGGACCCTGAGGTGCAGGAAAGGGCATCACGCAAGGGTCTCCCTCTTTGAAGAGTGACCTGGATTTTGAGTGCATAGCTTTGATGTGCTTGTAATGCCAGCAGGCTGGAATTGGTTAGGATTACCATTGAGCAGAGAACTGGCGTGAGCAGAGCGAGGTGAGAACAGGGAGGGGGGCAGGTGGAGTCTTGACTGGAAGTTGAGGACACTGAAATCTATCAGTTGAGGGGGGACTCTGATGTTTGGAGAGCTCCCATGCAAACTGAATGGGCTTCTGGGAGCAATTCTGCATGAGAAGAATGTTCCCAGGCATCTTTCTTGTGCCAATATGCTGCCTTAACTTTGAAGTGCGCAATACGAGTGCAGTCATTATCATCCTGCAGGGTCACAGAATTACAGCATAATCCTATGCATGTTTTCTCAGAGGTAAATCCCATTAAATTAAAAAAGGGCTTAAGAATCATATGAGCTTGTACCCGGAAGCAATGGGATTTACTTATGAGTAGATGTGCACAGGATTCGCAGACCTTTTTCCAGTTCTTCTTATAGTGTATTCCTGTTGCTTTGAGTTCCCCTGGTCCTTGGTTTATTTGCTTTTTGAAGAAGATCACAGGCTTTGCACCTTTATCCATTTGACATAGGCTTTCAAACCCTGGGCTGTTTTACTCTGACGTTTCTAGGTGCCAAGTGCACAAATAGTCCAGCTTGTTGGATGAGCGCGTTCTGCGTTGCTAAGAGATGGTTTGCAGAATAACGGTGCATTTCCACATGGGCAGAGCACCCTAAAGTTGAGTTCACTTCAAGTTCCCCGCCCTTTCATAACAAATGTCCAGTTGTAATGAACTCAAGAGGAACTTCATTGAAGGTAGGTGGGTTAAAAACAATAAAATAAAGGGGAAAGGTGGGGCAAGTTGCACAGCAGAATAGAATAAAAAATACATTCTTCTAGACTATATTCAACCCATTATCTCTAGTATAAGAGTCCTCTTTCATTACCTATGGCATCTCCCTCACACTTGGCCCAAAATGGATAATACTGTTTTCCACTGTAACCTTTTTCTTTTCAAGCTCAAACCTTCCAGCACATGCAGACACACACCTCTAAAACAACTTGGCCTTCCCTAGGATGTTATCTTGTTTCCTTAGAGGATCTTTCACTCTCAACCTATTGAACTAGTTAATTCTAGTCTTCTGCCAGCCTAAATAAAAAATCATGTTTGTCCTCCTCTGCTATGCTATAGATGAGGCAGAGACAGAATCCGGTTTTATGGATCAGTGGGAGGAACCTGAATTCCCGATCCCATATTGTTTCGTGGGAAACCGGAGGCATAGGAAGTTATACTAGCCCCTTCTTCCCAACTTTTTTTTGCTGGAGGCCTTTCTCCCAGATGCAGGAGATGCAGGCAGGTGCGGAAGGATGATCTGGTAACCAGGTTTGTTGGAGCACAATGAAGCTCAAGCAACCTGTGTGTGAGTGCATTTCCTTTCGTCCACCACACCTCTTTCTGATAGCTCTGCAGTTTGGCCGGTGTTGGAGCTTCAATGTGGCTTCTGTAGTAACTTTCCTCCATGCAAATTTTCAATCAATCAATTTCCTTTATTCGACCGATAGTCAGAAATAAAAACATTACACAATAATTATAAACTATAACACCATGCAAATTTTGTGTATGGCTGTCCACATCGTCCCGTCTTCCTGTGGCATCGCTGGCTTGGAAGGCGTTCCTCACGGACCTGCGGGTAGCATGCAGAGCAAGTAATGGGTAATAGATAATAATTAATAGAGCACTAAGGTGGTGAGGTAGAGAAATAGAGAGATAATTTTCTTTATCCTTGGGGAGGCTATCGTTTGCACACTGCCCTTTTTAAAACTCTGTTTACAGCAGCCATTTGGGTTACACATCACTTTGTATAAAGCTCCCTTGGGGATATGTAATAATGGCTCTTTGATTAGTGGCTTTTTGGCTGCAGAGGGAGTAGCGAGGAGCTGCATCAGGGCTTTACTAGGCAACTTGAAGTGGGAGTAGGAGGCTGCTTTCAACCATCAGTCTAGGCTCAACCTGCTTCATCCACCATTACAACCTGGCTGAGCAGCTTAAGAGACTGATACCATGGTCTCTATGTGCAGCCAGCTGACTCAACCAGCAAAGAAACTGCTCCTTAATATGGGACCTACAATGCTTAATGTTTGTCACCTTTATTTTGGCATGCTTGTTCAAATGCAGCACTGAGGGGTGTGGACATGGCTTCAGTCTGCAAAACTTCAGGCTGTCCTACAGTTTGTAGGATAGCAAGGGAGGTGCTTGAATGGACTGCGGGGGGTGGCGGCAGTGAAAGTAGAGAGCAACTACATGTGGAGCCCAGTAGTAGTGCTTGTAGAAATTTGGAACTAGACAGAGGTAGCAGGTATCTGTCGCCCTGTTACACAGTTGCTGTAAGGGTGAGCTCAATTCCTAGTGTTGGTGTTAATTGCTTCCACATTCAATAAACCTTTTTTTTTTCTTTCAATACAGTGGTACCTCCGGTTACGAACTTAATTCATTCCAAAGGTCCGTTCTTAACCCTAAACCATTCTTAACCTGAGGCGCTCGTTACTTGAAGCGTTCATAAGGAGGATGGTACGTAACCCGAGGTTCCACTGTATCTACAAAAGGATATTCTGGAAGGATAAACACCCACCAATTACTGTGTTTATGTGAATCTAACACGCCATCGAATCTAAACCGCACCTCAATTTTCAAAACCTTGAAACCAAAGAAGTATTTGCTGGTGAATGTAAAAGCACCTTCAGATCTAATGCACATCCTAATTTTTGTGGTGTAATTTGGCCAAAAATGGTGTGCATTACATTAGAGTAAATACAGTATTATGCAATGGTCTGAGGACCTCACCACTCTTGCTACAGTGGATTTTTGGGGGTTTTTTGGCTATATAAATGCCAAGTCCATGTTTGGACACCTGGAGGGCTTATTTTGAACCTGTGTGTTTGATTTCATTTCATCATCATAGCTCAGTCGGTAGAGCATGAGACTTTTAATCTCAGTGTCATGGGCTTAAGCCCCATGTTGCATTGCAAGGAATTAGACTAGATGACTCTGGGGGTCCCTTCCAACTCCACAATTCTATGATTTCACTTCATTGTTTCACCTGTATGCCAAAACCATGACATTTCCATAGCCAAAACCATGTGCAAGGCAACTTACAACATGAAAAAAAATACAAAAGTGTTCATGAAGAACAAACAAAACACCAAAAAGTGCACAACCAAATCAAACAATACTAATAATACTAATAATAATAATAATAATAATAATAATAATAATAATAATAAATATTTATACCCCGCCCTCCCCAGCCAAGATCAGGCTCAGGGCGGCTAACAGCCAATAATAAAAACAAGTAGATTTAAATACAACTTAAAAAAGAAAATTAAAATACAACATTAAAACATTAAAATGCAGCCTCTTCACAGGAGGAGAAAGGAAAAAGAAAGAGGGGGAGGGAATCAAACTGATTCTAAGCCAAAGGCCAGGCGGAACAACTCTGTCTTACAGACCCTGCGGAAAGAAATCAGATCCTGCAGGGCCCTGGTCTCATGAGAGAGAGCGTTCCACCAGGTTGGAGCCAGAGTTGAAAAGGCCCTGGCTCTGGTTGAGGCTAATCTGACTTCCTTAGGGCCTGGGACCTCTAGGGTGTTTTGGACCTTAAGGTCCTCTGCGGGGCATACCAGGAGAGGCGGTCCCGTAGGTTCAAGGGTCCTATAAATCACAATAAGATCTAAAATAAAGGTGGCAAAAAGTCTGCAAGGCAGGGAGCACGTTTTCCAGGACTCAGCAAAATTTAGTGGGAAGTACTAGTGGCAATTGTATTATCAACATGAGCTAACAACATGAGCTATGGGACGTGGGTGGCGCTGTGGGTAAAAGCCTCAGTGCCTAGGGCTTGCCGATCGAAAGGTTGGCAGTTCAAATCCCCGCGGCGGGGTGCGCTCCCGTTGTTCGGTCCCAGCGCCTGCCAACCTAGCAGTTCGAAAGCACTCCTGGGTGCAAGTAGATAAATAGGGACCGCTTACTAGCGGGAAGGTAAACGGCGTTTCCGTGTGCGGCTCTGGCTCACCAGAGCAGCGATGTCACGCTGGCCACGTGACCCGGAAGTGTCTCCGGACAGCGCTGGCCCCCAGCGGGGTACCTTTACCTTTTTACTAGTGGCAATTGTATTATCAACATGAGCTAACAGGGTGTATTGGTATTGTGTGTGTGTGTGTTCTGTCCTTTTTTTAAAAAAAAACTTTTTTATTTCTTTGTTATTTTTGGCACTTAAAAATAAATATTTATATATAAAAAAAGAAACTTCTTTTGCATGCCAGCAAAGGGCATGATTAAAGGCTTGACTAGTTTGATTTCATTCACTCTTCTTAGAACAGGAGCACATAATAAAACATGAAAGTGAATATACAGTATCTTTGCATATGTATATGTGCGCTCTCTCTCTCCCCCTCTCTCTCTCTCTCTCTCACACACACACACACACATACAAGCTAACAAACCCAAGCTGAAATTGATTATAAGATACTCATTTAACTCCCAACAGGTGGTGGGATACTGGGCTAGACAGATGACTTCATATCTTGGATTTTCTCATTCTAAGAGAAATGGAGTCATGAAAGTCAACACAAACCATGCCCCCTTGCTTAGCCCCACTGATAAGAGTATTTCCACAGTTGGTCTATTCAGAAGAGCACTGCCACTCCTCTATTCCTGGTCTATCTGATATTTTTCTCCTAGTAGCAGGGGATTTATTTTTTTTACTACACCCCCAGTAGGCCCTTTGTGCCTGCGCTTCCCAAAGGATCATAAATTCCAAGCGGTGCAATCCTGCTATGTCAGCAAGTCTGAAAAATAAATTGATATTAAATGCAACAAAAGTCTCCTCTAATTCACTGTGGTGCCTTCCCCAATCCCTCCACAAAGTAGTAACTGAAAAGAGAAAGAACGGAAAGTGTTTTAGCTTATGCCTGGAATAACTCCAGCCCTCCAAGTAAGGGAGGCTTGTTAATTAGGGATTACTTACAAATAACTGTGATTGCTGAGTCGCCTCTCTTTCTCCTGTGCAGGTACATCAGCCAAAGCGGTACACTAGAGTTGTACATAATGTAAACGTGTTCATGGGACACGGGTGGCACTGTGGGTAAAACCTCAGTGCCTAGGAGTTGCTGATCGCAAGGTCGGTGGTTTGAATCCCCACGGCGGGGTGAGCTCCCGTCGTTCGGTCCCAGCTCCCGCCCACCTAGCAGTTTGAAAGCACCCCTAAGTGCAAGTAGATAAATAGGTACCGCTTTATAGCGGGAAGGTAAACGGCGTTTCCGTGTGCGGCGCTGGTGCTGGCTCGCCAGCTGCGGCTTAGTCACGCTGGCCACGTGACCCGGAAGCCTCTTGCGCGAGATGAGCTATACGTTATACGTGTTACGATGCCTTGGGTTCTTGCCTTCCATCCCCCCCCCCTTTAATGTCTATAGCTTGTCATGCCTCCTTGGAGTCCTCTTTCTTCTGCCTACTTGAGGCATATTGTAGTCCTGAGAGCGCAGGTTGGTTAGTTGATGAAGAGGTGACGTTAAGTAGTTGAATGGCCCTGACTTTTCCCTGATGGTAGACTAAATTCCCCTTTGTTCCCTTTCACCCCTGTGCTTCTTCGGTGTGAATGCCAGGGCCATTTCACCTGTGTCCGAAGCGTGTTTATTTATTTAAATAGTTCTTGCCCTGCTATTCAACCACAAAAAGTGACTTGCAGATCAATGAAAACAAGACAGTCACTGCCCTCAGGTGTACAAGCTAAAAAAAGACATTGCAGAAGAGAAAGGGAGGGGGGGAGAATAGATTGTGGGGAGGGAAGTGGAAATATACAAGCATGAGCATCAGATCTAATGTTCTTCCAATGACCAGCTGGGGGGGAAATCCAAAATTGCTGGCATCTCAGTTGCTTGGATGGAGTGGCCTGGCATCCCTGTTCTTCCCCAATCAGGTGTACCCTCGTGGAATGACTGTTCCAGGTGTATGGAAGTTGAGGAGGAGGAGGAGGTTGTGGCAGGATCTTCCTATATGAACTGCTGTGGCTTTATGTTTGCAGCCTGGTTGATATTAATGTACCCACCCCTTAAAAATATGGTTAAAGGAATTTTTGTGGCCAAGAACTGACCCTGACTGTTAGCATAGAGCAATTAACTGGGCAGTCTGTCCCCTAGATTATTGGGTGAACAGCCATCTTCCTTCTGTCGCACAACTTGCAGCATGCATTTGTACCTTAACGCCACACCGACTTGATGGATTTAAATAAATAATTTGCTTGGAAAGATTAGGGCTTGAACTGGCAATGAGGCTGCAAACCAGATCCCCAGCTCTAGACTGCTCTTGTCTGAGTGCTACCTGTGATTTTCTTCTCTTAAAAGCAACTTTGGGGTAGGGACAATTTGATTTGGAGCTGCCGTACATCAGAGACCTAACCCTTTTCACACTGCCTCACAAGCTCTGATTCAAATTGCCTCCCTCAAAGCAGCTTTTAGCTGCAGAGGGAGGAAGCATGCAGACACACACTTGTGCGATCCTTGACAGGAGGCTAGCTAGACCTGCATAGATACAGACATATTATGCCACATGTCAGTGGAAAACATCAACATATATGGGCCAGGGATTGATACCTTCATACCCAGAAATGGCATCTTTCAGTGCTCTAGATCCGATAATTTCCTCAGGTACAGTTTCTTCCACCCGAGTGCTACAGCAGTCCATCTTTCCAAATGTTGCAATGAGGAAAATGTCAGGACTGCTCCTTGGAGAGGAACAAAAGTAGGATAGCAGATGCACTGTGTGACAGGATGACTGGGGTGCTCAGTGCTCATAGCCAAGCAGGGACAGCCCCTGGATGAGAAGGTGGCATCCCAAACAAAAGTGGGCATGTCCAGAGCTGGCAGCGGGCAGGGTCACCCCAACTCCTGCTCATATACATGTACCATAGAAACATACAATACACATTGCACATATGTACGCATGTACACATACGAAACAGCATGCACACACAGAGCACTCACACATGCTCACATGCAGACATACATGCACACATATGGGACACATACATCACACACCTACACCACAGATACATGCAGAGCGTCAGCTAATGCGCTGATGGGCTGGAGACTTCCTCTTGGCCATCTCTTTGGCTCCCAATCTTTTCCTTTCCACATATATTTCCTGCCCACACCATGCATTGCAAGAAAGGAGATTCCAACTAAACATTCGGAAAAACTTTCTGACAGTAAGAGCTGTTCAGCAGCGGAGCAGACTCCCACAAGAGATGGTGGGCTCTCCTTCCTTGGAGGTTTTTAAGCAGAGGTTGTGTGGCCATCTTTCATGGATGCTTTAGCTGAGATTCCTTCATTGCGGGGGGCTGGGACTAGATGACCCTTGGGATTCCCTTCCAAGATTCTATTATTCCTTTTGACAACCCTGCCCACATCCCCCTGAATTCTTACTTCTGCAAAAATTATCAAATTGGAATGAGTTCTGTAAAACTGCCTAAAATGCATTCTGTTGTCTGATTATGTAGAATCTGACTGCTCCATTTGCAGAATGGTGAGGTTCATCTAGACGTCTCAGGGGTTCTGGCTAAGGGCCAGCTCATTAGTTGCATCAGCCCCATGGAACAAAGGCACCCTCCATGTGATGATGATTCCACACATAGGGGCCACTGGCCATTTGCCACATAGGACATGCATTTATGGCAATGGCTTGTGCAGGCTGTATGTGATGGGGCTGGTCCGACTGATGAGCAGATACCACCACATCGAGGCATTTCTTCTACATGGCACCCCCTCACCCCCTCAAAGTGAGTGGATGCAACCAGGCAGCAAGGAAGGTTTATTTCATAGAGCGGGGAGCAATATGCATACACCCTCCTCTTTGTTTCCTCTGCCATAGCACTTAAGCTTTTGAGAGAGACGATCTTTGCAAAAGGTACTCAAATAGCTGTATAGTTTAATATCCTAGCCATCAGAGCTGACATTTATGTTGTTAATTTTAAAGCACTTTATTCCTCCCCTATTAAGTTAGCCTCGTTTTCAGAAAACCAAATAACTCTCTCTTTCTCGAGCTGCAGCCTAGTGTTTTTATTGCCATTGGATTTCTCCTCCCGCATGCACACACACTTACACACACACACTTGTATGTCCTCCCCAGCCCCCTTTTAATGGCGTCCAGGGGGAGAAGAATGCTGGGGAGAGAAGAGCAGATCCCACTGGACTTTCTCAGCAGAAAGTCACAGGACTTTGCCACAGTGAAGAGAATAGTACCTGCCCATCTGGGGAAAGGATGAAGAAGCTTGGGTTTGAGTGTTTCTCAAGCTTGGGCCCCAAGCTCTTGTTGCACTACAACTCCCATCATCCCTGACCACTGATACTGCTAGCTAGGGGTTTAGGGCGTTGTAGTCCCACAACAACTGGGGACCCAAGCTTGAGAAACATTGCCCCTAGCTGCAGCCAATCAGTCAGCTGAACTGCCCTACTGCAACCATGTTGCCTTTTGAATCACTTTCTTTCAAATGGCTGGGCTCTGACCACAACCTATTTGCTCACCTAATGTATTGGGTTGGGGTTCTAGAGGGGAGAGTTGCCAGTGGGTCTGTGGACCCCTCAGAACACCTGGGCCATAGGCCAGCGCCTCACCTGCCAGCCCCCCTAGCACTGAGCTTGATTCAGATGGACCGTCTATGCATAACACATTGGTAGCGCCTGAATGACATGGAATTCATGAGGGCTAAACCACTACCCTCTGACCATCCAAAGAAAATTTAGTCACTGGGACAAAACCTCCACCTTGTAGGCCACTGTAGGAGACAGTGTGGGCCAGGGATGTGGGTATCTCAGAGCCAAGGCAAAAAGTTCACAACATGGTGCTGAGCATTGAATTCAAGCTCCTTGCTCATTTCAGCTTTTATGTTGTTGTAGTTTTAAAAGCAGTGCTGTTGCTGTCATAACTAGGCAGGTAGCTTTGAAAGAGTGTAGGCAGTACCTGATGCACTTGGATGCCAGTGAGGAAGTTGAGCGAGGCTTCCAGTCATTATGAGTTTCACTGCAGTCCATAATTCCCTTTCTCTCTTCCATCATGGCTGCCAGGAGCCGCATAAAAATTTGCTTCCTTTACATAGGTTTTACAGGTTATTTTTTTTTCTTTGTGCAGAATGTGTGTCATTTTGCTATTTTTTTCTTTTTCGTTTTGCATGGCCCTGGTGTTCAGTGTTCCAAGTGATCCAACTTTTTTATGTAATTTTTTTATTCTCTGACCTAGCATAGAGGCTCTCGGATGCAATCTCTTGACATATAATAGTGGCAAACTTTCAAGAAATGGCAAGTCAACAGATTTGCTTCTGGTACTCCTTCATCGGCCTGCTCCAAGTTTAATGCATTGGCTTTTCATGAAAGAACATGCTGGAGTCCTACTGTAGACCCAGTTTGTTCCTTGTCAAGCTACCCCTTGGCAAAGACCCATTCTTCCTGTCAGTCTTAGTACCTGGAGTTGGATGCCCTCCTTGAATTTCTTGTTCTATTGCAGATGTATGCTGCGTAGCCAGCCTCCAGGTAGGCTCACATGCCTATTTCTCCCTGCTGTAAGGTGTCTTCCATGATTGTCTCGCAGTTGGGAAATTGACATGCATCTGAATCTTGTGTGTGCTCAAACATCTTCAAATATCTTCAGGCAGCAAGGTTTCCAGAACTGGGTTAGTCTGTGATCTAAATAAGGGTTACATCATGCATAAGACCCAAGTGCAGACTAGTGTTTGCCAAGATGTAGCTGACAAAAATTCAGTTTACAGTAAAAAAAAAAAAGTCATGTATTTGGTTGTGCAAATACACCCTTATTCATTTTATGCAGACAAAAAGAATTCCTGCCAAATGTCTGGCTTCTTTTCAGCCTTTCTCACCACATCTCCCAGAATACATCAAGGATTGCCAAACTTTTTTTTTTTCCTGTGCTACTTTTCCAAGTTCCAGGCTTCTTGCAATTTTCTCACCCTGGGGAACTAAAAGTTATCCCTCTTCACTATGCAACACGCCTTGTCCAGCCATAGCTAGAATTCGTCATGTTCCCAGAGTCCTTTCCTGTAGGCATCTAAAATTCACCTAAACCACTTGTATTCAGACATCTACTTGCAATAAGCACATACCGATGTACCACCCCAATTTCTCTCTCTAGTACATAGCTCTCTAGCTGTAACTTCCTCCTATTTACCTGTATAAACCCATTGACCTATCGGACACACTTCCATGCAGAGCAGGCATATCCACCATATTCCTCAAACATTTGCCTTTTATAAATCCCATATCTAGGTGTTTTCAGCAACACCTGGGTCACTATCTGCCCAATACCTAGCAAAGCTATGTCTCCTAGCCTTCCATTTGCAACGACTGTTGTCAAACTGTGATAGAGCCAGACTGTCATTTCCACAAAACCTTCCCATACACCTCCTCCTCCTCCTCTGCTGACTTTGTGCTTTCCTGGACAGGGACAAAACACCCGATTGGGCCATCCTTATACCAGTGGTGCTTCCCGCTTTGGAGTGCACATACCTCCTCCCACGCTGCAACCTGTGAGCCCGGATTCTCATTGCCGTCTGGGGAGCACACCTGTTTGCAGCAAACACATGCAGTGATTTTTATGGCCCTGCTCTGAGCAGCTCTCAGCTGGGGCCAGGCCTGGGTTATTAGTTATTTTTAGCAATCAATGTTATTGACGCCATGCTCGCTGGAGGAAGCCACTGGAGGGCTGTTCTTCTAACTCATTACATTTAGAGCTGAACTATCCCCTTTTTATATAAATCCTGACACATCAAGATAAAATATGCTACTTTGCGGTAGTGCTGTGGCTCTAGATGGGCGAGCTGTGCCCCACTGCCAGGGAATACTAAGGGGGGGGGGGTGTGTGTGTGAATTGGGGCTTGCAGGATTGGCAAATGCACCACAGCTCTAACTCTCCTCCTGTAATTTGCCTGCAGGTCATTCCCCCACACACACACACACATTGTGCTTTTCATCCAGATATTCTAACACCAGAGGCAATGGGTCCTTTACTCTCACTGGTTGAAGAGTTAAAGAGTTTCTACTTCTCACTTTGGAGAAGGAGGGGCAGCATCTAATGAACACCCAAGATTCCAACAAGGAAACCAGGGCTGAAATGAAAGGCAGGGCAGATATTGCTGCCACCGCAGCCCCCATACTCAATAGAAACCTAATCCCGGAGAGAAGTCGTCAATGTTAACCAGCTTACCTCTCTGATCTGTGCAGCTCCAAGGGCAGATTGCAATTATTGCTATGGAGGGAGAAGCTCGTGTCACCACCCCAGGGAATTGTGACATTCCTTGCTGCTTCAACATCATTTTGCTCCCATGGTAGCCTATCCTGAAACTGACAGTGCAATACTGTCACAGCACAACGTGTGCAAGAGAGAAGTAGTTGTGAGTTAAGGCCGTGTGTCCTAAGAAAGAGACCCGCCCCTGTGGATAAGAGTGGCAGGTGACATCAAATTATTATTTTATTTTATTTTTGCTTTGCCAAGAGGGACTGCTTAGGGAATCCAGCAGTCTTCAAACGCACAACAATGATGGGAGCTCAGGTGATGGCTGTGGAATGAATGATAAAGCAGTAATTTGAGACAACTTCAAAAATCACTTAGTCCATCTTCTTGCCCTGAGGCAGGTTTAATAAAATTTCAGACCATCCCTGAGCAATTATTAATCACACATACCCTGTCCCTTGAAAAACTTCCATTATTAAAAATACCACAACCTCTCTTGGGAATTTTCTTCCTCTGCTCAGCTATTCTTACAGGTTTGAATAATTGTTTCTAACAGTTAATTTTAACTTGCTTTTCTGTTACTTAGGGCAACGGATAGTCCTCTTGTTCAGGGACGACTATCAATTATGTTCCTGCTTCCAACAAGCCTCTGAAATTTGTTGTTTTATCTGTACCCATGAACAGTTCCTACTTTAGAAAACCATACGCAGATAGGTTGATGTATGTATTTACTTATTACATATGTAATTAATTACGTATGTAATTAATTTTATAATGAATGATTTTAGAGTGTTGTTTGTGCTGTACTTTTGTACTGTTTTATTGTTGTTAGCCGCCCTGAGCCCGGCTTCAGCTGGGGAGGGCGGGATATAAATAAAATTTATTATTATTATTATTATTATTATTATTATTATTATTACTTTCATTTCAGACATTTCTATCCCTCCTCTCCTTGTGCTTGAAGCAGTTTGAAACTACAGTCATACCTCGGGTTGAAGTAGCTTCGGGATAAGTATTTCTGGGTTGTGCGCTGCGGCGACTTACTTCCGGGTTTCGCCGCTCGCGCATGCGCAGATGGTCAAAATGACGTCATGCGCATGTGCAGAAGCGGCGAATCACGACCCATGCAGACGTGCAGACACAGGTTGCGTTCACTTCTGGATGCGAATGGGGCTCCGGAACGGATCCCTTTCGCATCCAGAGGTACCACTGTAAATATATCCTTTTCCTCTTAAGTCTTTGAAATTCTTTACCATCTCTCTTTCTGACCCATGAAACTCTTGGCAAATTAATGTTCCCAGCTCTGGCAAATTCCAAATGGAAGGTGTCTTTCAGCTCTGCAGCCAGATCACAGAGGATCTGTATGGCTAATCGCTGTGCACGTGCCAGGATACTAAGGAATAGTCCAGATTTGGAAAGACAATTAAAGTTTCTAGATACATTTTTATGAGCCTGCACCAACACTCCCGACTGCACATGTTTGAATACCTTATTTCAAATTCCTTGGCACTGGCTTCACTTTCCAGACACCTGGGATTTTCCCAGTCCTTTTTTTGAAAATAGAGTGATAGAGAGACTGACCAGCTATTTTGAACCAGAATGCTTAGTTGATTTGCAATGCACACAGCTAGAGGAAACACTTTCCAGTGTTCTCTCTTCTGCGCTTGGGATCGAATGGTAGCAACCTTTTCATAATGCCCTACCACCCTGTGCCTCTGCCTTAAAAGAGGAAATGTTTGTGTATGTGCTTCTCAGGATCCTCCACTCTGATAATCTGCACTGAGGCTGGATCCTCTGCTCCTAGCATTTTGAGAGATTAGCCTGTCGAGGCGAATGAAGTGAGCAACAGAGTGCAATCGTCAGGTGCTGCACACATTCACACATATGGATCAAACACACATGCTGCACACATTCCTGGTAAGAGGACGGAATCATTCCAACTGGATTATTCACCCTTTTACCCATAATCCTCCTGGCCTGGGAAGTCAGGTGACTTCACAAGGCCCATCTGGTTCCACTTGATGATCTAAAGCTCCCAAAACTGCTGCTTTTCCTTCATCTGGGAAAAGGCCTTCTCTGCATATCACCAAGCTATCATCCTTCAGCCTGCCTGCATTTCTTTTTCTACTTTCTTTCCACAGGTGTTTTCCTGGACTCTCCTGGGTGGGCAACCTGAAGCAATCCAGATACAGTCATACCTCGGGTTATAGACGCTTCAGGTTGCGTTTTTTCGGGTTACGGACCCGGAAGAACAGGTTACTTCCGGCTTACGGCGGTCGCACATGCACAGAAGCGCTAAATCACGCTTTGCGCTTGCACAGAAATGCTGAATCGCAACCCATGCATGCGCAGATGCGCCGCTGTGCGTTGTGAATGCTGCGGGTTGCGAACATGCATCCCGCACGGATCACGTTTGCAACCCGAGCGTCCACTGTAGACTCACCAAAGACTCTTGTATGTTTACCAAACTAATGGCTCAGGCCATTTCAGCAAGGCTAGGGAAAGAGGAATGCCGGGGTAGCAGATTTACAGGGCTGAGCGCAATGCATAATGATTGCTACAACCATGGTAACTGCAGCACAGTGGGGCTGCCTATATCTCCAAGGAAGGCAGTGGTGGAATTTTCTTATCTCTGCTGTTATTACATTACGAACTGGAGGGTCAATATTTTTAAGCTGCAGGAGATGACGTATGCTTTGCATTCTTGAAGGAATTCTACACCTCTGGTGATGATTCCCAGTGCAGCTGTCATGAGTCATCAACTTTCGCTTTCTGCACATTGCAGTATACTTCGTTTTTCCTGCCAGAACCTTTGCTTTTTAGAAATGTAAGAGGATATAGATAGGTGTGTGCATGTGCCCAATATGGACCAAAGCTACGCTACTCTTTATGGGCAGGGGGTGAGCTGGGGAGAAGAAAACTCTAGTATACTGGCATTAAGGTAGCTGGCAGTAGCACTGCAGAAACAGGACAGGAGTGGATCACCAAATAAAAAGAGTCGGAACAACAGTGAAGTGCTGTTTCTGAAAAAAGAATAAACACAATTTAGTGGCAGGGGCTGCTATTTAAATGCACTTATACATGCACAGTAGGGTTCCCCACCACCACCACCAAGGCGCTAAATAGAAGGAAACAGAACATATCCAGTAAAACAAACCTGATGCCAATTTGAAGACAGCAGCCGTATTGGGCTGAAATAGCTATTTCAATTTGCTCTTGTACTTCTTCATTCTGAGATGAAATTAAGGCGCAGAGAGCAAAAATAAAAAGCAGCCCCTTCATTTCCCCCCACCCACTCCCTCTTTATAGCAATGCATCACTGAATCCCTTAAGGGTGAAAGATTTCTGCATGGAAGTTTTCTGTGCGTTTTATACATCCTCTGTGTCTTGGATCCTGCAGCACTTTCAGAATCCTCGCTCTCAGCCAAATCCCTGCACACTCTGGGCTGTTGGGTTGGTTGTGTTGTGTGTTTTTTTCTTAAGCTATTCCAATCAATTTTACAACAGATTTGTATTTCTGATAAAAGCCCTTTCCCATCCCCAACTACTCCCACTCTGCCATGCCGTATGCCAGTAAGAGGTTGAGAATCCCCTGTTGATCTGTGCTCAGGGAACAAATAAAACCAGGAAGACAACAGTTGCAGATTGGTGTCCGGATTGGCAGGGTTTGTTTGCTTGCTTGTTTGTCTTGTTTGCTTTGCACAATCTGTTATAGATACTTTTCTCGCAAGGGCGGGGTGGGGGGCACAGCCTGAATCAAATTCTTTGGTCAGAAATTGTTTGCGCTTCGTTCCCTGGTATTCTCACAGAAGGCATCATTAGAGGTGCAAGCTTTTGCATAATGCTGGACATGAATGGTGCGTTTTCTCTCTCCCTAGTCACTGCTAGCAAATACTTCTTTTTCTGTCTCTTAAACATGACATGTTTGCAGCAATACAGTCATTCACCCAAATATTTTGCTAATTTCTTTTGCTAGCAGAAAGAAACAAACAAAAGAAAAGTCTGCTTTACGATTGCATGTGAATACCGCCCCCCCTCCTACCCATTCTGCACATTTCATCAAATGTCTTGGGATGGGCATGTGTGCTTCAGTTTGGTCCTAAGGTAGCAGGTAAATTAAGCCTACAGGGAATTTCTATGATAACACTTTTTTTTTTCCTTTTAAAGTTTTGTGTGTGAAGAGCCTTTTTTTTTTTTGATAAAATAATAGAATCAGAAATGAAAATATATTTCATTTTCCTAGGGGTTTGAAAAACTCCCCTTTCTATAAGATGCTTATGCTTTCTGCTAGTATGCCAGACTATTGTAATAAACCGTGCAATTTTGCATCTATTCATAAGTAAATCCCATTGAATTCTGTGAGGTTTGCTCTCGGGTAATTGGGTAAAGGACTGTAGCCTTAGAGCAGGCATGGCCAAACTTGGCCCTCCAGCTGTTTTGGGGCTACAACTCCCATCATCCCTAGCTAACAAGACCAGTGGTCAGGGATGATGGAAATTGTAGTCCCAAAACAGCTGGAGGGCCAAGTTTGGCCATGCCTGCCTTAGAGTGTATAAGGGAAATGAGTAAGAAAGTTCAAGCTCCTTGTTTTAGCCCAGAAAACGAAGGTCTATGTACATAGGGTGTCCTTATTTTCATTGGAGAAATGTTGGA
Source organism: Podarcis tiliguerta (assembly GCF_965153285.1). Taxonomy (NCBI): domain Eukaryota; kingdom Metazoa; phylum Chordata; class Lepidosauria; order Squamata; family Lacertidae; genus Podarcis; species Podarcis tiliguerta. The sequence continues at coordinate 92,595,046 of NC_139535.1, read as the reverse complement.
GGGCTCATGCATATATATTTGATTATGTTGACCTCTTAGCAACCTGTCCATATAGAGCAGGGATAGCCAACATGGAAACCTCCAGATGTTCTTGGACTGCAACTCCCATCATCCCTGACCATTATCCACATTGGCTGGGGCTGATGAGAGTTGTAGTCTACAACACGTAGAGTGCACAGCATTGACTGCCTCTGATACAAGCACATGGTAAGTGGTGGTGATGCCAAAGATGAAGATCAAATTACTGAGTTCTGTTGGCTGCATGTAAATGAGATGGGCAGCAAACCTGGGAGTCTGGAGCCTGGGGTTTCTGCTCACACCAAGCTTCTTCTTGTAATAACTCCATAAATCTCAGGTTCCTCCATGGGCTTTCCCATGGATAATACTGTGATGTCAGTAGTCAGGGAGAGCAGGTGTGATAAAAAAACAACAGGCTGCTAACATCTTGAGAATGGTGGCTTCCATTTCTAAAAGGAAATTCAATTGGAGAGAAGCAGAGAACTCAAGTGCCCCCCTGGCTGAAGGAAACTGTATTTAGCCCTACTATAGCTTCTCAGATTTAACCAGGTTTCATTTCGTTCTCAGGCCTATTTTCACAGCTATAATAAGGTCTAGAAACTTGATTAAAACTATAAACTGAGATGCACAGGATGCTGAAGCTTGCACCAGGTACCTAATTTTGCCTTGTTTCTCTTGTGCAGAATCATATAAGTGCACAGTTATAGCAGGCAGGGATTATGGATTTGAGATTAAAAGATGTCATTTCTAACTATGGTGTAGATTTATATTTCTTTGCTCATGTGTGTAAATATTATTAATCTACGTGATTTCATAGAATTTCAGAATCAATTTTTTCTGGTTTAGAGTTTGTATGCTTTCTTACCCTGCCCCCCACTAAAAACATACATGTAAGATTAAAAAATAAAAATAAAATCATTATTTGCATCCAGATTCGTTTGAGGGTGTATTGCTTGCTGCCTCAAAATGTTGTGAAGGAAATTCTACAAACTAGATTTTTTTGGGTCAGTCACTGTGGAATGGCTCTTCCCTCACCTGTGGAGAAAATTACTGGAAATGCTGTTGTTGTTTTGCTGGAATCCTCAGGGATCGCACTGTGGGGAAAAAATCCCTTGCTGACTGCCTTGCATAGTGCATTTTTATAATCTGCCTGTTTCTGAAATACGCATTCCTTAATATCATTTTTTCCCTAATCACTTTTGCCTTCTCAGCGCTTTCTGGAACTGTTTTACCAGTGCCAGACTCACAAGTCTATTAGCTGCAAAATGTTATGACTCGAGTTTTCTGTGATACAGCTTTGCAGTATTCCAAAACACATATTAGAGAAATACCTTTATTAGGACAACCAGAATTTTCACCCTGTGCAGTTTCCTTATATTGCTGAGTGCAGACCCAGAGCCAGTCTCTGAGGGAAACAGAACGATGAAGCTGATGAGAAATCTGGCACACGGGTCACATCAAGCCCAGAAAACAACCACACAAACATACAGCCCTGCATGCTTTCCTTTTGCTGTGTACTGTAGCATATTTGTATGCATAGTAAGGTATCTCGGGCAAATGCACGAGGTCTGTATTCCCACCCACCCCAATCGAAAGGAGTTATTGTGCAGCCATTGGTCTGATGGTAGGTGCACTGCAAGGAGTGTGTTGGGGAACAGAGATCTCTATTCACTTTTAGGGGAAGAGGCACAGCTCCTATTCCTTCACGGTTGCAATTGCAAATGGCACTAAAACCACAGCCCCTCACTCGTCAACACCTCTCGTAGATAAAGTGATGATGAAGAGGCCCTGCCCTCAGAGTAGACAGCCACGCCGACCTTATTGAGGATCCTAATCAATTTACCCCCATCCCCATCCACTGCCACACCCCGTGTGATTAATTGAGTTGTTATTACCCATTGATTTTCTCACCCCACCCCTTTTCCCTGAGATGGAGCAGCAGCAAGACTATCTATGGAGCATCAGGGGCTGCTGCTTGCAGAATAACTTACTCCTCGTTGCCAGGGTGCAGAAGTCCTGCACTTTTTGCCAGCCGTGGGCATCTTGCGTGCAAAAGCAGAAGTCGCATTCAGTGGCTCAGAGGACAGTTTCAACAAGATCCTGGCCATTCCATGGTTTAGCTGTACTAGCATGTGCTCATCTCAAAGACCACCAGGGAGCCCAGCACAGCTGTAACATTGCCCATAGCAGGCCAGCACCGTAGCCTTGGAATGTGACCTGTTTAATCTCTGCTGATAAATTTTTGGTGCTGTTTTCTTTTAGCTTTCCTGGATGCTTTTATGTCGCTCTTCTGAACTGCATTGTTTTAATGTTTTGGTTTTGTGGTAGTTTCGCAATCATTTTAATTCTTCGTTAAGGCACCCTGGGGAACTTGCTGAAGGGCAGGGGATGAATCTCTTAAATAATGATCACCAAAGCATTTCTCCCAACCCACCCAAGTTATCACCCCCTTTCTGTTGGAGTCCTGGCAATCTCAAGCGCGCGCGCGCGCGCGCACACACACACACACACGGTATTTTTTAAGCTATCCCACCCCATTTTTCCTTCTTTCCTGAATTTATTCCCAGTAGTGCCTCTGTCTCAAGTGGGGATACTCTAAGCATGCAAAAAGTGGGCAGTTCCATACCATACATTTAAAGCTCATCAAATGCACGTTTAAAGCACATGACTTCCCCCAATGAATCATGGGTACTGTAGTGTGTAGCTCTATGAGAGGGGAACACAAGAGGTGCTTTAAAAGTGCTTTAGAGGTAGTGTGTGGGTCTCAGTATTGTGAATCGAATCCTCCGAGGTTAAACAAGTTCTTTTCAACAGCCCCAATCCTTTTCCAGTGTTCCCTATCAGAAGAAATGGAAAGTGTGAGGTGAGATGAGGCGAACGACTAGGTGGGGCTCCTTTTCTTTCCATTTCAAGTGCTGAGCCGATAGATGAACCCCTCGTAGGGCCTATATGGACTTTCTCTTCTCATTAAGCCTCCAGTCAGAAAAAAGCTTTGGCGTCAGTGTCAGAATCTGGGCAGTACATCAGGTTTCCCTCCCCAGCTCTGGGCTCACCGGATTTTTACTCCTACTCTGTCAAATGAATATCACCTGGTTTCTGTCTTGCCTTGACAGCTGAATAGATTCTGAATGTGTGGGCAGAGTGCAGTGCAGGATTGGGTGCCAGGTTTATATCCAGCAGAGAAAAACTCATCTGAGGAATGAACCTCTAACTACATACCCACACACAGGTGTCTTCTCCACCACATGTTTGTGTGTGTGCTCACACTCGCACATAGAATTGATGTGCCAGTTTCAAGCCGCATCCAGTCAAAAGATCACAGTTTTGATCAGTTTTCTGGGTTGCAGCCTGTGTATCTTGCAGTTTTGGTGTGTGTTTCCTTTCTTTTCTAGAACGATCCTATTCTATGTGCAAACTAACTTCCTCTCTGGTGCTCTACCCCTGTTTACCTGACTTAGGAATGGTTGTGTTTCCTCCTTGGCAGGGTACAAAACTATGTTACGCCAGTGACCTCCATAGTATTTTGAGGAAGGTTTGAAGTGAAGGCCCAAGACAGGAGTTGATCATCATGTGAGCTGCGCACAGGTGGGCTAAAGCGAGCTGCTGACCAGCCTGTGGAGCCTCTTTTTATTGAGACAAATATGCAAGCTAGGCAGGTACATTTTGGGCTGTGACCTTTACACATCTTCCGTCCCGAGATCGTGGGGTGGTACAAAGTTGTTTTGGCACCTGTTTCCACAGCGTCATTTTCCCCTTGCACAGTGTATGATGAAGGAGACAAAAGGTCTCAGGGACAAAAGGTTACAGACAGGACGCCGCAGACTGCTGAGACCGCAAAAGGTCAGACATGGGGGACGATGTTCTGACAGCCGTGGCTTGTCTGAGAGGGAGTTTGCCCTGCACCCGAAGGTCACGCGTGCAGGCAGACCGTGGCTGCCTGCTGGTGGGGAAGTGTGCTCCCTCCGGACCTCACTGTCCACTCCGCGATATCCCTACAAAGGTTCTCATGAAAATGTTCTTGCCAAGTGTTTTCCCCTTGGTTGAGTTTATTAAAGAGAGGCCAGTGTTTTCAACAGTACTTTCAAGACCTAACTTTGGTTACCCTTAGAAAAGCTTTCACTGTCCTTCATTTCCAAACAATGTCTTCCGGGAGGGAAAGTATAAAGGGATTCTCTGTGCACAGCTGACAGGTGCTTGTGGCCTTGAGAAGGTGGAAGGTGCCTTTCGTTACCTTTTGCATTGCCCCTTGCATAGAGATCTCAGAACTTGTTTTTGGCAGAGAGCAAGAGCTGGTGGGACCCTGACTGATATCATTTGCAAGGTGGCCACCTGTGCAGTAGCAGCTCAAAAAAATCATGGTAACTTCCTAAAGATTTCCATCATGGACTGCAGATAGGACCATCTAAAATAGTATCTTGCTCTATATCATAGAACCATAGAGTTGGAAGGGACCCTGAGGATCATCTAGTCCAATGCCCTGCCATGCAGGAATATGCAGTTGTCCTATATGGGGATCAAACCTGCAACCTTGGTGTTGTCAGCTCTAACCAACGGATCTATCCAGGCTGTTGTTGTTAATCTTTGTTTGTATTGATTATTATTGGTGTTGTGTATTATCAGTGCTATATTTTGTCCTGGCGTCTCTGGTGTCTGTCCTAGCAGGAGACCCTATCTGCTGCTAATTTGTGGCTGTAAGTATCTGTACTGCTCCTATGTTTTTAAATAGCCTTTGCGCCACACACAAATAAAATCGATCTATTCTATAATGCCAATGAGGAATGGTAGGTCGGGGGTGATCCTCTGAAAGTGACATATGGTATTGTGAGATTCATGGATGTCTTGTCCCATGGGCATGATTGCAGTGGATTAGGGATCAGTGAAATCCAGGGTCCTGTTCTGTAGCCTTTTCACACTTATATGAAGACTTATAAGTTTTGTATTTTATGTTTTACTCTGTTTGCTAATGTTGGTTCTTTCTTACCTCACCCTTAAATGCCATGCTGGGTGGTGGTTGTTTTACTTCTTAAGCAATATGACCCCTAAGGACCATTCTGTTTTAAAGGCTTGTTGAACCTGCATGAACTGGCAAACCACTAGGTGCCATGATTCTATTAATAATTCTAAATATTTCTGACAAATCTGGAAAAAAATCCAGTGTTTTCTCAGGCACTGGTATGAGGAATCTGAAACAGAGCTGATGTTTGCATGCATGCTTGAACGAGTGCCTAGAATTAAGGACTTGGTGACCATCTCAAGCCTGCTTTCTCCTTGGATTAATTTTATGGCGTACAGGGCTGGAACACTAGAAACTTGCGGTGCATTCTTCTTTCCTTGAAAATGTGCCCCCGCAATCTGAAATTGTTTCCTGTGACTTAAGCTAAAAATATTGCTTTCTGCTAATGAAGCCTACAGTGCTGAGAGGGAACAATTGGGTTTGTAGCGCTTCAGAACTGTGGTTTCATATAATATGCAATTTTGTTCAATGAGGAAATCCCCAAGAAAGCCACAGAGAAAAGGCTGGCTCCTCTCAGAGGAGCTAACCCACAAAATACGAGGGGGGTCATTTCTGGTAACACATATGCCAGTGGCTTGGTTCTGAAAGAGGTATTCTTAGAAATAATAATATATAGAATCATAGAATTGTAGAGTTGGAAGGGTCATCTGGTCCAATGTCCTGCAATGCAGGAATCTTTTACCCACAACCCTGAGATTCAGAGCCTTACATAACAAAAGATGAAGTTTGCAGTGCTCAGTGTCCTAGCCAGCCAGCCTTGCCCTCTTCCAGAATTCTACATTCCATTTTACCCCCACCTACCCACCACAATCAGGGACGCGGGTAGCGCTGTGGGTTAAACCACAGAGCCTAGGACTTGCCGATCAGAAGGTCGGCAGTTCGAATCCCCGCGACGGGGTGAGCTCCCGTCGCTTGGTCCCTGCTCCTGCCCACCTAGCAGTTCGAAAGCACGTCAGAGTGCAAGTAGATAAATAGTTACCGCTCCAGCGGGAAGGTAAACGGCATTTCCGTGCGCTGCTCTGGTTCGCCAGAAGCGGCTTAGTCATGCTGGCCACATGATCCGGAAGCTGTACACCGGCTCCCTTGGCCAGTAAAGCGAGATGAGCGCCACCACCCCAGAGTCGGTCACGACTAGACCTAATGGTCAGGGGTACCTTTACCTTTACCCACCACAATCAGCCAGTAGTCTGTAACCACTGAGCATGTTTAGAATTCATTGGGCTGTTTTTGTGTTGTCCCTGCCCCCACAAAATACAGTGGTACCTCGGGTTACAGACGCTTCAGGTTACAGACTCCGCTAACCCAGAAATTGTACCTCGGTAAAGAACTTTGCCTCAGGATGAGAACAGAAATTGCGCAGTGGTGGCACGGCGGCAGCGGGAGGCCCCATTAGCTAAAGTGGTACCTCAGGTTAAGAAAAGTTTCAAGTTAAGAATGGACCTCCAGAACAAATTAAGTTCTTAACCTGAGGTACCACTGTATAGTTTTGTGATTTTTCAAGAGCCTGCTAGTAATTTCCTCTTGTGTGTGGTCTGTGGACTACATAAGAGTCCATACTCACCTCTGAACTTTAATAACAGGTGGAATAGCAATATATACTTAAGGTCCGATGTGTGCCCTCTCGCTTTGCTCACGGTGAGTCATGCTCAGTGCTCTTACAAACACCACAAGAACTCTCCCTGCAAGCTACTGATTGCGGGAGGAATTTCAGCAGTGGAGGAACTTGCTCATCCCCATAGCGTTTATGTGGCTCTTTCAAAGCATTCGGAAAACTTGTACATTATCTCAGTAATGCTTATGACTCCAAAAAAATAAGGTGAACATTACCACCCCTGTATGTCAGAGAGTGAGGCAAGACAAGGGAAAAGCTTCCACCTTCAGCCACTGCAAGGCACCACCAAGCATCTTCATGCATTGTGGGGACCAACATGCATTAGAAAAGAAAGTGAGCATGCAAAACTCATGCAAATATATCATGTGCCTGTAAGGGTTGTTTTGTTTTTTTAAGGATTAACACGGCAAGACAACATTACCTTTTATAGGTATCCACTTCTATATCTATATCTCTGTCTATATCGATATATATATATAAGATAAAACATGGTCTACCAGCATAAGTCTCATTAGATCAAAATGAGGTCCTTGCCAACAGAATTCTTCAAGGATTTGATCTATAATTAATGTAATATGCAAACTTTGAAAATTATAATACAAATTGAAGCACATATCCATCCTTAGTGCGATTCTTTGTTATACAAAACCATTTCTGTCTGGCTAACCTTTTTGCTACATCATCCATTCATTTGTCCGCCCTCCCCCTTTTTCAAATTCTAAAAATGGCATGCAGGCAGTATGAAATTTATTAGGCTCTTTAACAAGAAACTAATAAATTGCCCATGGCCAGAACTTGCCAGACTTTTATCTCTCCAAGCTAGCTAGTGGATCGGAGGGTGTTGGCTGTTTCCCGGCATCTGCTTAGCTTTGCTATATAAGGCATCCTGCCACTCTTGATAGTTCAAATGTTAAGGGGTTTTTCCTCCTCCTCTGAAGACCTGTTCTCCTGACCTTCTCCATGGCAGCTGTAGCCCGTGGCATCTACAGTTTCCATCTACCTCCATGATGACTTCCAGGCACATCAGCCTGCAGTGATGTGTTGCATGCTGCTACCTTGCACTCAGCTGGGCTTAGCAAACACAGAGGTGTACCAAAAGCTGGTGTGTGAGCTTAGCATGTGGATGAATCATGCACACGACCACCTGATGTGTCCAGAAGATAGCAAAGGCTGAAAACTGCAGCTGTCAAGAACTGAGTGGTGGGCCCTGAGGCTTGTGACCACAGCAAGGATGCAGAACTTGTGACCACCAGATGCCATCAGCCCCAGCAAGCTTGGCCAGCGAGCAAGAGAGATAGAAGCTGTAGTCCAACAACATCTGGAGTGCCGCAGGTTCCCCATCCCTTCTCCAGCAGCCTGTGCACTGAATCATAGAATCATTGAATTGTAGAGTTGGAACAATACAGAAATCTCAACTGAAGCATCCATGCCTCTGTTTAAAAACCTCCAGTGAAGGAGAGTCTATCACCTTCCAAGGGAGTCTATTCCACTGCCGAACAGCTCTTACTGTCAGAAGCGTTTTCCGGATGTTTAGTTGGAATCTCCTTTCTTGCCACTTGAATCCATTGGTTCAAGTCCTACTCTCTGGAGCAGGAGAAAACAAGCTTGCGCCATCCTCCATGTGACAGCCCTTGAGAGGTTTGAAGATGGCTATCATATCTCCCCTCTGTCTCCTGTTTTCCAGGCTAAACATACCCAGCTCCCTCAACTGCTCCCCATAAGAGTTGTTTTCCAGACCCTTGATCATCTTGGTTGCCATCCTCTGCACATTCCAGCTTGTCAATATTCTCCTTAAATTGTGGTGCCCAGAACCGAACACAGTACTCTAGGTGTGGTCTGACCAAGGCAGAATAGAGTGGGACTATTACTTCCCTTGACCTGGACACGATACGTCTGTTGATGCAGTGAGCCATGCCTGTTGCACAAACACTCTTGTTAATTAGGTGAGCTAGTTAAGAGCAGTGCCACTCAACAACGCCACCATCCTCTCAAACACATCGTCCTGCTGTGCCCAGAGGACTGGTGTAGCGCACTGATCACCCTTGATTCTCATGAGCTAAGCATCTCTCCTTCCGACCATGCAGTGGGCATATTTGAGGGCCTCGCTTTTTATTGGGCACTTCAGATACTTCTCTGAGGCACGGATGGTGCATTGGGGTGAGCTTGGGGTGTGCGCGTGAAGGAGGGATGGGAGCTCTGACAGACACCTTGATTGATTGAAGCGGTTACTTAGAGGCTCTCTCTTGTGTATGATGGATATTTCTCTTTCTTAGAAGAGGGGAGAAAGATGACACATGATTCCCCCAGCTCTTTCCTCTAGCGGCACTTGTGCGATTTACATTAAGGCCTATAACCGGGGTTGGAGTAAATGGAGCAGGTTTGCAATTAGTTTTCAAAGTACTTATCTCATTAAAGTAAATGAATTATTGATTTAGTGACACTCATGCTTTTAGTGAGCGGCACAGAGCCATCACTGCTCTGTTCTCCAGCTCGGCGAGCCAACGGCCAGCCCCAGCAAACTTGCTTTGTGTGTGGTTTTTCCCCTTTCCCCCTTTTTTTCTTTCCACCCCCTTCCTCCCCACCCTCAATTTCTAATATTTCCTGGTTCTTATTTAGCTTTGTAATTGAAGTGGATCCATGTCAGAAGGGAGCAGTGTGAGGATTGGAAGTCTCCGAGATTAGCTTTAAAGGGAATCATTGGAGAAGCGGCCGAGGGAAGGAAGCCCCATTATCTGAGTAGGGCACTTTGTTCTATTTGGGAACAGGTCCCAGTTGCCCAGTGTGTCAGGGAGCAGCCTCTGCCAGGGACAACTGCAGCAATTCTGCCTGACTCTCTCTGCCAGCCTTTTCCTGGAGTGCCTGCAACAGCGACAGAAGTCTGCCCATTTGGGGAGAAGAACCCAAGGGCAGAGGAAAGGTCCGTGCCTGTCGATTCTGCAAGGGCATTTGCTGGGTGGCACGGTACTGGCACAGGCATGGGGTCATGACCCCGGAGAGATGGTTTAGCATGTCATTTTCTTGGCTTTCCCTTCTTACCTGCACCCATTCCAGGACTTTGCGGGTAAGGAATCCAAGCCTGAGAATTGAAATTTGCATAGAGGAGCCTAGACGAAAGGTTACAGAACTACCAGGGCTAAGCCAAGTGCTACTAGCTCAGGACGTTGTCGTGGCATTAAGAGGCAGCTTTCTCTTGCCCAGATATCAGATGCTGCATTAATAGCAAGGGAATGCTCCAAATATCTCCATCCATCCTTTCCACTGCCCCCACAACTCTGGCCACCCTGCCTGTAATGTCTGGAGTGAGGAACAGTGTTTTTATGAAGCCACCATCATTCTGCGGTGCGCTAGAATGTGATGCCAACACGTGAAGGAGAAAATCCATTTATTTGGGCCTGGCTGGTTCGTCTGCTCTGCCATGCTATCTCCCCATCTGTACCCTTGAAAGCAAAGTATTGGCAGGTGGTTTTATGTTCATATTAGCCTTGCAAGCTTATTCACTGGGTTTTTTCCTGAAATAACTGGTGTCCAACGTATGTGCGCGTTCCTGCACAGTGCTGCTGGTTCAGACCAAAGGTTCATCTTGCCCAGCATTCTAGCAGCATCTAGCCAGATGCCCCTGGAAAACCCACAAGCAGCCATTGGAGCCAGGTGGCAGAACCTTGCATGAGTTCACTGATGTGAAAAAGAACTTTCCTCTATCTGCCAGTAAACTGCAGTGGTTGACTCCAGATTATAAAGTTATGAGAGACAAAGATATCCTCTACTTCCCCCCTTTTTGGGGGAGGAGGCTGTTTCTGCTTTCTGTGAAACTGGTGACCTTTCAGAAATGTGTACCTCAGATCTCCAAAGCTCAAGGCAGCTTTCTACAGAAAATAAGCAAGAAAAAGTTAAAACGCACCATACAATCAACAATAGAAGCAATGCAAGAACACAGTGCCCCCACCACTCTGCCAGTGTCCGCAAGCCTTTCAGAAGGGAAAGGTTTTGCATCCTCTCTGAACAAATAAACTGTGAACCTCAGTAGAGAGGCTGGGAAAAAGGCCTTACATCTTCCCCACAGATTCCGCACCTCATGTGGTCTGGACGCAGAGGTCGCCTTGCAGAACACAAAACGGTCTCTGAGGTCTGCTGGTTCCAAGCCAGAAAGGGCTCAAAAGGGTTGCAGCCAGCAAATGAATGGGATACCTGTGCAAGAAAAAAACAATTGCAGTGTATGATGACAATCCCGCTTCCTCGCCCTCCATCACAAGGTGGCTGCTGGCCAAAGTACCCAGCCAGGACAAGCTGGGCTAGGGTACTAATTATTACTACATTTATGACCACATGGTCCCTGGGCAGGATATATATGTGGGAGGGGCATTCTAAAATTCACATAATTCATACCGAAATGTTGAACACCATTCCGTGGAAGGAGTTGACCCCTTTCGGTTCAGACTACTTAATTGTGCCTTCAAGGCCTGGAGAAAGAGGTGCCTTTTGACCTGCCAATGGAAAGCAAATAATGTAGGTCCAAGAAGCACCTCAGAGTGGAGGCCATTCCTCCTTCCTCACCACGGAGAAGACCCCTTAATATGCCCCACCACCCCATCACTAGGGTAAGGTAGGGCAAGTAGGGCCTCTCCTGCTGGCTTTAATCCACTGGATTTTCTCCTCCCTACGTGTCACGCACAACTAGCGTGAAGAGCAATGTTTGCCTATGTTGCCTGTTCAGAGCCCTCACCCCAGCGGTTCTCTGATTAGCTGCTGGAAACATGGCCCCCTTTCCCTGTGCGAAAGCTCTTCTCGTTTAATTAAAAGTGTTGACATTGGGACCAGCCAACCCACCCACCTGAGAATGCGCCGATAAATTAAACATTACGCTTTTAATGGCCCATAAAGAAACTCTCCACTGTTGCCTGTGCATGGAGAGGGACAGAAAATAGGGAAGAGGTAGGGGGCAGGTTATATAGCAAGATAATCTGAGCTAATGAATTTAATTAAACAGCAACATTAATTTTGGAGTCGCAAAGGAGGAGGAGACAGGATGTGGGACATAACAGGAGTACTTGAAAAGCCTAATAGAGAGGGAGGGGAATGGGGAAGTGGACCTAGTTTACTTGGAGGGTCTTTGGTTCACTCAAAGCTGCTGCCCATGCGGTGATGGCGGTACATATTTATATAGAGATATGTATGTGCTGTGTTTTTTAAATATTTGTTGTTTTGTGGAGTGTTCTAAGTGTCTAAGTGCACAGTTGGAGTGGACAGGCAAAGTAGAAATTACTGAAATAAATAAAGCTCTAATGTTGCCCCCTGCTAGGCACAGTAGCAGCCAGTGTGGAACCATTGAGTTGCTTCAATTTACCTGGACAGGATGGGGCGGGGAGGAGTGGCAGGGAGGTCAGGGCTCCATTGGCGCACTGGCGGAACAAATCCAGCCTAGGAAAATGCCTTTGCAGGTAGGGTTAGTCCAGTGTATAGGAATTTTAAAATCTGGAGCAGGGGTGGCTAACCTGTTCCCCACTTCTTGATCTAGAGCAGGGGTCAGTAACCTTTTTCAGCCTGGGGCCAGTCCACTGTCCCTCAAACCATGTGGTGGGCCAGACTATATTTTTTTGGGGGGGGGAATGAACGAATTCCTATGCCCCACAAATAACCCAGAGATGCATTTTAAATAAAAGCACACATTCTACTCATGTAAAAACATGCTGATTCCTGGACCGTCTGCCAGATTGGGAAGGCAATTGGATCGCATCCGGCCCACTGGCCTTAGGTTGCCTACCCCTGATCTAGAGGCTTGAATTTGGTACTAAGCCCTGACATGGACATGGTCAAATCCTCTACATGGGTTTTGCCACTTGGGAAAGTTATAAAGTGTACCTATGTCTTCCCTGGAAATGTTTCCCTGGAAATGTTAAAAGAGACAAGCAGACCGATAACCTGGTGTTGCTTGGGAATTCTAAGGAACAAAACAAAACAAAACAAAAATCAGTTTTGAAATCAGTGGTTAAAATCAGCACCATTTAGAAAGGTTCATCTGGATTCAAAACGACACCCAAACATAGACAAAAACCTCATTGATCTCAGAAACCATCATGCAAACTTTGCAAAATTTTAAGAAGTGTGCAAATGCATAGCTAACAACTTTCCAAAATATATAGCAAACAAGAATGAAATATTAGAAATAACAAAGAATCTGGAAGAGAGAGGATATACTAAAGGATAAGGAGGAAATCACTTTGTAGTAGTAGTAGTAGCAGTAATAATAATAATAATAATAATAATAATAATAATAATAATAATAATAATATTTTAAAAAACGTGCGCTAAATAAGACTGGTCTTCAGGTGCTTCTCTCACCTCCTATCCTGCATGAAGTTTGTTGTATGTATCCTGTCTACAACTTTGCATGCTCAAGAAGCACCAATAACCAGCAGTCTTCTCACCGTGATCCTCTTTAACTGGGTGGCCTTTTCCATCTCCAAACTGCCCTTTTCCCCAACCCAAGTCAAAGCACTGGCTAATCTCAAAGGAAAGAATTAGCTAGGAATCACAAGGGAGGGAGTGCTCAGGACCTTGGGTGGAGACCCCGTCAGTAGCTGACACCGTTCATCACTGACTTCTGTCCTGAGGCAGGAGGAAGATGTTGAATTTCTTGCTCTGATGATAAGCAGCAATGTGTGTGACACTGAACTGTATTGCATTAGCTGCCTGTAATTGTCCAGCAAATTTCCTTTTTCTTTGTTGATTCCGCTGTCATGAATGTTGCAGAAACTGTAGTTGTTGTTGATTTTGGGTTGTTGTTTTTCACTCTCTTAATCCCTGCCTTACTTGATCGTGCAAGAGTGAACTGGAACTCTGTGCTGCACAAAATTCTGCCTGCTCACATGATGATGTAGTCCTTAGTCGCACTCTACCCCTCACACGAGCTAACCTGGCTGGTAAGATTTTTGAAGGATGGCTGGGCATTAAGTGTGCAAAGGTGCCTGCCTTGGTAGATGTGAGGATTTGGTAATAAATTGTTCTTGGCACTGCCATCTCTCCCCCTTCTATTATTTATTTCCCTAGGGTCTTGTCAATATGTCTGGGTCCCTAAACACTCCACTGCCAGGATTCGCTTATGGGAGCGCAGGGAGATGACTGTGATCTCAGCACACGCACCCATGGGATAGATCTGAGACCTGCATCTCAGCCACAGGGGGCCCAGGGTCTTCATTTAGCAAGTGGTTTTTTGGGTTTTTTTGCAGAATGAGGGCAGCACAGAGTTTCTTTGTAGTGGCCATGTTACTGCCAGGCTGAGTTGCAGAGGAGAGCTTTCTGGGCGATTTCCAGGGAAGCCACAGTGATGGGGGCGGATATTATCACGGCATTAATGGAAGCGAGCCCTGGCCTAATGAGCTGTGATTCTCCCTGAATTGGGTTCACAGAGGCAGGAATTTCCATAATTGATCTCCATACCGTATGTCACACAGTCAGAGCACCCAGGAATCCTTAAAAGGTGGCGTTGGCTATGAGTGCAAAGAGCGGGCGAGAGTCAGAACTTGTCCTCAGCAACAGTTTGCAAAGAGGACCTTCTCCCAAAGCAACTGTGGCTCTGAGGAAGCAAAACTCCAGAGCTCAGTAGCAGATGCAAAGGATTTCTTGCTCCAGTAAAGCCTGTTCATATGTTTGTGCTTCAGCTGGGAGCACATCGCTTCCAAACACTAATCCATTCGCTTAATTTGTACTTGTATCTCCCTTCGGCACAGAGGTGTTCACAGAGTTGCATGGATTGCAAGAAGCAGAAAACTAGAGGGCAGGGCTGGCCCACCCCACCCATGAGGCAAGTTGAGGCAGTTGCCTCAGGCAGCAGGAAACACAGGGGCAGCAGATCCCGATGTAGCTCTTCACCCCCCCCCCCTTGTTCCTAATGTAGATCTTCACTCACCCTTTCTTCCCTGGAAGGCAGGGGAGCGCCATTTTGTGGTTCACCTCAGGTGCCAAAATGTCTTGGGCCGGCCCTGCCTGAGATGCATAGAGCACTTTGTTAGCATTCCTCAGTCAAGATGCTTAACTTCTATGCCTTCCTTTAGATCTGAAGTTCCCTTATTGTCCCCCCGGCCTTGCTTCCCACCCAAATAACTGATTTGTAATGACTGATTTCAACTAGAAAATAGCCTTTTGACGAGAATCAGCATTTACGTATGGCATGGCTGAGTTGTTGTGAGAGGGAATTGGGGGCATCGGAAGCAGCAATGCACAGGCATGGCCTCAAGATGGCTTGGGGCTGCTTATGGTCATGAGGATATTAGCACATGGGAAACTTGAGCCTTTAACACAGTGTTTCCCAAACTTGGGACTCCACCTGTGTGTTTCTTGTTTTTTTGTACTACAGTTCCCATCATCCCTGACCACTGGTTCTGCTAGCTAGGGATGATGGGAGTTGTAGTCCAAAAAACAGCTGGAGACTGCTTTAACATAAAAGAACAAAACAAAGCATTGCATCTTCTGGGTAAGTAAACGACCTACCACAGCTTAGCTTTGCAGCAGTGTGGTTGTGAAATTAAATGACTCCTCTGAGCTCATTCAGGAAAAAAATGTAGGATCATGCATTTGTAATAAAGAGGTTTAAACCAGAACACGGCAGGCTTCATTCAGTGCCCTCTGACCAGCAGCTGGCTCCTTGGTTGACTTGTACAAACAGGAGCATGGATCATATTGCCGCTCTGTTTCTGAAGCCTGGGCAGCTTTCCGGAATCTCCTAGGAAGATAATAACGCATGTTCGGAAAGAATGTTGCCAGTCAGCAAGCAAATGGCATCGACCGTGGATGTGTTAGCCATAACAATAATTGATTTCAATTCTTCCTTCTCTTCCCTTTCTTAGAGAGCCCAAAGTGACTGAGCACCACGGGGGAAGCTTGGCTGATTCCAAAGGTAACACAAGAACTTCCTTTCCTTGACACAGAAGCCTGGGGGTGGGGGGGAGAAGGAGAGGCTGTTGAGGGGAGGCCCCCTCTTCACCCAAGTGTGAGTCTAGGGACCACTTTGGTTTGCTCAGGCATAATTCACTTAGGAAAGGCATAAGATGACAAGATCATTGTTCTTTAGCAGATGCACACAGGAAAAAGGTCCACGTAGGTTCATATTTAATCTCAAAAGAGAAGAGCGTTTGGTCAGGTGCCATCTGCTGAATCCGCTAAATCTTATCTACAGTGCTAGTATCCCAGAGCCTGGAAGTGAAGCTAACACTTGGTAATGTTGTGGTGGTAGTAAATTAATGATGATAATTGATCATCGTTGTCTTCGTCTTCATCATTGCTTTCAGATGACTTGTTCATTGAGCATTCATCCTGCTTTGCTTATTTGTAGGGAGATTAGAAAACGTCGGCTATTTTTTGAGCATTTACTTGAGTTGGTTTGCAGCGAGGTTAGATGTTGTTGTTGTTTAGCCGTTTATTCGTGTCCAACTCTTCGTGACCCCATGGACCAGAGCACGCCAGGCACTCCTGTCTTCCACTGCCTCCCGCAGTTTGGTCATACTCATGTTTGTAGCTTCGAGGACACTGTCCAACCATCTCGTCCTCTGTCGTCCCCTTCTCCTTGTGCCCTCCATCTTTTCCAACAGCAGGGTCTTTTCCAGGGAGTCTTCTCTTCTCATGAGGTGGCCAAAGTATTGTAGCCTCAGCTTTAGAATCTGTCCTTCCAGTGAGCACTCAGGGCTGATTTCCTTCAGAATGGATGCGTTTGATCTTCTTGCAGTCCATGGAACTCTCAAGAGTCTCCTCCAGCACCATAATTCAAAAGCATCAATTCTTTGGCGATCAGCCTTCTTTATGGTCCAGCTCTCACTTCCATATATCACTACCGGGAAAACCATGGCTTTAACTATACAGACCTTTGTTGGCAAGGTGATGTCTTAGATGAGGCTGCTTAAAAGCAAGTGTCATCCCACATTTTCCAGTGCACTTTCCAATCACTTTCCTTACCGCAAAAAGTCAAAAAAATTTGGGATGCGAGTTTGTTGCACGAGAGTTCCTACTTAACTATAAATGTGCAAACTGAATTTGCTGGTGTGTGGTTGAATCCCACCCAAATTAGTGACAATCTGGAAGCACCTATTAATAATAATTGATGTAAGGTAGACCTGTGTTGTTAGGTATACTTGTATCACAAATGAGGACTGAGGAATGGCTGTCTGAAGTCACCTAAGTGAGTTTGCGACTGAGATGGGGTTTGACTCATGGGCTGCCTGGCTCATAGCTTAAAAATGTATGTAGCTACAACGCCAGATCAGTTTTTGGAAAATGAGGAGGGATTAAACTCACTCAATATTTTTGCTGGTACTTTTAAGATAAATGACGGATGAGTCGCATTAGCACCATAGGGCTTTCCCCTCTCTTCTCCTCACTCCCACATGCCTCCCACATTCCCCAAAACAACTTGGTGGGGGTCAGGAGACCCCCCTCCCCCCAAGGAAGGAGAGGGGAGATGGTTCCATCTGACAAGCAGACCTGCTTGCGCCGACAGAACCATCTCCTAAGCTCCAATTTGAATTCCACAGTATGCGTTTTGAAATGTTTTGTGAAATGGATTTGTGTTCTTAAATGTTGTAGCCGCTTTGTGGTGGATTTCTTCAAAAAGCAATGTATAAATCTCACAAACAAACAAATAAAAGCTCAGGATCATAGGCTGCCCACCACTGCATTACACTGGTAGTCATCCCCAAGATCTACCAGAGTGGTAGAGATGAGATGTGTGGCTTCACTTTTGCTTTGTTTTAAAGCGGATAGTTGAGAATTATGATGATGGTGATGATGATTATTATAATACTTCTATTTAATCATTTCAGTAATTCTACAACCACCCCATAGGGTAGGCTAGGATTGTTCTTATTACTACTACTATATAAGCTTTTGGGAGAGGTTGAGAATAACAGCTTGTCCAAGGTCAACTAATGTATTCATGGCAGAGGCAAGATTTCTACTAGAGCAAGCATTGCCAGCCTGGTGCCCTCTTGGCACTTTCAGCTCCCATCAGCCCCAGCCAATGTTCCGAAATGATGAGTACGGTAGTTCAAAATCTGAATGGCACCACTACTCCCCAGTTCCCAATCCATACTCTGATGCCACACAGTTACACAAGGCAGTTCTCCTTCTCCCAGTCATGTAAAACATCAGACGCAGTATTCTTGCAATCTGAATTTCCTCACCCCAGCTCTAAGGCATTGGGAAATGTTTATAAGGCGTGCACTTACCACAGAGTCTGCAGCGCGCCCAAGCCTTGTTCTCCTAGAGGTGCCAGAACTGAGTTCTAGTGGGTTCCAGTTGCAAAAAAGCCCTGGCCCTCAGCAACTCCACAACTGTACCAGAGTTCCTTATTACAGTCACATAACCACCCCAACTATGACTGCACAAACATGAACAGCAGAGCCCTGTAGGAGGTTAGCTCTGGGGCAAAGTACCCTGGAGAAGCTGAGGAGCTTGCTCTAGGTCTGTAGCAAAACTTGATTCATTTGCTAGTTTAGCGTGAGCCTGATCTTTTGATTGGCACCATTCAGGGTCGTTAACCAAGATGACAGTCCAGCCTGGTGCCAAACAGGTGTGTGCGATTTCCTAGTGTGCTAATTGCAGATGGATTGTGTGTGTTCATGTTGGACAAAGTCATTTATCACTGTGCCACGTTCTTGCTGGAGTTATTCATGCCCCAAAAAGTACACAGCCTGAGAAGCCTGTGCCCAAGGATGGAGATTGGGGGCAAGAGACACACACGTGCCACAGAGTCTCAGGCTTTGGTGCCACTGGGACAGTCATCACTGAGCAGTCAAGGTCTTGGCTTGTAAGCACCCAGCTGTCAGTAACTGCCCTGCCTTCCATGCAGAACACCAGCATCCTTCTGACATTGTAGCTGATGGAGGGGTTAATGTCAGCCCCTGATCCGTAATTTAGGAAGGGCAAGAATAGCTATTCACTGGGCTGAACTCTGGAGAATTGCACACTGGGGTATAATCCAATAACGTAAAACAGCAGCTGTGCCATAGACCAATCAAATCATTGTATGAATTAACGGAGAAGCAAATCAAAGGGTACGCAGCAGAGCACTTGGCTTGATGATTGTATTCCCCAAAGGACCAGGCCCTCTCCCCCTTGGAGAGATTTGAAGGGAGAAGTGGGGTTTAACAGGTGCAAGTCCCCCATCGCCATCATGCTGTGTTGGGGGTGGGCAGAGCTGTGCCAATGGGATATGTGAAATCTTAAAGGGATAGAAGCCCCTTTCCTTTTTGAGAGTCTCACCCTCCTGTCTGAAGCACACAGTTCAAGTCCTCTTCACATGTGCATATAAGAGGCAGGTTTGGGGGGGGGGCGCCTTCACTCCTCCTGGGCTTGGCAGGAGCAGCAGAAATTCAGTGCACTTGAGCGGGACATTGTGTATGCTATTGGGAAAATCAGGTGAGGCTTCATTCCTGTCACTTAAGGCATTTTGGACCGTTTCTGGGGTGGGTATCCTGTCCTGTTTAATCTCCTAAATGGCCTCGGTCCTGTATACCTGAAGGAGCGTCTCCACCCCCATCGTTCAGCCCGGACACTGAGATCCAGCGCCAAGGACCTTCTGGCGGTTCCCTCATTGTGAGAAGTGAGGTTAACCAGACAGAGGGCCTTCTCAGTAGTGGTGTCCGCCCTGTGGAACACCCTCGCATCAGATGTCAAGGAAATAAACAGCTATCTTATTTTTAAAAGACATCTGAAGGCAGCCTTGTTTAGGGAAGTTTTAATATTTAATACTGTATTGTTTTTAACACTCGATTGGAAGCCTCCCAGAGTGGCTGGGGAAACTCAGCCAGATGGGTGGGGTATAAATAATAAATTATTATTATTATTATTATTATTATTATTATTATTATTATTTCCCTTCTTTGTTGATAATAGAATAATTTGGCCTGATGTCCAAATACATTAGCTTGGCGTTCTAGGGACAATGGAATCATGCAAGGCCCAAGTGCTCAGCTTGCTCACCGTCAGGGCAGATGGAGCTACATGTTGCACAGATGAAGTTGATGCTGCTCCATTTCTGTGTCTTCTTTCTTCCTGTTAGCATCTCATATAACAGGCATAGGCAAACTCAACCCTCCAGATGTTTTTGGCCTACAACTCCCATGATCCCTACCTAACAGGACCAGTGGTCAGGGATGATGGGAATTGTAGTCCCAAAACATCTGGAGGGCTGAGTTTGCCTACGCCTGTCATATAGCATAATGCATGTTGCAGTGTCCTTATGCAATGCATTTTGTGGTCACTAGCAGCCAGCAATGAGAAGGCAGGTAAACTCATGGTGTGGTGTCACAATGAAGGGCGGAAAGGGAGGTGGTGCATTTTGTAGCATCTAGTCCTGCTCTTGGGCCGTCAGGAGAAGCTGGAAACTGGGCTTCCCTGTCTCTTCCCTGTCGCTGCACTGCCGAGAGTGCAGCCTCCATGTTCTGATTTGGAGGAATGTCTTGGGCATGAGGTTGCTAACAGTAGGGGGCGCCATGGCACACAAGAGGCCATTTGGGTGCTGATGTACAGCTCCCACTAACCTTTCTTGGGTCCTTCTGGCATGCAACTGCCCCTGAGTCTGAAGCCCTTGCATAGTCCAAGAGCTTAGCGTGGATTGAACAATATGGGCAAAGCACAGGAGAGTTAGCCAGTACTCCGCAGCCTTTGATGCCCAGGTAACCCCATTTCCCGCCTCATAGCCATACTCAGAAACCCCAGCCTAGTAGAGAGATGTGCTCTCCCCATCAGCGATAAAACGAACACCCTGTTTGGGTGGGAAGCCTCGCAAAACCTCCCTGCAGCTGTGAGCATGGCACCAACAAAATTAGCAAGAAGATACAAGATCAGGTCCTTTCGGAAATCAGCTTAGCTAGCAAGCTTTTTGGGACACAGACTTCCCCGCACAGTTGACACAACGAGTGTCTGATTTTAGTTAGGCCTCGAGGCCTTTATTTTCTATAACCTTGGAGTTGGGAGAACTGAATCTCTTGTCAGCCTGGAGGCTCGCTGCCCTTTAAAACAGGGGCTGTCTGTGTCACCAGCTGCCCTTGTCCTCCTTAATCACGGCAAGACCTGCTTATGGTAACAAGCCAAGGGCCAGAGAGCAGCAAGAATGCCTGGAGGCTCGGCACCAGCAGGGAGGAAGCTGGCACCTCACAGGTTAATTACATGAGCGGCCAGTTTCCTTATTGACAGGGTAGCTTGGAAAATGCTGAGGCAGGACATACACTGCAGAGTGTCAGAGCGGCGGGAGCCTCCGCTCCCAGCTGCCTCTCTCTTTCTCTCTCTCTCTCTTTCTCTCTCTCTCTCACACACACAAACACGCACATACATAACACGCATCCCCACGGCACAGAGCCTCCACCCCCACCCATCCCATCCACGGCAACCTGTCAAGTGAGCCCGCTTGTCTGTGAGCTGAGGCACCTCTTCTCTCACATCCGGCCAGCAAACCCTGTGCTGCCAGCCAGCCTGCCCGCCCTGCTCCAGGAGCTCTGTGGGAAGAACAGGTCTGGCTTGCTTCCCTCCCTTTTCCCTCCAAGGGGCTGGTGTTTTCGTGGTTAACCCCACAGAAAACCCAACCTCCTCTTGTCAGGGTCTTGCTCCCTCGTCTCAGCTGCCGCCCTCCTGGAAGCTGCCAAAACCCCACCTGCGATTCCTTCACCAAGTTGGCGCGTCATTTGCCCATGGCAGTCTCCGAGGAGGCACGCGGTGGCCTGCATCTGGTGTCAACGGGACCGCACCTGTGAAAGGAGGGAACCCCGGTCAGCATCCCAGGACGGAGAGAGCCAGGGGTCTGGGGAGACACCCAGCGGCCTGGGCCGGACCACCTCTCTGTGGCTCTGTGGACATCCCGGCTGCCAGCATGATGATGTATTTCTGGGTAGGTCCCTGCTTTGGGCGAGTCCCGGTTGCCTCGTTTACGTGTTGTTGCTAGTTTCCAGAGTTTTGCTGGCTGTTTGGAGGTGGGTGTTGGCAAGCAAGGGGTTTTGCTACTTCCTCATTGGCTGGTGGGAACGGGCCTTTGCATTTATTTTCCTGTTCCACCCCCCTCCCCAATTCTAGGGTTTTGCTATGAGCTCTGGATGGACTCTTGGTTAATCTGTGCAGAGGATATTCTTCAAAGTGTTGTTGTTAGCAAGGTGAATTCTCTGGTTTTTGTGCTTAAAAGGCCACTAAGGGGCCAGGGCCTAACTGAAGGTGTGTGGGCTCTGCAGGGTTCTTTAGCACCTTGTCTCTCCACCCTGTTCTTCTCTGGAATCACAGCCGATGGCAGCTGAAGCAGTAGATCTCTGTCGGCCGGGCAAGAGCCAACTCTATTTGTACGTATTACTTGGGAAAGTGGAATATGCTGGAATTACAGGTGAACCATCGCCTGCTGCCCTGGGAGTGTGTCTTGTGAGTGGAGGTTAGGACAACTTACAGGATCTTTCAGCAGCCCTGCCACTTACTTCCCTGTACCTTTCGTTATCATTGTGCCTGAATTCCCGACGGATTAGTCCGCACGGAATGAAATCTGAGGCCCCCTAATTCATTGTGTGTTCTGTTCCAAGCAGAACTCCATGTCTTCTCCGGCTTTCTCTTCTGCACCACTGCCCTCATGCAAAACTGGAATACGTGCAGTGCAAGGGGGGGGCAGTCTGCCACTGGAAAAATGGTACCGAGCAGCTGGATTATATGTGGAAAGGGCCTCTCTGAGCGCTAGTCCTTTAAGCCGTCAGCATCCTCCTTTTAAATCTACAGGATACTACTGAACGCTCAGCCAGGTGAAGAAGGAAACAATTATGAAACCCAAGAATACACTTCAGCCTTGACTGCACGTTATCGGGGTGAATGAGGGCCTGGCTGGGAATGGAGTGTAGATTGAAGATGAAAGGACCTTAGTGCCCCAGTGGCAGGTGTTAACTTGTCTTAACATTTCCTGAGAAAGCCAACGCCTTATTCCAAGAGCTTTGTTGCAGGTGTTTCTCTATCTATGCTTGGCAGTTCCAAATTCTTATGAGAGGACTGTGTGGAAGGAAGCTGCTGTCCTTTTCTCTTCCCCCAACTTATTGCCCAGGCAAACTAGAGTGTCTGATTTTACGTTTCTGTGATCCAGCTCAGTAGCAGGGTGCTTCCAGATGAGCTGTTTATTGAGCGTTGATCCTCATTTGTTTGAGGGACGACTATTGAAAGTGTCACCCCACACTTTCCTGTATATTTCCCCATCACTTTCCTTATTGCTAAAAGTCCAGTCTTTTGAGGAAGTGGGCTTTGCTCAAGACTCCACAAACAGGGCAAAACAGTAACCATCTGGAAGAACCTGCAGTCAAGGCAGTAGGGTTAGATCTTGAACAAGAATCAAGAATTATTTGTAAGACTTTGTTTCACTTGCCTCCCAGCATCTTTTCGTCTTAATGCTAATCAATGGGGGGGTTAAATTTGCATATGGATTTAGATGAATTAGCATATGCAGATGATTACTATCTAAAGGAGGGGTGTTTTTCGCTATGGCAGGCGGTAACTGGCAGTGACCAACAAGAAATGGATTTTGAGGTTGCTCGATAAAAATATCAAACCGGTGTGTGTGGCTGATACCGCAAAGGTAGATTCCATTCTGGGGAGCCCTAGAAAATGAATCGAAAACAAAACTGCCAATATGATAAAGCATTTATCCAAATATGTAGTGCGGCTGCACTTGAAATGCTGTTTGGTCGTCACACCTCAAATAAGACTTAATGTAGGACTGGAAAAGGTGCAGAAGAGGGCAACCAAAATGATTGCTAGAGCAACTCCCCTTAAGAGGAAAGTTTACAACATTAGGGTATTTTAATTTAGAAAGAAAGGCAAGCAAAGCGGGACATAATAGAAGATTTTACATGGTGCAGAGAAAGTGGAAACAGAGAAGCTTCTCTTGCTCTCAAAATGCTAGAACTCAGGGACATGCAGTGAAGCTGAAAATCGGAAAATCACAGAACTCATAGTTATGCTATGAGATTCAATCTCACAGGAGTCAGTGATAGCCACCTACTTAGATGACTTTGAAAGAGCGTTAGATGAATTCATGAAGGATAAGGCTACCAATAGCTACTAAGCATGACGGCTGTATGTTTACCTTCAGTATTAGAGGCCACATAAATCTGAATGCAATTCTGCTGGAGAACAATGGGATGGGGCTGTTGTGTTCTGGTCCTTCGAGCTTCCCACAGACATCTGGTTGGCCACAGTGAGAGCACAATGCTGAACTAGTTGGATCTGTGGTCTGATCCTGCGGGGCTCTTCTTACATACCAGCTGTATGACATTTGTTTAAGCGACTTCAGCGAAATGAATCTGAATTTCTGTTTTACTTCAAATGGTACTTGTAGACCCAAACTAGGAAAGGTCATCATACACTAACCCTTTGCTGTAGGAAACTTTGCCCTCCGATATGCAGGCTAGGTTCAAAGCAGTCTTCATCAGTCTTCATCCAGCCTTTTGGACTGCACTGCAACTCTCATCAGCAACAGCAAGCTGCCTGGGTCTGATGGGAGTTGTAGCCTAAAATATCGGAAGGGCACCAGCTTGGCAAATCTACTTTAAAAGATGGGGCCACGAAATGCATTTGCAGTCCAAGAGAATGACCAGCACTATTGCTGCCCAGTCCCTGAACACGTGAGCCTGACTCACAGTTTCCCTGGCTGGCTGGAATAACACTTGCAAAAAAAAAATGGCAATTGGACTGTGAAAGTGCAATATGAATTAAGAATGGTAATGGAGCATGTGCAAAGAAGACTGGAAAAGGCAGTCCCTGCCTAGGCTTGGTAACAGCATCATAATGAATAGAAGTGGCTTGTGTGCTTTTGAAAAATGGGTGTTCTCATAGGCCCAATTTAAAAGAAAAGGGGGGGGGGAGCTGCCATCTGATTCACAACAATTTTCTTACCCTGTACAAACAATGCTGGACCTTCCTCTCCAAGCTTGTGTATTCAAGGCTAATATGTGATCCATGTATACAGCTATAACTGGCAGCACCTTCCACTATCTCAGCAGCTGAAACAACCACAGGAAGTATATTTGAAGCTACTGGGGATTACAGTCGTACCTTGGATCTCAAATGCCTTGGCTCCAGAACAAATTGGCTCCCAGCTGATCGAATCCTGCAAGTGAGTGTTCTGGTTTTCGAACGATTTTCGAAAGCCGAACATCCGACGCAGCTTCCGCAGGACGCTCCTGCAACCAATCGGAAGCCGTGCCTTGGATTTCGAATGGTTCCAGGAGTTGAACGGACTCCTGGAACACATTCTGTTCAAGAACCAAGGTACGACTGTATTTAGGTTACACATTAGGATCGTCCACATTAATGCATATTGCAGAAGGCCAGGGCTGTTTGTATGAGAAGAAATAAATTACATAAACTAGACCTGTGTGCCTCCCTCATGCCAGTTGAAGGGTGGGGGCATGAGTGTGCAGGAAGCACACTTTTTGATCAGTGATGAAAATGAGAGACAGAGAGATCTTTCTACAAAGAAGGATTGCAAGATGCCCCTCAGGGCTGATTCTCACTTTGCATTTTATACTCAGGTATGCATTCACAGAATTAGCCACATGTCTAAAAAGCTCAGTAGTGAGAGGCAGGAAAGATCAACCCACAGCTTCTGAACTTTAAAAAAGTATTTTGACTATACATATGTCCATTTCTTACCCTTGATATGTTATGCATATGTTAGTTATGAACAAAACATAAAGCAAGACTTTTCCTTTATTTATTATAAAACTTCATTGGCAATGTGAGTTCACAAACGTCCTTTATTTTTTCATCTTGGTGGACTGTTATAGGTCCTTGGGTCCAATATGATTTTCCCTAGGAGTTTAGGAATGAAGCTGAGCTGTGGATAGGGACAGGTTCTCTCAGCTAGCTGAATGGGATTGGACAGTATAGTTTAAAAAGCTGTGAGTAATTCTGATGATATATAGGATAATCAGCGTCAGAAATCCCTTCTCCCCCTGTGCTCTTCCCTGACAAGCCATGGACCAGAGGAACAATCAGGTGCATTGTACGGGCCCGTGACAAAAAAGCATAAATGTATAGAACGTCTCTGGGCAAATTAGGGTTGCTTTCAGGAAACCCACTTATTGAGCTTCCATCCTGATTGGTTTGCTCAAAGCTTGTAGGGAGGTTAGACAAAGCCAGCTATTGAGCGTTGGTTATACAACACCCCATCAAGCAATCATTGCCCCATACTTTTCAGTGCATTTCCCCGCTTATTGCAAGAAGTCCAGCTTTGCAAAAGAGGCCTAAATCCACCTTGACTGTTCAGTTTGAATTTGCTGCCATGTGATTGAATCCCATGGCGAAAGAACAACAGTCTGGAAGCACCTTTAGATGGCAGGAGGAAGGGCACCTAGCCAGCACACAGACACAACTAGGTGAGTGAAGGGGCAGGAGTTCTGAAGCCCAGCCCAGAGACTTGGAACTCAGGTCCCCTGAGCCGTCCCCTAACAACACCTTGGACGGCAGGGTTAGGAAGGTGGGTGATTGTTTCAGCTACTCAGGAACCCCAGGCTTGGCCAGACCCTCAGGGACTGATTCAGTGAAAGCCAATGGCTTCGAACTGTAGTATGGCTAACTTACAACATTTTCTCCAGGGTGGTGCAGATCTTCTTGCAGCTGGGTTATAAGCGCAAATAACTGCAAGTGGCCTGCATCAAGAGAAGGGGGCTGGCAGCAGGTCTCTTCTCCTTTATGGCAAAACAAAATGAGGAGACAGACAGGTTATTATTATTTAATCATGGAAAAGGAGAAGCTGTCATCCATGAGCCCAGTCCCTTACCTCTTACCTCTCATACAGGTAGACTGCTCCCATGAGGAATTATGTGTCTGGGTAAGCCTGTTGAATTAGCACCTGCATCACCAGCTCTGATTCCAAGCCGATGACGGAACTACAGCCGTTTGGCTGTCGTTTGGCAGCTGTTGCTATCTGTGGTCACCATTGACCACAGTGCCTAGGACATTCTGCAGCAAATAGCTAAGGAACTATCCCTTTTATAATGATAACAGCAGAGATCTGAACATCTCCACAAACCAAAGCTGGGTGTCAGAGTGGTACGGCAATAAAAGAGATGAGAAGCAGAAAGGGACGTGCTTAGAAATGAGTTGAGGTGTGCAGGAAGTCGGGTGCAACAAGTGGTGATCTTGAATTACCCTTTGACTCAAATCAAAACGCCTTTGAAGTGACCGTGCAAAGAGTGGTGCCGTCAGGACTAGATTTTGAAGAGAAGGGAGCTGAACTTGCAGGAGGGGCCACCCAACGCAGCGTTATTTTGAAGTAATGCTCCCCGTATAAGACAGCTCACAAGGCCATTAAGTCCACTGTTTAAAATTAACCCTTGTGGTCGTTGCAGAACACAGTCCTGCAGTGCCAGCCTCAGCCCCCTCCACCCCTAGATTTCCTCCGCTACCATCCCACTTCCAATAGGCATTCCTGCATTGCCTCAGAGCTTGATTTGTGCTCAGTATATTCTCCTGAAATGTTTCCCGGAGCTTGGTTCTCATTTAGGATCACAACCAGTCCTTGCAAGTACATTTGCACAGACAATACATAGTCAGAGGTGATTCAGCCTGTGCTTGTCTCCAATTAGCCAGAGCCTTGACACTAACCACTTACTACAAAAATATATATATATATTATTATTTAATGAAAGGGTTACGGATAGGAAACCATTCTTCCACTGCTTTGCTGATGAAAGCACACGCGCAAAAAGTGGCTTATTTAACTACTTGGCTCGTGAGAACCACCAAATGTTGAAAGTTGCTTTGAGTATATGTATTGGATCTGTCTTTCTCTGACTGATGTGAGAGAAGGTTCTGCGCAAGTATCCCAGTTCAATTACCGGAACATAAGTGGCGGGGAGGAAATGGGAGTAAAAAGTGAGGGTGAAACCTAGGACTTTTTCAGTGGGTTTGGCTGCAAGCTGGCTGTTCACAGCACCAGAGGCCAAGCTTCGAAAATTAGTAGCATGTGTTCTTCACTGTTTAAATTTTCTGAGATTTCCCTTGTTGTTAGATGGAGGCATTGAATCTAAGGTTTTTAAGGCCCAAGTGCTAGGAACTCTAGCTATTATCTGGGTAGGAGCAGAGGGACCGCAAGGCAAGAAGGGGCTGAAGCCATTGGTTTGAGTCCTACCCAAAGCAAGAGAAAACAAGCTTGCTCCATCTTCCATGTGACAGCCCTTCAGATATTTGAAGATGGCTATTATATCTCCTCTCAGTCCTCTTTTCCAGCTAAATATTCCCAACTCACTCAACCACTCCTCATAAGGTTTGTTTACAGACCCTTGATCATCTTGATTGCCCTCCTCTGCACATGTTCCATTTGTCAACATCCTTCTTAAATTGTGGTGCCCACAACTGGACACAATATTTCAGGTGTGGTCTGACCAAGGCAAAATAGAGTGGTACCAATACAACCTTTGATCTTTTTGGGGGGAGGGGGCTGGGAAATGTGTTTCAAATGCACTTTAAAAGTATGGTGTGTACACAGCCTCTATTACTCAGTTATTGTAAGCCTTTCCTAAGGGGGTGCTTCTGTTTCTTGTCACACAAACCATAATCTCCATGGCAGTTGTGAGTTTAGTGTGGGTGATGGTTGCTGAAATGTTGTGGCCATCTAACAGAGCATTCCTGCAGTTCTACTAGTGGCACAATATCTCCCTGCACAACCTATTTTGTTTATAGTTGCTGTTATTGCTGTTTCCTTAGAGGCGAAGCCATCTTCCACTCTACAACTCAGACTCAAATATGCTAAAGGGCTTGTCTAGCCCTCTGCAGTGCAACCCTGTTCATGCCCGCTCAGAATTAAATCCCATTAAGTTTAATGGAACTTACTCCCAGATAAGTGTGCATAAGACTGCAGCTATGGCAAACACAAACTGAGCCAAAGACCAGCGTTGTTATCTCTTACATGTATTCATACTCCTGCAGCAAAGCACCCCTCCTCCATTCCACAGGCTTCTTTCCTTTTTCCTTCTTCAAAAGCCGTGCATTTTCCTTTTTGCAGTCACCCCAACTGCTTGCCCCGCCACCAAGAAGAGCCTTGTTAATTACCTTTTCCATGATTTTTGCAAGTAGAAGTGAAATTTGCAATATTTTGCAACAAGGCACCTCTCCCATCTATAGCAGGTTCTGAAGGCTTAAAGGAAGATGATGGGTAGAGAGAGAGAGAGAGAGAGAGAGAGAGAGAGAGAGAGAGAGAGAGAGATGCATATACTTTAGTATTTGCTTCAGAAATTGAGGGCTCAGGTCCACGCTATTTCAGCTCTCTACCAACCATGGTTTCCTTGTGTCTCATTCCACTTTTTAGCTAAACTCTATCTTGGCTAAACTGGAACACCTGATTCCTTCCCCCAACCCCCCCCCCTCTTTAGTACTCCTTCTTGCTTTAACTTATCATCCCCTCTATGTGCATTAGAATAATAGAATGGTAGAGTTGGAAGGGACCATGAGGATCATCTAGTCCAACCCCCTGCATTTGCCCAGTGTGGGGCTCGAATCCAAAATCCTGAGATTCACAGTCTCATGCTCTAGAAGAGAGATGCGAACAGATGAAAAGGACCCAGAGAGGTGGTAGGGCTTATGCTCAGTCCATGAAATGTAGTAAAAGGCACACTATGGTCCTTCCTAGACTGGCAGCAGCTATGGGATTTTGAAAATTTGCACCACTTCTACCTATATCGGTAGAACCAGCCTCTTCAGAAAGAGGAAATGTGATGACTTGAGTGCAGATGTGGTGGTAAATGAAACCAGCTGTGCAACTTAAGAATATAGGCAGCATCAGCCCAGTTGTGCAAGCATCAGGGATACAGTCCCTTTTTCTCCCACTTTAGTGAGGGGGGGCAATGGGAAAGGTTATTTTACCCTTAGTGATTTCTTTGCATAACACACATCTGGTGGTTATGTGGCACTATAATATCAATATGTTCTCTACTGCATCCCTGATTGGCAAGCATTGTGTAATGAAGATGAAAGATCCCTTAAAAATGGTGTTGAAGCAGCAGGGCTGCGAACAGGTATGGGGGTGAAAGGGAAGGCCGCTAAGTCAGGGAATTTTCCAAGGGGCTTTTTGCATCTTGAAAGCTGACTTTTCATTTTTTTAAAAAAATATATATATACGCCCATATATTACACACAAGCACACACAAAATCAGTGAAGCTGTATCCTAAGCTCCATTGCTTTGAAAGGAACTAGCAATTTTTTAAAAGTTGGGGTTTCTGGATATTTGAGCTACATTGGAGACAGCCAGCTGGCTCTTATCATTGGAAACCTGCTTGCAAGGGTGAGATCAGGAAGGTAGGAATTACCTGCCTGGTTCATTCCCAAAAAACCATCCAACCTATTATCCTGTCTCCCACAGTGGCAGCACCTGATTGCTTCAAAGCTTGGTGCCAGACTTCCCATGTTTTGGGCAGATGGGGGCTAATCTGCCCCAGGAAGCACTCATCCAAATGGCCCCATGTTGAAAGCCAGAAGATTTATATCCTCCTCCTTAGTTTGGTCGTAGTAACTCATTTTTCTGGAGCATTTGATCAGAGCTTCCTGGCCTTCCAGACTACAAGTAACCACCGGGACTATGCAGTATCAACTCCTGCACAAAAGAGAGGATGAGGTGCAGAATTTATTCCAAATGAAAAAAGCAAAGCAATCTTGGTTCAGATTTCCGGAACGCCAGTGAGCTCTGCATTGACCAGTGCTTGTGTACATTAGCTGCTACGATATCGGTATGTCAGGACCATTGCATTGGGGCAGGGAAAGGGGTTAACGCTTCCCTTCTTCATTGTTTTGAAGGGCTCATCCACACTTACGTTTGCTCTGCATTTCCAGGCACAGGTCGGGGCTTTCCAGGTCTGTGTCTGAGCACTCCCCCACCAGCCCCACAATTTCCCCTTTGAAAACCCACTCTTGCCCGCTGAATCGGAGCAGGCAATCCACAGAAAACCTTTGTTCCGATTCAGCATTAAAATTGTAGAATCATAGGATTGTTGAGTTGGAAGGGACTCTAAGGGGAATCTCGGACACAGACCAGGTGGGTGTGGACCTGTTCCTGGAAAGTGTGGGGAAACAGGTGAGTGTAGATGAGCCCCAAGATTAAAATCACACACACACACAGAGAGAGAGAGAGAGAGAGAGAGAGAGAGAGAGAGAGAAGTGGCTGTCGTTTTATTTGTTTTTAATAACACAGGAAGATCTGATACTGCCCTCATGCCTAGTTTGGCCCCCAGTATTAATAGACTGGCATATGGCCAGACGTTGCTCATAGTTCTCAAGTAGTATGAGCTTTCAGACACCCCAATAAGTCTGCATGTAATGTGGGAAGGACTTAAAGACTGTGATTGCTAGGGCTGCAGTATTGTGCTGCTGTCAGCACTTACCTGAGAACTCCTTGGATCTTACTTCTGAGTAAACTTGTAAATAGGCTTTGCTTCACTGCAGTGGAGCTTTGTTTGCTCAGCTCCAGGTCTGTCTAGTCCCACCCCCCCGGTAATCTCTGTTCTTGACCCATCCTGGTGGCAATGAGTCTTGCAGGTTAATTATATGCTTCAGTAGTGACAGATTTATCCTCGGCTTCATATGCACTTTTCCCCCGGTGCCTGTGTATGAGCTGAGTCAAGAAAAAGCAGGGAGACTCATCTCAAGCCTATGTGCGCTTATTCAGCTTTGGGGGGGGGGGGCGGGAAATATTTCAGAATGATTTTGAAAGCGGAAGTTGACTTTACACACAAAATAGGGACTTCTTTTCTTTCTCTTTCTTTCTTTCTTTCTTTCTTTCTTTCTTTTTGCACAGATCCTTTCCCAAGACCCTGAGTTGTGAAACGGTTACTGCCTTTCGCAGCTCAACCTGCAGGAGAAACGATACTCTTATGTGTGAGGAAAAATCCACTTTGCCCCCTGCTGAGCTGCCACTTGATTTGTGAATTAAACATTTATGCTGCCTTAGCAAGCAAGAATTCTAAGGAAGCTTTCCCTCCACCCTGCACATCATTTATAAGAAAGCATTTCGGTTTTTCTCCCACTGAAGCCAGTCAGCGTCTAGTTTCTGGGGGAAAATGAAGCCATGCTGGAATCTGGAGGAAGCAGGTCTGGCAGTGGTCTGAAAGAGGTAGCCGGAGCAGGGGACTGTCAGGAAGCGATCATGTACCCACTTCAAGGTCAAGAAACAGAAAATGAGAGTGGTCAGAGAGAGAAAGAGGTGCCCTTGAAAACTCCAGGCAGGTCTCAGGGAAGAGACAACTTGTTCCAAAAAGTGTCAGGTGCTATCTGAGTCCTTATATCAGGGGTTGCTAAATTGTGGCCCTCCAGGTGGTCATAGAATTGTAGAGTTGGAAGGGAACCTGAGGATCATCTAGTCCAGCCCCCTGCAAGGCAGGAATATGCAGCTGCCCTATACGAGGATCGAACGTGCAACCTTGGTAATTATCAGCATCATGCTCTAACCAACTGAGCTATCCATTTTGCTGATTTAGAACTTGCACCGTCCCTGACCATTGGGCTTGCTGGCTGAGGTTGATGGGATTTGGAGTCGAACAACATCTGGAGGCCCCCAGGGTTCCCCATAAAGTTTCTGAGTCTAAGTGCCTCACCCAGGCCCCCTTCACTGTTGCTGGATAGTGGAAATGCATAGAGGGGCATCTTTCGGGCTTGGGTCTGCATCATCTCTTGCTGCATATGCTAGCTGTGATGATGGCTAGGTTTGGTGCATGATGCATCTGAGGGCAAGGATTTTGGTTTCTTAGTGGGGTCTGGCTTGGAGGCTGCAGTCCCTGAGGACCTTGGCCTGGGGTTTTCAGGTTCAAAGGACTCATTATTCTAGTGTGCCCTAGGTGCTGGACCAGCTAGGTGGTGCAGCTGTGACTCAGTTCACCCATTTCCATCTGGCTCACTGTCCAAGTCACTGGGTCATGGCATTCAGTAAACTGCAGACCTCTAAAACTATCCTCATCCTAGTTCCTTAAAGGTCTTTCAGCTTTAGCCTTCATTTCTCCTACTCTTCTAAAACTGCTGCTGTCCCACCTCTATCCCTGACCCACTGTAGTTCTTCTAAAGCACTTCTATTTATTCCTGATGTTTTAAGACGTGTGTGTGTGCGCGCGCGCACCTTGAATTTCAGGTGACTGCAGCAGCAGGCAAGAAAGGTTTTTGAGCCAGGCAGCTTAAGAGAAAGAACCAGTATTGATTTAAAAGGTGGCAATTTTATTTAATTTTGTTGCTCTGTCAGTAAGAGACATATGAATAACTCGGAATATAACTCTGTCGCTGCGGGCGGCAGGAAGGGAAGGGCTACAGCTTTGTGGTAGAATGCATGGTTTCATGCAGAGGGCTTCAGGGTCAAGCCTGGGATCTCCAGACAGAGATGGCCCTGCCTGAAAGTGCAGAAAGCTCCTGCAGCTCAGAGGAGACAATACTGAACTAGATGGGCCAATAGCCTCACTTTATATAAGGTAACTTCCTTGGTTCCTAGAGTTCTCGATCAACTGGGCGGAACCTTTGCCCCGGAAGATGCTACTGCACCACAACTCTCATTGGCCCCTGGGGATGATGGGAGTTGTAGTTCAGCAACATCTGGAAGGCCAGGGGTCCACATCCCTGTTCTAGATGCTGTGATTTTTTCCTGCTGCATTCAGGCCCACTAGTTAGTGATGGCCATCAACTTTGATGGCTTTTGAAGAGGATTAGACAAATGAATGGAGGATGTAGCTATCTGTGCCTATTAGGATTGCATCCTAAGCATGCATAGAGATGCACAGTGGTACCTCAGGTTAAGAACTTAATTCGTTCTGGAGGTCCGTTCTTAACCTGAAACTGTTCTTAACCTGAAGCACCACTTTAGCTAATGGGGCCTCCCGCTGCTTCCGGAGCACGATTTCTGTTCTCATCCTGAAGCAAAGTTCTTAACCTGAGGTACTATTTCTGGGTTAGCGGAGTCTGTAACCTGAAGTGTATGTAACCTGAGGTACCACTGTACATGGAAGCAGGCGCAGGTGTTTCTGCTGTGGAGGGAGTCTGCTTCCTCCTACCTTTGTTCCTCGAGGAACACACCCAGCCTCTGGATTCAAGTACTGATTGGTGGCTCTTCTTCTTCAGCCCTCCCACATGCCACACATGGGCTGCCCACTCCCCCCTCTGAAGCAGCTGGCATATGGATCTGATCAAACATTTTTGGCGTGCCATTATTATATTCTTGAAGAAGTACTCTCTTAAAGGCAAAGCATAAAACCAGGATTTGCCTGTGCTCAATCCAAGAGAGGAGGCTGCACATCTGTCCAAAAAATGCAGTGCGTATGCCTCTCCAGCAGCCTTAACACTAAAATCATGTATATTTGTAATGACCCTTAAAAAAATAGCAGGAGGGGAGTGTCCTTTTTCTCTTATATGTGAAAATTCATTTTGCGCTGCAGCAGGCAAAACGAAACATTAAGGACTGAAACAGGGATGGGATAGTGCATGGGATACGTGTGTGATTCCAGGGCACCAACATAATGCAAGGCAAAGTTAACACAACACTGTAAAAATAATATTTAAAACCGTTGGGGAAATTCTAGCTTCCTAACAAGTTCTGAACTTTGCTTCCTGTAGCATCAAAGCAGTTTATTCTACATTCCAATCATCTAAATCCAGAGGCAAAGAGATGGGGGCATTTACTTAAACCAGGAGTAGGCTAAAATGCAATCTCTGGGTCTCTTTTGCCATCTTGGACTCCTGTTTACCTTTTCAGTCCCTTGTATCTTGCAGGTGTAAACATGACAGCGCACCTTCCCTTGATAGAATGTACATGGTGCTGTTTCTCTCCCATGTTGTTCCTTAGTTTAACTTGGAGGTGGGGAGCCTGTGACCCACCAAATGCTGTAGGACTGCAACTCCCATCATCCCTGACTATTGGTCATCTGGGACTGATAGGAGCTGCAGTCCAACAACATCTGGAGGGCTGTGAGTTTAACTCTTTAGGTCCCAAGCTTGGGTAGGTTTCAGATGGTTATTTACTGTAGTGATTCAGAATGTCTTCTTGGTATTAGAAACATCCATTCAAGGAAGCTGTGTGTGGTTGTTGGGTGTTAGGCTGTGTGTGAGCAGGATGCACACACATGAGTGAGCTGAGCTTTGGGGCTGCACATGTGAATGTGTTTGGCATAGGATATGGCTATTCTCTGCTCTGTCGCATATGCATCATGGCACCACCTGGGCACCCAGCCAGGGCATCCTTTTTGTGCCCTTTCCACTTCTACACATCCCTGCTCATCTCCTTCCTCAAGATGCCCACCCCAAAGCTGCACCCCACCTGTTTTTGCATGGTTACAAATAGATCCCAACTTATAAGGTGCCCTGCACTCTCTGGTTAAACCAACACCCAGCAAACTGCTATGATGGGCCTTATGCACATTTAATTCTTTAACAAAGAATCACCAACAGTTTGAAGAAACTGATTAGCCAGAGTCTATTCTCTGAGTACTCTGGGTGTGAGGGATGTAAGCCATCATGCTGAGCCAACCAAGTATGGAGGAATCCCAAAGAAAACCTTTGTTGCCTAGTGGTCCCTAGGAGACCTCATTTCTGTTCTATGGGGGAACTCTCCACAGATCTTGTCACCTCTCACATCCTCTTCACCAAGCAGCTAGGGTGACTGCTGAGTCCCAGGCTCCGAACCATGCTCCACTCTGCCAACTAAGACATAATTGCTGCTCAAAGCCAACCTGCCTGCTGAGAAGCCACCTGTCCTATGTCCTGGCTGCCCCCCAGAGTTGTGACTGGAAGTGCCCTTTGCAGCCAAGGTCATGCTATGCTCTTCATGGTCTTGAGAGGAGGCTACCCTCTATTGGCGCCTTGCCATCACAAGGTGTTCTACCCCACGATCCAGGTGCATATGCTCGCAGGCAGATGTAGCCTTAATTAGTCACAGAATTTGTAGGCTTGCAACTTTCTGTCTCTCTAAAAAGGAAGAAAGAGAGGGGAAACATATGGACACATGTGTCCCTGTGCTGTGCAACCTTTGTTAGAATCATCTCAGCTTCCGCTAGTGGGGAAGCAGGGGGAAATGTGACCAATTTTGTTTGTGTTTTTTTTATTAAAAAAACTGTCATAAAGAGGCAAGTAAAAAGACACCCCAATCCTTCGTTTTTTAAAAAAGTGATTTCTAAGCCTGTATATAAGTTTTATACAACCTGCCTCAGTTTTCCACATTTGGGGGCAACAATTTCAGAGTTAAAATGTTATGAAATAAGTGTAATGTACACTTTCAGCAGTTTGGCACCCATTGTACATTTAAATCATGTTAAATGCAACCAAGTAAGCAATTTGGAAATATAAATGGGAAGGCTGCATCTGAATGTGAACAAGTTTCTCACCCCTTTTCCAGACGTACTTTGCTACAGCACAGTGTCTAAATATCCCAGTGTCTAAACTTGGACAAAAAGCCAACCCTGCATAAAGGGAGAGGGCTGTATGCATGTGAAAGCTAGCAAAGCATATCTGAATATTGGTGCATGTGGAAAGCATTTGTGCCCCTGGACCTTCCTCGCTTTTCAGCTTTCTACATGGGAAAGTGCCGGCCAAGCAAGTTAAGTTCCCGGTAACAATCAGAAACGCGATTGGTTTAAGGTAAGCCAGTTTATGGAGAAGATAGGATCCAGTTAAGTACTTGAAAGATACGGAAGTTGCATGTGTTGTACAGAAAAATAAGCTAGAGGGACACAGCCCCCGTGGAAATCTTAGCTGCCGATTGGCAGGTGGTAGATTTTGATAAAGATTTCTGGAAGTGAACAATTTCCCTAGAATGGTTTTGTTTTTTTCTGTTCTGGAGTGGTTGCGATAAAATATACTTACTGTTAATATTTAGCATAACTTAGCAACAGCTGCAGCACCATAATGTGCTGGGACAGCACAACTGCACTAGCAACCCAAGGAGTGTGCAACCCAAGAAAACTACCCTAGGAAACATTGCCAGTTGTCCAGTGGGTACTGTACACCTCTTGCCACAAGTGCAGCTGTGCACAACTGCCAAAGTGGGTCCTACTGCATGCTTCACAACTAGGAATGTGTAACATAGGTGGCACAGAATTGGGGTGCGTGGTAGAGCCTGCCTGAAGTGAGCCACTCGCACCCAACCCATCATACTGTCCTGGTTCCCTGGCACCACTATCTTCACTTAAAAGAGAAATATGCGGGAAAGAAGAAAGGCCCAGCACACCTCTCCCATCTTGCAGGCTGCCACAGTCATCTGCTGTACTAAAAGAGCTGCACTGGTTGCCAGTTCATTTCCTGGCCCAATCCAAGGTGCGCACGTTGATGTTTAAAGCCCCTAAATCAGGGTTTCCCAAATTTTGGTCTCCAGCTGTTTTTTTGGACTACTGTTCCCATCATCCCTGACCACTGGTTGTGCTAGCTAGGGATGATGGGAGTTGTAGTCCAACAACAGCTGGAGACCAAAATTTGGGAAATGAGTCATGCCCCCAATATCTGAATGACTGCCTCCTTCCCTATAGACCTTCTTGGTGCTGAGATCGGCAGAGGGGGCCCTCTTGGGAGTTTCTCTGCCGTGTGTGTGTGTGTGTGTGTGTGTGTGTGTGTGTGTGTCCGTGTCCTGGGGGAGGGCATTCACTGTGGTGGCCCCTAAGCTGTGGAACGCCCTCCACACAGAGGGCCTTCATGATACAGCTTCCTGAGGTTGTTCTTTTTACCCTGGCTTTTGACACTTGAGATATGTATTTTGGGGACCTGCCTTATTTTTATGGTTGTAACTTGATTTACACAGTTTTCATGGTGTTTTTTTTAATGCTGCAACTTGCTCTAGGACCTTAGGGTGAACAGCGGGAAATGAATGAACGAATGAATGAATCTTTCCCAAAGTAGCCCTCAAGGTAAACCATTTTCCCCTTAGGAGCAGTATAGCAGGACTAAAACAAGACCCTTTAAGGGGTCTATTCAGCACTCAGCACCCCTTCCACCACCTTTCATGGAGAGCAGACTTTCTGCTTGCCCATCCCAACATTTCACCTTGCATGGTGGGATCCTGAGATGCAGCTTTTGGGCCACCGATGCAGCGAAGGAGCAGAAAAACGACTTGGTTGGGGCTTGACTGTATTAACATGAATGCTCTTCCAAAGAGCA
The DNA here is from genome assembly GCF_965153285.1 of Podarcis tiliguerta. Taxonomy (NCBI): domain Eukaryota; kingdom Metazoa; phylum Chordata; class Lepidosauria; order Squamata; family Lacertidae; genus Podarcis; species Podarcis tiliguerta. The sequence goes on along the minus strand of NC_139535.1, from coordinate 92,557,303 downwards.
TGGCAAGAGAAGAATGAAAGTGTGGGAAGTCGTAGCCTGACAAAGGAGCAACAAGAATGTGTGATCACCAGAAATCATTTTTTATCAGATCGTAAATTTATAAGCTGATTCTAGACACCTGATGCTTACGACTTTATATCTTTGTGTACAATTTGTTTAGGTTTGTTTGTATTTTTGCTTTTATTGATGTAACCCAGCCTGTGACCTTAAGGGGGATATAAATCCCAGTGATAAATAAGTACATGATGGCAGATGGCAGGGCAAGTGAGTCTATAGTGATCGGATAATAAGTAATTTTAGGACTGAGGTTTAGAAGAGGGAAAGGGCTTGAACCTAAGGGTGGGAAGAGGAGAACAGATGAGCTTGCACCAAAAACAAGGGGGAGGGATATATTGCTGCAGCTTCTTCCATTTTGACTTCTTTTAATTTCCCTCTCGTTGAGTCTCATTTGTCCTCCCTATGTTACACTTTACATGAAGAGAAGGATAAGCAGAGGCAAGAACAAAACAAGGGGGAAACAGGCCGCCAGAGTGGTCATTCCAGGGACTTGAGGAATGAAGGGGAACTATTTACATCCCTTAAAAGGTAAAGGGACCTCTGACCATTAGGTCCAGTCATGGCTGATTCTGGGGTTGCAGCGCTCATCTCGCTTTATTGGCCAAGGGACCCGGCGTACAGCTTCCAGGTCATGTGGCTGGCATGACTAAGCCACTTCTGGCAAACCAGAGCAGTGCACGGAAACGCCGTTTACCTTCCCGCTGGAGCGGTACCTATTTATCTACTTGCATTTTGACGTGCTTTTGAACTGCTAGGTTGGCAGGAGCAGGGACCGAGCAATGGGCGCTCTCCCTGTCGCAGGGATTCGAACTGCCGACCTTCTGATCGGCAAGTCCTAGACTCTTTGGTTTAACCCATAGCACCACCCTCGTCCCTCATTTACATCCCTTAACTTGCTTTTATTGGGCACCATCAGAGTTTGTTCTCTTTCTCTCCCTCTCTTAGTTTGGGCATATTGCTGTCTTCTCAAGAATGTAGTTTAGAGGTTCCACCCTAAGAAAGGCTTCTACTATTAATGCACAGGCACACACACTTGCAAACACAAAACTGTATACAGTATTTTTGTTTTATCAGAATTACTGTGTCCCCCATCAGATTCACAGGTCCACTTCCTGCCAACTGCACTGTTCTTATGTGCCTTTGACACATTGTGTTGTATTAGTATTAGTGTGAGGTGTCAGAAAATGACCATATATTTATATTGAGTTGTACAGATGTCTAGAACTCTGAGTCCTAGCAGATTCCTTGGCTACAGTGCTGCCACAGGATTCCTGCTTACCTGGAGCATGGATCCCTTTGGCATCAGTGGGAACACAGGGATGACAGCAAAGGCATGGTTTGGATTTGTTGTTAAAAGCTCAGTTAAAGTGTGGGGTTTGGGGCATGGACAAGGATCCACAAATACCCTTGTGAGCTTGCTGCTAGCGAGGCAATCTTCTGCTCTCACCAGAGCACAAAATCAAGGAGAGCCTCCCCACTCCTTTCTTTAGTTCCTGGAGAAGCTTAGGAGAATGGCAGGTATTCTCTCTGGTTGGGCACCAAACCTCAAAAGCACTTGGAGAACTATGAGTCTTACTGATGCATTCTGGGCATTCTAAGGCATAGTCCAGTGGGTACAATATACAGTGGTACCTCGGGTTAAGAACTTAATTCGTTCTGGAGGTCCGTTCTTAACCTGAGGTACCACTTTAGCTAATGGGGACTCCCGCTGCCGCTGCACGATTTCTGTTCACATCCTGAAGCAAAGTTCTTAACCTGAGGTACTATTTCTGGGTAGCAGAGTTTGTAACCTGAAGCGTCTGTAACCCGAGGTACCACTGTATATCCCAGCCCTCTCCTCAGCTGTAGACAAGAATAGGAGTTTACTCCCCCCCCCCCCACACACACAGTAGTGCTCAGTACCTCAAGCTCAGACTAATGCCAGAAGACTTTGTTCCCTCCCTCTGGAGGGGAGGGATAGGGTCATGTTGAGAACAAACATTTTGGTGTTTACCAAGGCAAGCTCAGATTTAATGACCCCTGGGCCTGTATGGGTATTGTAATTCTAAGGTGTTGCTTTAGGGCAGGGATAGCCAACGTAGTGGTTCTCCTGATGTCACTGGACTACAGCTCTCATCACCCCTCATCATGGACCTTGCTGACTGGAACTGGTGGTAATTGGATTCCAACAGATAGCTCAGTTGGTTAGAGTGTGGTGCTGATAACGCCAAGGTTGCAGGTTTGATCCCCGTATGGGACAGCGACATATTTCTGACTGGGGGGGGGGGGGGGGCTTGAACTAGATGGTCCTCAGGTTCCCTTCCAACTCAACCATTCTGCTGGTTCTATGCAAGCATCTTGCAGGGAGGGGAAGCATCATGCTGGCTGTCCTTTCATTAAGTAGCTAGTGAGTCTTAAAAATCACACCAAGTGGATTGCGTGAAGTATGGTCTACCCCTTAGTATAAGCATTATAGACGGCACACAATTCTACTTGTGGATCTTCTCCCATCTGCTATATCATTGGTTCCATTTTTCCACAAAGCTTTCCTGAGCTAGGCAGAAGGTAGTGTGTTTTCATAATACTGACAGATATGCTCCCCTTCTTGGGAAAGTTGCCCTTCATTTTCTTTGTCTTTTAGAATGATCACAGCACCATTTTGTGCATTATATCCTGAGACTTTGCAGATAGCTCTACAGTTAGCGTGGGAAGGTGATCGAAAGTAAAGCCAGACTCACTGCGGAACCAGACAGAATCCTCTTTTTGTTGAGTTTCCTTTTTTGTTGCTGCCAGGAGTTAACACGTAGGGGTATATGCTAACCTAGAAACAGCCAGCTCTGTGACCTAAGCAGCCAGCCAGTTTGAAGGAGCATTTGCCTGATTCCTGTCTGTTCAACCCTTGACTTGCCTTCTGCGCTCTGGGGCTCTTAGCATATATACTTTTTTCACTGGGAGACCTGGGGCAACACCCATAAATCTCTCCTTTGCCTACAGTCCCTCGCGACGTAAGCTGCTAAGGAGCTTCAGACAGCTCTTCAATAAGGTTGCTATTCTGAACCATTTCCTGAGAAGATGTGCCGAGGTTTGTGGCAGACTCTGTTCATATTGTAAATCTGTAAGTGCCTGCACCCTGTTTGTCCGAAAGCTGCGAAAGGCAGCCGCACCCAGCACAATTTCCACCACATCAGTGCCATGTGGCACTTACAGAGAGCTTTTGTGGGGGAGAGTTGTGTTCCCCCAGGACCCCACAGTGCATCAAAGAGAAGTAGAGATGCATTTTCTTGATGGAGTGTGTGTATGTAGACAGAACTGAGAAGAATTGAAGCCCCCGGTCTTACACTCTGCATTTTTCCGATGACTGCTGCACCAGGAAGAATCACCCAATAAAACTCACTTAGAAGCATCTCTGCCTCGCAGGGAAAATTCTGCCTTTGAGCCTTGGAAGGCAGCCCAATTGCAGTGTCCCCCACATTCTGGCTGAACTGAACATGGGATTCACGTTTATGCCGCACAGCAAGCGAAACCTAGCACAGGTGGCTTTGCAGCTGACTGGCACATCTACCCTGGGCCTTCCAGTGCTTTAGCAGAAAGCAGTTGGGGAAGCTAGGTTGAGTGGAGCTGCGGGACTGGCCTAAAAGCCAGAGGTCCTTCAATGCGAGGCACATCTGTAGAATAGGCATAAAAAGCCTTGGCCTTCCTGAAATCTGTAGGCACCTGAGAGAGAGGCTGCTTCCTCAGGGTCTGAGCACAAGAGCTCTTTCCTAGGTCTGTAAACAATGGAGAAAAAAGCTGCTACCTCAGGGCCACCCATGCAACAAGTCCACGCTGATTTTCTTAGAGACTTCCCTGATCCAAGATGGGTTGCAACAGGAGCACTACCACCATGAAAATATATGGTGAAAGAGTAAGAAATAGGTCTCCAAATCCATGTTTTGGTTAAAAGTGGGTCCTGGGTCTGAAAAAGTTGAAAATTCCTGCTCTAGAGGCATCCCAAGAATCTGAACCAGAACACTTGCTGTGTTTGCTGCTGAACACCACGATAATGTTGTTTTTGGGCTGACATTTTATGATGAGGTTTCAAGCCCACTGAAATTGTTTAAATGTGTGAACTAACAACGTTTCATACTTTTCACTGGTGTTTTATACCTTTTAGTAAGTTGTGTGTTACATGTTGCTTCTTACCACATTCCCTTGTGGCGGGGCTAATTTGAAACCCCAACATATAAATGAATCCATGCAGATGAATTTACAAATGGGCATCCATGACTTGCTATCTTGGAGAGGGTCTTCTTAACACGTGAACAAACTGCCTATTCCCGAAATGCAAGCTCAGCTGTGAAATGTTTACAAGCTGCAGTGGTCAGAGTGGGGAGATGCACGTCCTCCTCAGACTTTCACACGATGCCTCAGCTCCCTTCCTATAGCTGTGACAATACTAAACTTTACTGTGAAGTCACTGATCGGTAGCAGAGGCTTCACAGCAGGCTTCCCGCAGAAATGGACTCTCAGCTAATGGACACTACTATCAGGATGTGCAACTGTAGTGGCATGATAAGAAAATGATAGGGGGTGTGGATGCAGATAGCAATTTGTTTGCCACCGTGTGCATGTAACTATTTGATGAGCTGCTGGTCTGTAGCATCCTCTGACAAGTGGCCAGGAGAATTTGTATATCATCTGTAGTGGTTCATCTATGCATGTCTGTACATGTGTGTGTAATGCAGGGTTAACGGGCAGGGGAGGAAATGAGGGCAGAGAAGCCACACGTGCTTTAGGGTTGCCATTCCCCCAGAATCCTACAAGCCTTAGAAGAATTTCATACTCCCACCCCCACCCCATAAACACACACACACACACGCTCTCAAACAAGGAGGATGTAAAGTTAGAGGGAGATGTGTGCAAGTTACACCGACAGGAGAATTTCTACTAGGTTTAGATTCACCCATTGCAGTGCCATGTGCCTGTACTAGCTTCACGTTTCAATGCAGATCTTAAAGTGCAGGGCTTCCTGTCCAAGAGGTGTTGCATTGAAAGGAAAATTCTAACAGGTGCAATCTGTACAGCGCCAGCGGCACAGCGAACGATGGGGAGAAGCTACACAGGGCAGGCATCCTGCCTTCGGTGCAGTTTTTGTGAGGTGGGCATCTCGCACCTTCGCATATCACAGGACAGAGCACTGAGTATGAATTTCACAGCTTTTTAAAAAATTCTCTTTTCTAAAATGGTGTTTAGAAACAGATGTCAATTTCCCTTTACCTTGGGTATTTCGCAGAGGGGGAGCTGTCCCTGGAATAGAAAGGTGCTCTGTGTGTGCTTAGAAGCATTCTGACCAGAATACCATATTTTAGGAAAAACAAAAAAAACAACCATAATTTGGCAGTGCTAAAATACACACATTGGTATTCTTTTCTTGCACCCCCATGGCTTGTACATAATTCAGTGGGGCAAAGAGGGGAGCAGGTAACCCTGAAACGTCTTCCATATCACTAGCAGCTTCTTTTGGTCCCCTTGTTTCAAAACCCAGCAAAAAAGAGAGGGGCCCATGCAGTCAAATGGATAGTGTAGTGCTGCATCCTGTTTTCTCCGCCACAGCTACCCAGCTATTGAATAGGGAATATGCCAACTACATTTCAGGTTTCAGAGGGTGTGGGCAACATTTAGCCACTTTGCTTAGAGTAAAGGCTGGAGATATTGGCATTCCTGGAGCCTGCTCACAAGCAAACCCAATCACAAAGAATTGGGGAGCAACTGCCACACTCTGACCTAACTAAACAGCAGCCTATGAGCGCAGCCCCTAAGGACCCATGCCTTTGACGAGAAGATCCCAGACAGCACAGGCCTTGTTCCGGGGAGGTAGAAGGCAATGCCTTCCTGTTCCTTCAAAAGCTGCTGGGAACAGGCTCTGTGCAGTGAGCTGGGATCTATTTGCGCTCCTATGGGACAAGCTACCCAGCACTCAGGAATAATCCAGCAAATGCATCTCCTGCCAAATTCTGCTCATATTTCAGGAGAGGTCAGCTGGCTTCCATCTGTGCAGGCCTGGCATGCAACAATGTGTGCGTGCCTGTAGGTGTGCAAGTCCATGTCTGGGCAGAGGGCATATAAGGCCTTTGCGTGCAGGCATCTATATGTGTGAGAATCTAGGTCTCGCTTACCTCTGGTATTTGGACACTGGGTCTGTCTTGCCTGCATGTGTGGGGGGGAGAGAGAGACTGTAGGCTTTATCCCAGGGTTTCTTTGCTGGGTACCCTGTGTTACAGAGACGCTCCCTATACCCAGGAATGTTGCAGGGAGCAGAGAGAGACATATTTTGGAAGTGCGGATGCCACAGCAGCATAATTCCCTCGTTGTGGGTCTTGAAATTATTGTCCCTGGAACCGCTGACGATAACTCTGTATTTTCTCTGGGCTGATGCAAGATTAGGCAGCGGGCCTGAGCCAGGTACCCCGGTTAAGTGTCAGAGCCTGCTTGGTGGCCTATTTATCACAGGGCAAGAGGCAGAGTTGCAGCAGGTGAGGGGTTAAGTGCAGGCTCAGCTGTTCCGGCTTTTCTTGGTTTCGCAGTGAGCTGTTTGATGTCTGAATGCACAGGGGACTCCCCCGCCTCTCAACCCTCTCCCCCCTCCTCTGCTCTCTCTCTCTCTCTCTCCACCCCCCCCCCCCATGCGCGCACACATACACACACACCCTTTGCGGACCATGCATTCATTCAGCAGCTTCGTCTAATGGCACCAAGTGACTCTCAGCCTGCACGCTGCTCCTTCCCTGCTTGAGCTGGAGACACAGCATGCAGCTCCTCCAATGGAGCCCTCTTAAATAGCTCCGCACGGGGGAGCTGCCAAAAGAAAAACCACGGAGAAAAAGCAAGTACTGTAAAGGGAAGAAGCAGAGGGTCTGGGAGCAGAGGGAGCTGCCAGCATAGCCGCTCCTGGGCTTGCCGGCAACACATGCTCTGCTCGATGGCTAACTCAGGCTGCCTCCTGGTCTCCAACTCAGCCTTGCTCCCACACTCTCTACCTTGCCCCCCGGCCTTCCTCTACCTCCAGCAGGTAAGTCCGCCTCTTTATACCTACCTGCTTCACACGTGGTTGGAATCCCCAGATCTAAAGGTCAGGGCTTTAATCGCCTCCACCCCCTTTTCCCCCCATCCTCCCGAAAGGCACGTCCGTTTTGCTTTCTCAGTTGTCACAGGAGTTGTTAACGGTTCCAGGGTAGCACCTGTGTGCTGTCTGGCTGCAGAGGTGCTGGCGTGGTAGCAATCAGATGCAAGCTTAAGATCAAGGAGATCGCACTTTCCCCGGGCTTTAATATTGTCATTGAGGATATATCTAGGTCCAACTTTCGGAAATGTGTTCTTAGAGACAACGGGTGAATGCATGGCACACAGAGACCATGCGCGTGAAATTTCTTTTTGATGTGTATTGTTAACCTGAATACAATCTGTGTCATCCAATGGCATATGCATTGCTTTTTTGTTAGGGTTCATCCCAGCCTCCCTGTGTCCCAGTTGCCTTTCTATTGCGGTCGAATTTTACGCCTCCGGTACGGTTGGATGTTCTGTATGTATATGTGTGAAGTAATTTAAAATATAAATCTGTCTGTCTCGACTTGGCCCTCCAAAGTGCTGCAACCCAATTTCCAGCCAGCTGAATCCCAGGCGTGTCTCCCTTAGCTGAAGAATCTCGCTGCAATGTGAGTCTAGTTCCTTAACTTCTCCCGGGGGGTGGGGAGAGGGGGGTTTGGCACGCCTGTAGTATCACCACCACTGCACTTCCTTTCACTCCCATCACTGTGGTCCTGGAGCTGCACATGTTTCCTTGCCTAGGATCTCCAGAGGAAAGGAAGCCGTTGCTTCAAAAACCTCTTTGCAGCATTGGAAATCCCCATCTCCCAGCTGTGCTAACCCCTTCCATTTGCGCTTGAAGGAGTTTTAAAAATTCATGACATCCTAACCGCTGGCATTAAGTGGCCTATGAGGCCAACCACCTTGGTGGGGGGCGGAGGGGTCTCTTGCTGGTTTGTTCCAAGGTCTTAGTCAAGAGAAAGGAGGCAGCTGTTATTTGGTTTTAATTCTTCAAAGGATCTGTAGGGAAGGCATTGTGAAGCTGCAGTGACAAGACAGCTCAGGTGCAGGACTTGCTCAAGTTTTGCAGAGTGAGGTGGCTGCTTCTTCCTTATAGCGCTGTCCAGAAGAAAGGGGTCCTTTGAAACATAGGGCTCTCTGTGCTTCGGATGTGTAGGTCAGGGATAGAGAACTAGAATGGAATGCCCAGCAGTCTCAGAGAGAGAGAAAATGAGATTTGGGGGTTTCAGTGTTTTCCTCCTTGTGCTTGGGAATCCCTGAAGAAAAAAGAAGACTAACTCGTTCAGAATACATCCCTCCGTTCCAATCAGCTGCATGAGGGATTTATGAATGCTTGAGGGGAACACTGGGGGAATCTCTCTTGTTTTGAACTACAAGACAGTCTGGGCTAAGATGATTAAAACAGAGAGGATATTCTCTTAGTGGAATCCCTTTGGGCTTCTGCTTTTGGTCGCACTGCGTAGCACTTCAGCCTGCTAACTCTTCAGCAAAGCTGCATGGACACGTTTAGCCTGGTGCTTATTGCATTTCCCCTAGACTGGGCAAAGAAATATTGCGAACAAGATCATTAAATGAGTGGCTAGAGCCCACAACGCCGGCACAGAGGAATTTAGGAGAAGGAGAGGTTTCACTCAACAGATTCATTTTCCTAGCCCTTTCTCCAGCCTCTTTGCTTTTATTCGGCCTCCCTCATTCCCTCTTTGATTTTTCCAAGTCTCTCGCACTTTGGTTGCAGATTTTTTAGATGCTGTGTAGAAGGATTAGCTTTTGGGGGGTTTGTTCTGTTTTGTTTGGGGCTTTAGCCCATTTTTTTCCTCCTCCTATCTTTGGCAGAAGTTGATGATCGGTGCTTGAAGTTCCTATTAGTTTAAAATAGTATTTTTGAAAAGAAGAACTGGGAGTGGAGGATGGACTTATGCAGACGATGCAGTTCATGATGTAATTGATCATATCCTGCCCCCAATTTGTTCCACAGTTGGATCCTTTTAAGGCCTAGATGGGTGTGCCATGGTGACTGAGTGTGAGGTCCTCACCATGTTTGCCCTTATCTCATGGTCCAGTTTTGGTCCAGGCATGGGCAGAGCACACTTACAAGCCCTGTTGTCTAATATTTTAAAGGAGGCAAGAACCACATTTTGCGCTTAGTAGGCTGCCTGAAAACTCTGCCTTCCAGGGAGCAGGGCATATATAAACAAACCTTCCCAGACAGGTAGAAAACTTGCATTTCAATAATTGATTGCCTAAACCATGCTATGTAGGCCCACCAGCAGATACTGGTCAATAGACAGTCCAGGGTACACAACCGCAATCACTTTATCTCTAACTCTCCGTCTTGATTTGCAGAAGAGACTGGGTGTGGACAGCAGGATGGCACTATTTCAGGGCCAGCTCAAGATGTTTTGGTACCTAGGATAGAAAGTGCCTTCCCTTCTGTCACCCATAATAATTATATAATGCGACAATTTGCTACCCATTATTGGTGCTTCAAATCCATCACCTAGGTAGAGTAGGATTGTTCCTGCCGATTTCTGTCACTCCATAATTGTTCCATTGGTTCCTTAGAATCAAACAGTACTTTTTACATTAATCAAGGCAGGATATTAAGTTAGATGGACCATTGTTCTAACACGGTGTAGCAGTGACCATGAGCTTTAGGCCCATTAATTTTGCAAGGTATTTTTTCTTTAATCAAGATTCATCACCCATAAGTAAAAAACTGAACATTTCGCTTCAGTTTCAACGGTGACGTCACTAAAATGCTTTGTCATAACACAGCTGTATTCATGCATTTTTAACATCTGTGTATAAGTTCACATGTTAAATGCAATAGGGACCGCTGATACAATCTCTAGTGACACTCTTTTCTCCCACAGGCCCATTAAGTGTTCAAAGCTTCTCTTTCTGAACTTAAAGATTGGAAGCAATATTTTTAAAAACCCAGCTTCTCCTTCAATAGTCCTCTCAGTTGTTTATCGCTTGACACTCCTGGTGTGCCTCTGAATGAGTGTATGCAAAAAAAAAGAAGTGTGTGCAATATATTACTTTACTGGATCATTTTAGAAGTGAAGGGACCCAGACAAAATACTTACATGATTTATACTATCAAGAGTTAGAATTCTTATATGGCATATTAGGAGAATTCAAAATGGATTCAATTAACAGGGAACTTTAGAAAACTGAGGTTCGGATAGAGGGGATTCCCCTGTGTGTGCAGATAAGAAACAGGCGTGGAACGACATAAATAGCAAATCTTTAAAACAGACATCTGCGCATATATGTTTGTGTATGTATTTATTGCACACGTATAATGAAATCTGTTTAAAATAAATTGATGGTGCCTGTGTGTTTGTGTAGAAATAGCTGGGAAATGTTGGGTTTTATAGCTGATGCTGAGGGTTATTATTGTGTGTCTTAATGACCAGGCTGGATGCTGATGAGAATTTCCAGATTCTTTTAGCAGTGAATGCCACTTGTAAATGGCGGGGATGAAACAAATTGGGTGTTACCACTGCCCAAATAAAATTTGAACATTTGGCTCATTAAGTTTGATTTATTCAGTCCCAAGTAAAGCCAAAGTTTTAGTTGAATTGCTTTAATATTAATTAATCCCTTATACGCGAAATTATTGCGTTTTGCTCATCCAGCAACACAAGGTGACCCACACAATTACTGTTATTTTCACACCGAGAGAATAACAACTGAACAAGTCAAAGGAGTCGGATTCTCATATTAAATACTTTGCACAATGCTTTTGTGATTACCTGCTTACACACATATAATTTTGAACTAATGTTTACCTGCGTGTTTATAAAATTTAGCCACTACTCATGTTGGCTTGCATATTTCTTCCATCCTAAAAAAGGAAGCTTGAGTCCACCCATGGAAAATGGTATCAGAAACCATAATTCCATGCACACACATATACACACACATGCCTGGCAACCAGTTATTTCTTGAAAGGATATGACCGGAGTCAAAGGCAGGATTTGCCTCTTATTTCGGTTTCATTAGAAAGGACACCCTTGTTACTTGTCCATTCTTGGGCTTGTTTGGAGCATATTAACATTTCTTTGTGTGTCTCCAAAAACAATTTGTTTGGAGAACGATGACTAGCCAAGAGCCTGGGAGGCGCCAACTCCCTCCTAGGCACTTTGGGGGCTAGCGGTGGACTGCTTCCTGCAGTTGCCACAGGCAGCCATGGCCAGTGTCCCAGCTGCCCCTCAGGAACTCCTCTGTTCCTCTGCATGGCGTATACTTGCCAGGCATGCAGAAACCGCCAGCTTCACTATCTTTTCCTACTGGGTCTAGGTAGTAGGGTGTTGGGAGGAAGAAAGAGGTTGCTCTAATAGCTTCCATTGTGTAATATTTTTTTAAAAGGGTGTGGAGTGCAGGGGTGAGGTACAAGATTGTGGCTCAGCTTAGTCAGATATAACTTTAGTGGGGAAAGAAAAAAGGCTGGCAAAGCTATCTGAAAGGGCTTGCTAGCATTGTGGCATCCTTTTCTCAGTGCAGCATAATCGGCAAAGATTGTGATCATCCTGCTGAGTCGCTTGGTGCTTTGAAACAGCCCTTGGCGTAATTGGGGAGGGTAGGATCCTCAGTGCTTCTGCAGCAGGCAGACTTCTTGCTTGCCCCAGTTGGTGCAAACTCTACAGTACTATGAAGCACCCTGGATATCCAGCAATGGGTACAGCAGATTCTGTAGCCGACGGGTGACTCGATTAATGTGCGCTAATTTGCAGAGTGGGTCAAAGCTGCTGTTAAAATTTACACTCGCATCACATGCCGCCACATGTTGTTTGAAGTCTGAAGGAAGCTGAGGATCCTGCAAAGCTTTTGGGTCACCCCAAGCGGTGTGCGTCTCCGAAATGACAGGGCCTTCCTGAACAGAAAATTGCTGTAGCTTAAAGGCAGCTTAGAGGAGAAAAAACGATGTCGTCAGGTTAAACATCTCTAGAGAATAAATGTTCCTTCATCACTAACCACATTGTTGCAAGTGAAATCCTTTTTTATTTATCTATCCTTCCTGCTGCCTCTTCACCCCTTTCATTTTTCTTTACTTTTGACAATCACAGCCTAGCTGGGATACACTCTGCTCCCCAGGCCCTCAGCCCAGGAAGCAGTGCTTGGGTAGCAGGCACAGCTGGGCTGAAGGAAATATTTTTCCACCAACGATTTGTTGGGGGGACAACGACAAATTATTGAAAATGTGTTAATATAGAAGCATTTGCTAACTGATTTTGTCACTGCTGTCTTTTCAGTTTGTGTTGCAAACCGGTTTTCCCCTAATAAAGAGATAGTGGAAGCACAGCAGAAAGGGAGGAAAGGAGAGAGAAAGAGAGAGGGAGTAGATTAAATGGGGGTTGTTGGTTATTTAGCACTTCTTGCTTAATCACAGGAAGGATTCTTACATATATAGAAGAAGAATTGCGATGGCGGGCACATTCCGCGCATGTGTGTAAACACATCTCACTCAGGCTAACACAAATGTGTGTTTTATTTTTATTTTTCCATATCATCACTTAAAGTTACAAATACTGGTGCTGTTTGGCTCCTGCACATGAACACATAAGCCGCTGACTCCATACAATTTCACACATCTCGGTGTTTGTACACAGCATATTGTTGTATAAGCTCATAGAGTGCGGTCTGTATAGGCATGCTCACGCAGCCGGAAACTTCCCAAACCAGCATCAGAAGTCTTCTGCAAATTCAAATATACAGGCACTGACTCGGACACACTTAGATTTAAGGTTTGTTTGTTTTTCACCCAAGCTTTCACAGCTCAAGGTTGCTTGCCCAGAATGAAATAAATTCAGCACCCATGCCTTCTCCGATATGCAACCCTAATCTCATTGACAAATTCAGAGAAGACCCTACCCTTGTGCAAATCCTCATTTTTAACGGCTCCCCTTTGGCATCGGTCAAGTCGTTTTGCTCCTTTGCAGCATTTGCCTTATAGGTGGAATTGAGTTGGGGCCGAGGGACAGGAGTTTGCGGCAGTGCTGGTGTGTTGCTTTAACTAGGAACCGCCCTGCGATCTTATTCTCCCCATCATCTTTATCACCACCATCATCACACTCCCACATCCCATCTCTGAATTTGGAGGAAAGAAGAAACCTCCAGAGTTTACACCCTCGCCATGAGCAGCATCCCAGAATGGCTAACGCTGCCGGGTAATGTTTGCCAACATAATATTCTGTTTCTGCTGATAGAAGTTTCTTGATTTCATGCCTTGTTCATATTAGTAAAGAAGAGCAATTAAATCAGGAAATGCTGTGCAGTTATAGCAGCCAGTGTAGAGTTCCTAGTGCATGTGGGGAGCGCATTTGTATAAATTCCCAGAGCTGAAGATTAAGGTCTGCACCAAGACACCTTATCTGTGGGTGGGTGGGTGGGTGGGTCAGTTTGGTACTGATGTCTCTTAGTCACAATGAACTTCTAATATGTGCACAGCTAGGTGGCTAGAGGGAAATAGGAGCCTTGGCGTCTTCTGTCCCTGGCGCGGCTTCTCTTCAGAAGGAAAGGGAACAGTAGGGAGCCAGGCCTTGCAGCTGCCATCCAGGCAGAAAACATAGAGGTGGTTCAGTTGAGCCGGTCTGCAGATCCTCCAAGAGTCCCTATTTCCCAGGGACAGTCCCAGATTTACAGAAGCCATCCCAGTTTCTGATTTGATCCTGGAATGTCTCGCTTTCCCTTAGGACGTCCCTATTTTCATCAGAGAAATGTTGGGTGGTATGGAGTTATGTGACCCCCGAGCCAAGGAGATAAGTAACTATACAACCTATAGAAGACATCTGAAGGCAGCCCTGAATAGGGAAGGTTTTTTCTTTTCCAACCCTTCTCTGCTCAGCTGTTCAGCCAATCTTCCATCACAGCAGTGCAAGGGGTGGGAGTGGACTCCCCCGCCACACACCTCTGTTCGCATTGCAGTGATCGTAGCTCCTCACCCAGGCCGGCCTCATAGAGCTCCAGCAGCACACAGTCACAAGCAGCTTGGTGGGCCAGGCCTCAGATGGGAAGACCTGGGGCTCACCAAGCTTGTGAGAGCTGCCATCTCAGCAGTGTGTGAATTGGAAGGAAAGACCCAGCCTCACCCCTTGCCTGTACCACAGGCACAACAGCTTCACTTCAGAGCGGGAGAGGGAGGCACACACACACACACACAGCCCCATACTCACCCTGATGAAGCCATAGCAACAACCTGCCGCAATTTAGGTTAGCCTTCCCTTCTGTTCCCTGCCCTAAAGTGGCTTAGGGCCCCTCCAGGAAACTAATTTGTTGAGTATTTGCCCTCATAATGCTTGCAGAGGGCTTAATAATAAATAATAAATAATAATAATAATAATAATAATAATAATAATAATAATAATAATAATAATTTATTTGTACCCCGCCCATCTGGCTGGGTTTCCCCAGCCACTCTGGGCAGCTTCCAACAAAGATTAAAAATACATTAAAATGTCACACATTAAAAACTTCCCTGAACTGGGTTGCCTTCAGATGTCTTCTAAATGTCAGGTAGTTGTTTATCTCTTTGACATCTAATGGGAGGGCGTTCCACAGGGCGGGCGCCACTACCGAGAAGGCCCTCTGCTTGGTTCCCTGTAGCTTTGCTTTTCGCAGTGAGGGAACCGCCAGAAGGCCTTCGGTGCTGGACCTCAGCGTCCAGCAGAACGATGGGACTGGAGACGCTCCTTCAGGTATAGTGGGGAGAGGCCATTTAGGGCTTTAAAGGTCAACACCAACACTTTGAATTGTGCTTGGAAACGTATTGGGAGCCAATGTAGGTTTTTCAAGACTGGTGTTATGTGGTGTTATGTTGGGCGGAGGTTAGATTATATCCGACTTCACATAGCTTTCGTTCTTCTGATTTGCTTGTGGGGCAGAGTTATGTGGCAATGAGCATTCATCCTGATTTGATTGTGGGATGTTTACATGTCTCCCCTATTGTCATTGCATTCATCCTGCAATTTTGAATGCACTTCCACTTCCCTTCACAAACCACAAAAAGTCAATTTTCCAAAGTGATTTTGTTGCACTACAATGACAAGGGGTGCTTTAATATACTTTAGATGTGCAAATCCACAGTTATGGTATGTGGTTGAATCCCTCTTGACAGTCCAGAGGCACCTTGTGTCAGGGGGGGGGTGTTAGAAGGCCTTGTGCAGGGAAAGAATATTTCTTTTCACTGTGCCCTCCTCCCAAGTCTAACAGAACATATCCTGTTCCACCACTACCCAAATTCAAGGCATGGGTAATTGCAGGGACCAGCTTTCTATAATTGCCTCTCTCCACAATGGAAGGCCTACCTGTCTACGTACTGGAGACAGCCTTTCCCTACGCTAGTTATGTGCAAGCTTTTGTAATCATTGGCGAGCAAAGAGAGAAAGAATATAGACAGCCCACCACTAGATCTTTTAGGTGTCCTGTTATCAACAGGAATATATAATAGAAAAATAGTGCTTTTTGTAAGTAACTGCATTCGTCCAGGTTGGGATTCCAGGCAGGTTTGAGTCCAGTTTCCTCTCAATTTATGGGACTCTCAAAAACACTGTTAGAATCAGATTCTCTAGGAGGATACTAGATTTTGTCCAGTGGAGCATTCTCAGTCCATACAGCTCCACGGGCCCCTTCCTTTCCTCCTGTAAAGGTAAAGGGACCCCTGACCATTAGGTCCAGTCATGACCGATTCTGGGGTTGCAGCGCTCATCTCGCTTTATTGGCCGTGGGACCCTGCGTACAGCTTCCGGGTCATGTGGCCAGCATGACTAAGCTGCTTCTGGCAAACCAGAGCAGCACACGGAAATGCCGTTTACCTTTCCGCTGGAGCGGTACCTATTTATCTACTTGCACTTTCGAACTGCTAGGTTGGCAGGAGCTGGGACCGAGCAACGGGAGCTCACCCTGTCGCGGGGATTCGAACCGCCAACCTTCTGATCGGCAAGTCCTAGGTTCTGTGGTTTAACCCACATTGGTTGTTCTGGAAAAGCATCTGGTGCAGCAGGCTTTGCATCCTCAGTTTGCGTTGCTGTGCAAATATTCTGGAGACAAAGTAGTTGTGGCAAATACAAGCAACCGGGACAGCTGGCAAAGTGCATCAGGAAACTGATGGAGGTGCAGTTCATAGGAATGTCCCAGTCCATTTAAAGCCCACCCCACCCCCCAACTATGTCATAGTCTTGGTTCCTCTCTGCCAAGTCTCTCACTGAATCCTGAGAGGTCCAGCTGGCTCTTGGCTATGCCATCTCTGGAGAGGCTGAGCCAGCTCTGAGCCACCTTCTTGCTGTATCGGAGATGCACATCCATTACTGATGGAGTTTGCACTGAATCAGCAGGATGCAATCCAAGCCTCTGGATGAGTTTGGATCATATCCTGCAAGAATGTAATCCCTGGCATTCAGCACCTTCTACAAGGAATGAGGCAATATTTGGCAGGAAACGGGAGTCTGAAAAGCAAGTCTGGGGAGCAGCCTCAGTGGTGGGACTAATGTTAGAACCAGTCAGTTGCTAAGGGGGTGCTTAGGGGCCTGAAAGAGACCAGAGGGTGATGTTAGAGCTTATATGTAAGCCCAACTCAGATAGGTACTAGGGGAGGAGGATTTAAGTAATTCCTAGCACAGTCCAGGCTAGCGCAGAAGATTCAGAGAAGCAGCTTTTTTTTTAATGTCCAGATATCTTGCTCTAGCATCTGGTACCACCATAAAAATTCCCAGAAACCCAGGAACTGGCTTTGCACTTTATTTCGGTGCTCATCACTGCTTCCTCTCCATTTGACCCATGGCTTGCAGAATGCTCCCACTTTCCTTGCCTAGCTTTAGGCTTGGAAACATTGATTTGTAATAATCATATAATGCCAGCAAAGACGAAGACCCTTGTGCCTTCAGTGTTGCTTTCAATTGCCTATATAAATTTTATTTTTGCATTTACATAAACAAATGAATTAAAAAATAAACATATAATCCCTTCTGACTCCCCCCCCCCATTGTGGATTTTAATGTAATGATTTCCCCCTCTGCATCTCTATCATAACTCTTATTTTTATAAATCCTTTGTCAATCCATAGTTCAAATTTTTACCACAAGTTTTCTGTCAATCCTGCCAATGTATGTAGTTGTTTGCAATAGGTTTTCAATAAATTATAAACTTTCCCCCATTATTTATTAAATACCTCCTTTTCATGGTTTCTAATTCTTCCTGTAAGTTTTGCCATCTCAGCATAGTTCATCAGTTTTGTTTACCACTCTTCTTTGGTCAGAGTTGTACCATTTTTCCATTTCTGAGCTAAGAGAGTCCGTGCAGCCGTGGTCGCATACATAAATAGTTTTGTCTGGTCCTTCGGGATCTTTGGTTCTATAATACCTGAAAGAAAAGCTTCTGGTTTCTTAGGAAAAATGGTTTTCAACATTTTCCCCAGTTCATTATATATCATTTCCCAGAAGTCTTTTATCATCTCACTTGACCACCACATACGATAAAAAGTACTCTCTTTTTCTTTACATTTCCAGCACATTTTAGACTTTGATTTGTACATCTTAGCTAATTTGCTAATTTCAATTGCCTGTATGGGGGTTATACTCTGCTTTCAAACAGCTGATAGCAGTAAATGGGATTGCAGTCATCCTCTTGCAGGGTCATGAGGAACGCTAAGCATTAGATCCCCAGCTGAACGGCTTCTGGAATCTGATGCCTCCACAGCCCAGCCACAACAGTAAATAATAAAATAGTTTGGTATTTATATCACACTTTTTCTTAGTGCTCAAAGGGTTTTTCGAGCCGTGCCACTCAACACTGTGTGGGAGTTGGCTAACATTCAACATCACACTGTGACAAATGTTTTGTCTGCACAAACATTTCAGCTTGCCGGACAGAATGATCCCCCGCTCTCCTCCCCATATGCAGTGTTCTGGGAGTTCTCTTGACCCCTCCAAAGTCAATTTTGGGGTGTGTGGGGTGCAGTCATGGGGGGAGGGTAGTTTTCTTGTACAAGCAGAAGTCCTTGTGCAGGGCTTCCACTGATGGAGCTATTTAAGTGAATCACACCCATTATTTTGAGGGTGGTCTGCCACTTAAATAACTTTAGATTAATCATCTCCTTTTAGCTGACTATTTTTTTTTAATTAAAAAAATTGCATAATTTCACAACATCAATAACAGAAATCGCAAGGTGCGAGACAACTTGCAGTTTAACAAGCAAAAGCTGCCAATCAATTGTTAGAAGAGGAGAGGCTGCCCTGAATGTTTCCTTCCTTCCCTGTGACTCACAGGAACTGGCCCAAACATTTTTGCTGCCTGAGGCGGAACAGTCCAACGCCCCACTCCAAGTCAAGGTGCATCTCATTCAAGGCCAGTTAAGTTACATAGGCATTTGAGGCAGGAATTCCAGCAAGTGCCTCTCCCCCTCCCCGGCAGTAAAAATACAATAATAACTAAACAAATAACCAACAGTTTGTTGCCCTTTCATGACACCCATAGTTAGCGGCTTGCGGCAGCCACCTCTCTATACACCTGATGGTAGCAGGGCCATTCCTGAGTTGCACCAGAACCAAAATAGACTCTTGAAAAAAATGCAGGCCCTCAACATGCAGCCTCACTAATTAAAATTTGTCCTTACAGATTAAACAACTAAAGCTTTAATTGATTAATCTGCTAATTAACCAGTTGTGGATAAACTTTTTAGCAAATGCGACACAAGCCAAGTCTAATCTAGCTCTCTCTATAGCAAATGTACAGGGAGGGGAGGTTTCAGCACTTGTTAGTCACGCACCCGCTTTTGCCCTTTAAATCGCACCCCCTGCTATATACATGATTAGGCCAGCATTTAAGGACCCAGGCCTTCCTCTATCACACACAGGGCCCTGAACAGCATGCCTTTCCAAGCACAAATCAAAATACATGATGCTTTTATTTTAAAGCCCTGTACTGCTAGGGACCTGGATCCCTGAATCTTTCCCCACTTGCATTTTGGTGGCGCACTGAAGTGATCTTCAGCGGCTCATTTCCAGATGCCCCACCCCTTCAGAGTGAAGCAGGTAACAATAAGGGAGAAGATGGCTTTGCCGTTGGTGTGTACCAGGCTTCGAATGTTCTCCCCAAGGACACTCACCTTGCACCTGCTTCAATGTCTTCAGGGCCCTAGGTAAAGACCTTGATCCTTTCCTGGGTATTTCCAAACATCTCCTGGCTTACTTTATTATGCTTTCTGATTTGTGTTACATTCTTATGGGTTTGGTTTTTATTTAAAAAATAATTGTGGTTTTATAGAGGTATTCTACTATTCTTATTTAACTGTGATAGTTCCTAAGAATTTTTTCTTTCTTTACCGTGGTACCTCGGGTTAAGAACTTAATTCATTTTGGAGGTCTGTTCTTAACCTGAAACTGTTCTTAACCTGAAGCACCACTTCAGCTAATGGGGCCTCCTGCTGCCGCCGTGCCGCCGGAGCACAATTTTTGTTCTCATCCTGAAGCAAAGTTCTTAACCCGAGGTACTATTTCTGGGTTAGCGGAGTCTGTAACCTGAAACGTCTGTTACCTGAAGCGTCTGTTACCTGAAGCATATGTAACCCGAGCTACCACTGTACTTCTGAAGAATGTTACAAACGCACTGATGTTTCATCCCTGCACTGTCAGAGCTTTGGCTGACAGTGGCGAGGGACAGGGCCTTTTCAATAGTGGTCCCTCAGTTGTGGAAATCCCTTCTCCGAGGATTTGTTTGGCACCCACATCACAGGACTTCTATCAACCTATAAGTACCATTGATATTTCACTGGACTTGCTTCTCTGGCTTTTAATTTTTGTATTTTGTGGCGCTGTTTGCTCAGTGATGGGGGTGGGTGGGGCTGTTGTCACTTTGATATGTATTTCTTGTGGAAGGTATCGTTTGTCTTTTGCCTTGGAAGTCATTTTGAAGGCCTTTGGGCAGAAGAAGTGCCTCCTGGAAATATAAATAAAAGTACATGGTTTGATCAGCATCTGGTCTAGCGAGTTTCACTCCAGGGCCACAGTGTGCCTAAGGTGTATTCCTGAAATGAACAAAAGCCAAAGCAGAGCCATAATAGGATCAACTAAAATGTCACAAGCCGGTAATCAAAAGTTAAGAGTTCTCAAAATGAACTGACGCACAAGTTTATTTATTGCATTGGTATCCTGCTCTTCTTGCACTCAAGGGAACGTACATGAGGTTCTGCCATCAGAAATCAATTCATGCCTCCCCCTAGTCCAAGCCCAGTGCACTATCAATTATAGCACACAGGTTGCCGACTACATTTTTTTAAAGATACAGCGTCCCTAGACAGAGGTATGCCGGGCTGTTTACAGTTCCTTACGATGCCTGATCCTTAATGCCAAAGAACAGGAATGAGGCGTATGCAGCAGCATGCAGCAAAGTTCCTGTGAGCCAGGAAGTGGGGCCTTGGGAAGAAAAGGCTTCTGGGAAAGCAAATTATTCCATTCATGGACTACAGTACAGTGGTGCCCCGCAAGACGAATGCCTCGCAAGACGGAAAACCCGCTAGACGAAAGGGTTTTCAGTTTTGGAGGTGCTTCGCAGGACGAATTTCTCTATGGGCTTGCTTTGCAAGACGAAAATGTCTTGCGATTCTTGCGATTTTTTTTCACTCCCCACCCTTTTTCTAAGGCACTAAGCTGCTAATAGCCTTTTAGCAGCTAATCCGCTAATCCCTTAAGCCTTTAATAGCCGCTAAACCGCTAATAGCGCTAATCCGCTAATAGGGTTGCTTCGCAAGACGAAAAAACCGCTAGACGAAGAGACTCGCGGAACGGATTCTTTTTGTCTTGCAAGGCACTGCTGTATAAGGTGATAGACTGGCACTGTGCTTCCCCCAGACCCTCCAAGTGTCCCTATTTTCCAGGGACAGTCCTGGATTTACAAAAGCCGTCCCAGTTTCCTAGTTGATCCTGGAATGTCTGCTTTTCCTATTTTCGTTGGAGAAATGTTGGAGGGTCTGGCTTCCCCAACCCAATCATTATTCACACGGGCTGGGGATGGTCTTCTCAACAACTGTCTGCATTACCCACACTTTTAGATCTGAGGGGAAAGAAGTATTACTAGGGTGAGTGGTTAGGCCACAGTTGTTTTCCCTACCCCCCCCCCCCCACACACACACCGCCCCAAAATAAGCTGTTCTGGAAGGGATAAGAGGAATAAAGAAATAGAATGAGCCAGCATGTTGGTTTGGGAACTGCATGTTGCGGTGAGTTAATTAGAGTTAATTAGTCTAATTAGCCTGCAAATGAAACTCAGCATTTCCTTGCATTCTGAGCCCCTACTCCCGGTTTCTTTCTTATGAAATCTTAACCTGATAAATATCACAATGTGGTTGTCCTGGATCTGGAAACAAAGGCAGCGGCTGCGTGTGATTGAGGAGGGCGCAGGGCTGCCTCCCTGGTGCTCTTCTTGTCAGCTATGGCTGTGAGAATTTTCCACTGCTTTTTCTCCACCTGCGTGAACATACACACTGCACAGGCCCATACCAGCCACTGGGTCCATGAGGACCAACCCTGCTTCTTTTGCCCCAGGGCCTAAATCTCCCTCCCTAACCCTTCCTTATAGTAGTCGGGGGGGGGGGGAGGCTGAATGTAGCCCTCCAGGATTCCCTCAGGAATCTCCCCAGGCCCTCTCCCACCTATCAACTGCTATGTTCTGTGTCCTCCCCAAATGCTTTTGCCAGGCTGGAATGTGCCCTTGGAACTATGGCAACTTTCGTTCTTTCTCAGATAGCGAGAGGCATAAATGTGGGGCAGCAGGGCTGTATAGAAACTCTCTGACCTTTGTCCGGCTGGAGTGTAGCCTTCAGTGCGAAGGTTAAGAGTGAAGCCCATTGATTTCTCTGGCTGCTTTTCACATTTAGCCCTGGGATGCTGCCTACATGAGATCTCTAACATATCCACTCTCTTCATTCGCCCCAAGGCAAGTTTCTGCCTGCCCGCACCCACCTCAGTCTTTACCCCTGTTTCGAGCCTCTCCAGCATTTAAATAAATCCCACTTCTCCTGGTTCTTCTGCTATATTTGTTCTCAAAACATAAATAAGGGAATGTAGGGTGGAGATACCAGAAACATTTTTTTAAAAAAAAATTTAGATCAGTGGAGCCATTCTGGAAGTACCCTGGCTAAAATCAGTCCAAACCTGCTCTTCCCCAGCATCCAGCTGGGCCGGGGCGGGGGCAGGTTTGCTTTTTCGGTGTAGAAACAGTTCTAATTGACTTTTTTTCTTGAGGTTGCCAACTAATTTCTCTCTCACACCCAGCACCAGAGCAGGGGTTTTTTTTTAAAAAAAAGTTTCATATTGTGTTTATTGGTGGTCACTACAGTGGTACCTCAGGTTAAGTACTTAATTCGTTCCGGAGGTCCGTTCTTAACCTGAAACTGTTCTTAACCTGAAGCACCACTTTAGCTAATGGGGCCTCCCGCTGCTGCCGCGCCGCTGGAGCACAATTTCTGTTCTCATCCTGAAGCAAAGTTCTTAACCCGAGGTACTATTTCTGGGTTAGCGGAGTCTGTAACCTGAAGAGTATGTAACCTGAAGCGTATGTAACCCGAGGTACCACTGTAATAGGGATGCTAGAGACTTCCTATGGAAATGGGAGCAAAATTGCCGATGTTGGCTTATTTGTCTTATGTCCGAAATGGAAATCAATCCTACAAATACAATCTGTATTCAATGTTGCTGCTGTTTTCAGTCCACAAACAACATGTAATTTATTATGTGTGTCCCCCCCCAACCCTTGCGTTGTTTTCCTTGCATTGAAATGAATGTTGCGGAATAACAACAACAACATAGTTTATGTGATTTACATAATTTCAGCATGGCACATAGCAAGACAAATAGTATAGCTTTTGGCAGAAGACAAACTGCAGCAGTCCTGAAACAGGGCTGCATGCAATGAGTACAGGGCACAACAGACAATGATGCCTTCTTACAGCCCTCGTCAGTAAGGAATAAATGAACAGATGAATTAAAATGCCGGCACTCTACCTCAAATGAAAGAGAAGGGGTGGGTGGGAATTATGGCTGGGACGCTGTCCAGTTTGGTGGCATGTATGTCATTTGCAAAGCCAAACTCATCCCGCAGCTGAGTGTTGTACTATGGACCTTTCTTCTTGTGTTACTTTGGTCTTCTCCGGTAACATCAGAAGCACCTCTGAATGCAGTGGTTTTAGTTCCCAAGGAATGCATTCATCTCTGGTGTATATAATGCAGATCAAGGGCTATAGTTTCATGCATCTGTATCTGCTGGATGTTTTAGCCACCATGGAGTTGTTTGCGATGTTGTATGGAGAGTGGGGGGGTCAGCAGTGAGATTTTTTTTTTTTTAAGGGCAATTGTGAGACATTGTTCAGTGTGCAAGAGATTGTGAGAATGCATGCATTTCTTGGCCATGGCTCCACAGGGACATGCACTCATGCCCAGATGTTTCTGCTAGGTGGCCTTTGCTACCTTCTCACTGGGCAAGCTACAGCAGAGCGATACAGTGGTACCTCGGGTTACAGACGCTTCAGGTTACAGATGCTTCAGGTTACAGACTCCGCTAATCCAGAAATAGTACCTCGGGTTAAGAACTTTGCTTCAGGATGAGAACAGAAATCGTGCTCTGGCGGCGCGGCAGCAGCGGGAGGCCCCATTAGCTAAAGTAGTGCTTCAGGTTAAGAACAGTTTCAGGTTAAGAAAGGACCTCCGGAACGAATTAAGTTCTTAATCCGGGGTACCACTGTACATACAAAAGGAGAGACCTCTGACCTGGGGCCATCCCACCCCAGCTTTTAAGAAACCAAGAGCTCCCCCCCCCCCATTTTTGCAGCCTGCCTCCCACTGCAAATAATGAGACAGCCCCCCCCCCCCCCGCTCTACACACAATGCCTAGCACACTCACTGCACTATTGCTATAACCTGATTCTATTACTCGCCCACCCTTTGCAAGTGACCACTTCAGCACTTTCCCACCTTGCAGAGCCAGAGCGCTTTCCCCAGCCCTCACCGGCCCGTTCAGAGGCCCTGACAGCCACGAATCCCTGACGCCGACACCTTCTCGCTCCATATCGATCCCCTCTCCTTTCCAATCAGCGCTGCCAGGGTGATGGATCAGAGATGCTGTGGCCTTGTGCACCCTCCCTCCCCGCCTTCCTCTCGCTGCTGATGCACCACAAAGTGTGGGGACTCGGAGGGACGTATCAAGCACCTCGTTCTCCAGTGGAGATTGAGCAGGTCCTGCACACTGCCCATCCAGCCAAGCCAAGCCCTATGAATCTCCCAACAGCAGTTGCTCTCCTTTGAGAGGTTGGCTGCAGCCTTCTCTGAAACTGGCTCTTGAAGCCCCCTCCTTTTGGCAATTTCTGGTGTTGCTGGCCAAGATCTTCGTGCTGCCTCACTCACCGAGGTTGTCTGGGCAAAACATTTGCTCATATGTGAGGAAGGTACAGCCTGGGGTTTCTTGAGTTGTCTGTGCTCTTAGAACGTCATATCACCACAATCTATGTTTATTCTATTCGGTTTGGAATTTGGAACGCATGTGCAAGTGTGTAGAAGTAGAATTAATTTGCTCAGGATCGACCAAAGCAAATGGAATACATACATTTTAGGTTCAGAATGATGGAGGCAGGCATGCTTCCATGGAAGTTGCCCCCTAAACCTTTCACACAGTCTAAGGAAGTGAGCATTTAGTATAAGCAAAGTCTGTTGTATATATGTTTGCTCTCTTCCAATTCCCCTCAGCCATGACTTTTCAGCTCTTTCTTTAATAATTTTTTTTAAAATATTTTTACCACATTCAAACTTAGGTGCACTCTTCTGTTTCTATGAAGCATTGATTTGAACAAGTGAAATTCAGTGTTTTGCTGTTGTTGGTTATTAATGCCATTTAGATTGTTGGGAACAGATTATCTCTGCATCCCCTGTGTACCTGAAATTACACAGGTATGGAGATTTCTGGGGTTCCAAGTGTGAAGACAGACGCAATATAATAGTAGAGCTCACCTGTCTATTGATTAGGAAGTTGTACATCTTCCGTTACTGTGAACCAAACACTGGCCCAAGTTTTCAGAC
Organism: Podarcis tiliguerta; assembly: GCF_965153285.1. Lineage (NCBI taxonomy): Eukaryota > Metazoa > Chordata > Lepidosauria > Squamata > Lacertidae > Podarcis > Podarcis tiliguerta. The sequence goes on along the minus strand of NC_139535.1, from coordinate 92,532,122 downwards.
TCGAACCTGCTCCATGTTTCCAGTGGGCTATCTGCCTTTTTGTTTTATTGTTAAACGTGCTGTGTGTCTTGATATTTATCACTTTGTTAGTTAAAAAGGGATTCATTTTTTTAAGTGCAAAACTGCTCTAAGGATTGGCAGGATTCCTACTCCCTCAAACTTGACCCTTGGAGAGAAAGAGTTACTGGCCATAATGAGGGCACCTCCAGAGCAGCCTTGTTGCTGTTTAGTCGTTTAGTCGTGTCTGACTCTTCGTGACCCCATGGACCAGAGCACGCCAGGCACTCCTATCTTCCACTGCCTCCCGCAGTTTGGTCAAACTCATGCTGGTAGCTTCGAGAACATTGTCCAACCATCTTGTCCTCTGTCGTCCCCTTCTCCTTGTGCCCTCAATCTTTCCCAACATCAGGGTCTTTTCCATGGAGTCTTCTCTTCTCATGAGGTGGCCAAAGTATTGGAGCCTCAGCTTCACGATCTGTCCTTCCAGTGAGCACTCAGGGCTGATTTCCTTCAGAATGGAGAGGTTTTATCTTCTTGCAGTCCATGGGACTCTCAAGAGTCTCCTCCAGCAGCATAATTCAAAAGCATCAATTCTTCAGCGGTCAACTTTTTTTTGTGGTCCAGCTCTCACTTCCATACATCACTACTGGGGAAACCATAGCTTTAACTATAAAAAAGATGCATCTGTCTTGACCAACCTGGCACTGACCTCACTGTGGTGCAGGTCTTCATATAGCTCCCAGTGGAACCCTAATTGTCCACTCACTTCATGGCAGACCATAATGGACAGACAGGTGGATTGGATGTGCAGTGAAAGTTGGTGAAAACAAATCTTTCCACAGAGGAGCCGCAGCTTGGTAGAGGAGCAAACATTTTGTGTGCAGGAGGTCCCTGATCCAATCCCTGGAATCTCTAGCTAAATAATCTCAGGTAGCACTTGCTTGAAAAGAGCCTCTCCCCAAGACCTTTGAGATCTGCTGCAGATCAGAGCAGACAACACAGGCTAGATGGACCAGTGGGAGCTTCATATATTCCATTTGAGTAGTGGGATGGGTTCTCCCCACATTATTTGAAATGATCTGGGGTAGGGGTTAAGGAGGGAGGGAAAAGGAAGGATAGATGAAAATAATTCAGTAGTGTGAAAATGGCAATCTCCTCCCTCCTAATTTTGAGAGGTGTGGAAATAGAAGTTGTTAGTGGCAACTTGCTATAGAAAAATAACTGGAGTTACCAAAAAGCAGTTGCAATGAAAGGAGGGTGAGCTGCCTTGTTGTAGGCCTTCTTAGGTGCTGCCTGCCTGCCTGCCATAGGCTCCGGGATGAGTAATCTGAAATCTGTCGCTGTGGCGACCCGGCGGCTTTCTTCCACTTTTTCTCAAATAGCAGGAATTCTGTCCAAATGAACAATTCCTCTTTAAATGAGAACTGTGTGACACGTAACCATCCTGCACTGACAGCGCAGTGAAATTGCCTTAGTGAGGCGCCAGTGAATAGAGTTGATGGTTTGTTTGTTTGTTTTTGTTTGTTTGCTTGTTTGTTTGTTTTATTAGATTTCCTACCTGCCCTTCACCGCAAGGTCGCAGGGTGTGCTGCAACAATAAATTGTACAATGATAAAGATAAACAAAACAATTACAATGGTAAAACAAGTGTTATGAACAATTAAAACACAGCTTTTATATACAAAACAATTAAAAGTCATCCAATATATAAAAAAATACAAACACTTGAAAACAATTCCACATATTAAAAGCAGTTTAAAAACGGTTCCAGTACAGACTGAAATAAAAGTCTCCACTTAAAAAGGTTTGTCAAAAGCCTAGTTGTAGATGTTGCAGTTGTGCACACCAGAATGTACCCAAAATGGAGCCCACTTGTGGGATACGCTTTTTGCAGGCCTGGTCCAAAGCCACAAAAGCCACAATTTCCGTTCCCCAATAGGTACCCCAGGTCTCTCCCCCCCCCCCCATTAAACAATGAAAATCCAAAAAGAAGGCATCTAGGTTGTCTCTTTTCCTTGTACCAAATCACCAAGCCCTCCATCCCTACCAGAGTTCACATTTCTGTCATGGTGAGGAAGAACCAGACTGGGCTGTTTTCCTTCTGTGAAAGCTGCAGCCCCTCTCATTTCAGCAGCTAGTTCTTTTCACCGGCACAGACAAGGCCAATTTTCCATTTAAAATGCCACGGCTGATACGTTTCACTGTCCCTTTCTGTGTGGCTTTCAAGAGCAACACACCCGATCTCTCCCGTTTCTTTCCCAGCTTTGTAGTTGTTCCTTCCCCACAGTTTCTGCGGCAACCCACGGGCTTTGTTAGCACAATGTGGTTCAAATGTCTGATTAGTCGTTAGGAGAGCAAGGGGTCAATTTGCCAGAGCTCCTTCCTCTCCATTTAACTAATTTAACTGTGGAATTGTTACAAATTCCATTTTATTAGAGCCCTGTTTCTCAGTCCAATTGAATTACCCAAATCTCATTTTCTCAGAAGTGCTGAATATGTAATTAGAGGAAAAATTATGCTCCTGATTCCTATTAGCGTGGTGCATGTGAGAGTGAGCGTGTCCACATGGGGGCAGGCCATTGCGTGTGTCGGAGCAGACACAGGGCTGTGAGTGTGTGTGCACGTGCCTTTGTCATTTTTGTCTAGAATTGCAGATGTTTTTCAGTGCCTCATGATGTTGGGGGTTTTCTTCCCCCTCTACAATTTGTTGTGTGAATATAGATATTCAAGTACATTGCTGTGTACCATCGAGTATGGTTTTATATGGGAGAGCATGGTTTCGGTGAAAATAATGTTTTTATTTGAATATTTCACACACCCTGCCAATGGAAATCATGAATTCTTACAGGGTTGACAAAAATCCTCAAGAATGTATGCAGTAGTATCAGGTTTTTTTTAAAAAAAATGTAACAGTATACATCTGCAAACATTCATTCATGGCAATGAGTTGAACAGCCAACTTTTCAATAAGAAAAAATCTTTAAAATCTCTGCCTGGGTCTTGGGCATATTCACCGGAGTGGGGTAGAAATATTGTGCACGCCTATTTCTGGGGCAGCTGCCCAGCACCCTGACTAGTGTTTCTGCTCTCCAAAATTGATGAAAGCTCCTCTTACATTTACTTGAGCATATTGACTCCAGACTCTCTAGTTAATCCCTCCCTGGCTTATCACAAAACCTGACTCAGGTTCCCTGAACCAAACAGGAAGCTTTGCCCCAAAGCTCTTTGGAACCCATAAAAGTATTGGATTAATTGAGAATGTGGGAAAGGAAGCCTAGGGTAATGTGTTCTCTTAAAGCGCATAATACTTAACAGTAAAACAAGAGGAAAGATTGAGAGGTGCAAAGTGGGATTGGAATGAAGCAGAGCTAAGCAAAACTTGTTGTATACAACTGGTGGCCTGCTCTGTCCCTTAATATCCAGTCTCGCTAGCAGACACAAAAGGAGAAGCTTCCCCAGTGTTGTCTACTCTGACTGGCAACAGCTCTGCAGGACTTCTGGCAGAAATCTTTCATAACACCTGCTATTTTGTGTTGTTGTTTTTCCAAAAACGTTAAAGGCCTAGGATTGAACCAGAGATCTTTGTGCACAGCAAGTGTTCTACCACTGAACTATGGAATAGCCACCAAAATATTTGTTCCTAGCTAGGTTTATTTTACCTTCTCTGTTTTTATCCCACCCAGAGTTCTTTGGAGTGTCTTCACCACCTCTTTTATCCTTGCAGCAGACCTGCCAGATAGGCTGGACTTAGCAAATGTGATTGTCCCAGAACCATGCAGCGATGTTTATGGCTGTTGGGGGTGAAAGAGGATTTGTAGCTAGAGCTCCTCAGTTCTGATTCAGCACACCAACCACTACACCACACTATTTCTCAAACTACGACCAGGGCATAGGATGTCTTTGGAATCCAAGTATCAATGGACTAGAGCTTTGCTGAAATCAGATGTGAAGGATCTGGAGCCCTAATCTTTTAACTGTGGTTTCATGGGATCTGTGGTGAGGCCATAGCTGACCCTTCATAGACTCTGGCATCTTCAATTACTTTCAGATGACAAAATAGGCCTCCCATCTACATACTGAGTTACTTATAAAGAGCAATAATAGGTCAACTGTTTAAATCTGTCCCCACTCCTGAGTATTTCACTGCCATGAGCCCTCAGTTTCAAAGCCAGGAAAGCATTACTTGAAGGAATAATTAATCTGGATTAAGGGGCTTTCATCTCCCCCACCCGCCGTCTCTCTTGGGCTTCTGAAACCATCCATCTCTTCAGATTGCTCGTTAAATGAGTTCCTGACCAAGGCCACAGAGGGTTCAAGACCATCTGTTTTAAGAAGGACAAACTCCCATTTGAGAAGGCACCATTTTCAAACAGGTGTTTGGTGCTGCTTAAATATTCATGTATCAAAGTCGTAAGACCTAAACGAATTTTCTCCTGGAACTTACAAATAGGTAATAGGGTTACACATAAAACAGGAAACAAAAGGGAAGGTGTAGATGGCATCCTTGGAATGTGGTTCCGCTAACAGCAGTTAAAATCAACACTGGACTCTGAATTTCAGTCTGATGGGCCACTGAGGACAAAGGAATTGATCGAACCACATCAAACAGGCTTTCCTTGTTACATTGCCTGATCTGGATAGATCAGAACATAGTTTTTCACAACATACCAAACAGTCACAATTCTGTAATTTTGTACAGGTGTACAGCTAGATTCTGCTGCATGGCCCCTTTCTGATCAATTCTTTCCTGCAAAGTCCCATGACACTCTATCGCTCTTTTCCCATCCCTAATCCATGGAAATGGCCATGGAGCCATGAAAGGAGGGAGCCTGCTTGTTTGCGTGATTGACCACTTGTTTAGAAACACTAACAGGCTCTTGCGGGTTTTCTGTTCTCTTCAAAATCTGTCCTCAACCAGGCCAAATTGTTACATGGAAAGCACTGGGTATGATAGGAAGATACCACCATTTACATAAATGTATTGGATTTATCTTGATCTCCAAACTTGCTTCACCCCAGGAGCTTAGGACAGGTAACAACAACAATCCAATAAGACACAGGGTAAAATGGCCATTAAAATATTGTCTAGAGAAATAAAAATTACCCCATACTGCCTTATCCCACGCTGTCTAAACCCAGCTCTTAAACTGGAGCATTAGGTAACAGAAGGGATATGTTGGGGCTGCCGCAAGAGGGGAAATGGGTATCAGAGGGGAAGGGAGAGAAATCAAAGATGGAAGAAAAGTGGAGTTGTTTATGTTGGAATGGACAAATTGCTGCCCTCCGCCCACCTTTGTGGGCAGGGAGAGAGATTTGTGTTGGGGAGAGGCATGAGTGTAGGAGTGGGTGGGAATAGATTAGAAAGAATGGGGGAAAGGATGGCGTGGGAGTTTTAAAATAAATGTTCTAAATGTTAACTTCTGTTTTTATTGTGTGTGCGCATATTACAATCCTTCCAGAAAACCCCTGGGATTGGTCAGGCTTAACATCTAAATCATTAAAATCCATCCCAAACAAAGTAGGTCTATTAACACTTTTAAGAAAAAAATACTGAGCTTTCAAATAACAAATCTCCAGAGTAAGAGAGACTCATGCAAAGGGAACACCGTCCGAACAGCATGAATGCCCACAATCTGGTGTATGTAGTAGCAGGTTAGCACATATTTTAAGTGCACATGTGATTAGCAGGCTTGTCAAGTTTTGGTCACCTGTGCTTTTAATTGTTAAGCAGTTTACAGTGGTACCTCAGGTTAAGAATTTAATTCGTTCTGGAGGTCCGTTCTTAACCTGAAACTGTTCTTAACCTGAGGTATCACTTTAGCTAATGGGGCCTCCCACTGCCGCCATGCAATTTCTGTTCTCATCCTGAAGCAATTTCTTAACCCGCGGTCCTATTTCTGGGTTAGTGGAGTCTATAACCTGAAGCGTCTGTAACCTGAAGCGTCTGTAACCCAAGGTATTACTGTATTAAATTAATAGTTGCACAACAAACAGATACTGAGCAGTGGAAGGTTTTCCCATCACTCCCCCATTTCCATGCCAGAGAAAGTTTCACTTGATGAATTTCTGCTTGTCTCACAGCAGTTAAATGGCGCCGGATAACTGCCAGAAGTTAGCAACTCTAGTAATTGAAGCCTTAGAGCAATTAGTAAATAAAGAGGGGGCTTATTGTAACCTGTCACTAGGTCAAATCTAGGAACAGTCTCCTGTGTGAACTGCATTCTCTCTTTTTAACATCGATTTGCTTGTTGGGTTTGCGTGTGTTGCTGTTAGAATCTTTATTTTTATGCTAAACATAACCAAGATTTTGCCTGTCTCTTTTGCAAGTAAGTGTCCTGCTGTGGTTCTATGTGTTTATTAATATGGGTCTGAGCTTATCTGCTCAGGAATTCCCCACTGGAAAATGAAGAGGCTGTCAGATGCAGCTACGACGCATTGATCAGTCCCATATGCAAGAGAGTGATGTCGTCATTTCAGGATTGGATTTGCAGCCACTCTGTGACAGAAACCCTGGGACAACCATTGGATTCTTCCCTAAATTCTGGGCTTGTTTTGTGCTAAGGTGATAAAAAAGTTCTAAGTTCTGTTGGAGTGAGGGCTGAACTACTTGCTACCAAAATGGCAGCAGCCCCATGTCAAGTTCCCTCCTGCTGTAACATGTAGTCAACTTCCCCTATGTCCGTCTGATGCCACCACCTCACCTCCGCATCCTCCACCAGCAGCCATTTATGTGGAAATATGGGCAAGAAAACGCACTATGTGAGGATGTCAGGATACATATGTTATACTATACAGAGGGAGAGAATTTGATGTGGGACTGCTGGTTTTGGTAGCAGCCTTGTATTTCTTGTAACACAAAATGCTACGCAGATTCTTTGAAGGGTTACGTGATGCTTCTAATAAGCTGGGAGAGAAATATACCAAGGCACAGAAGTGTCTGTGAGACTACAGTTTGCCTTTTACAGCCCATGTTGCTTTCTGTAGTTTTAAAGGCTCTCTTGCCATAACAGGTTTTTTAAAGCCTTAGTTTGCTTTTGCAAGAGTTCAGAGGTTTCGGCCAAGTACACGAGACTGACACTCATCCTTCCTCCATTACTTAGGCTGTGAATTATTATTATGAATTTACCATTGGGGGGGGGGGAATAATTTGATTGTGTTCCTAAATCTATCAGGGAAGGAAAATGTTCCATATCAAAAAATGTCCTCATCTGTGGTCTCTTGGGCAGAATATTACAGCAGCAAGGCAAAGAACATTCTGCATTTGGGGATTAGCTAGGGAAATAAGTAAGTCCTTCCTTTTGCATTAGATACATGCCTGGAATTATATATGACTGTTGTGTCCTGGGTGTTGTGCTGTGCTGAGTGAGACCAGGATATCTTCCATGTCTAATGGAGCTGACCTTTTGCCAGTTTAGAACACAACAGCGTTCACGTTCTGCTATCCTGAGCATCCTAAAAGGGGCATATAACTTCAGTTTGAACCTTAAGGTCTGCAGTTGGTGGGGCTAATGAATGTGCCAGTGCACAAGTCCCAAACGGTGTCCCCCATGCCAGCACTCTGCCCCCCATTTTGCCTTGGTTACACAACGTTATCATCCCATCACACTGTGAAATATACATGAAGTTGGCTGGATGCAGATGAAATTGCACCATTTACAGCATTAATATTTCATGCCATCTCAGCTCCTGCTTCCTGGCTAAGAAAGCCAAGCACTAGACCCCTCAAACACTCACACGCACAGTGGCTAGTTCCCTAGTGCCAACTTGGTATAGTAATTGTGTCTGCACTCATGTCTGCATGTGTGCATGCCCAGGCAAAGTAACCAAGTTGAATACGTGCATGACCAAAGATGGAAAGCCCTTTCTTGTAGTATTAAGCATCCTTTCATGCCCTCATTCCTCTCTGCCATCATGGTTTTTGGATATTATGAGGCACAAGCTGGCATAGCCAAGGGGCCAGGTATCCTAGGCCTTGTTCTCTGGGCTGCAGCTTAAGCTGCTCTTTTTGCTCCTGGCACTGCTTAGGGCATCATCTTTGTGCCGTTGAAGTCACTGATTCCCAGATTCTCGGGTCTGGGGAGGTGAAGAAGAAAGTGAAATAGAAGTTTCCTTTTCAACATATGGGAAGGCGGCAAAACAGGGAGTCTGTTGACTTTGTGAGGTCCGAAAAGTTGAGTAAAATTACATGTGGATGGGGAGAGGCTGTAGTGGGGTGCTAGGGGAATGGTGGGGTCTGTGTAGGGGAGGGCAAAGTGCTGCACAATACTGTGAGATTGTATAGAGATATTTTGGATAGTAGGGTTTTGCTTTATTCTCATTTCAGATCCCTCCCCCTGCCCTACCCCTGCCAACTCTGGGATCCATGCCCAGGGTAGGGGTTTTAATCACAGCCACTATGTCTCTCTTGCTGAGCCAGTCTATGGATCTGTCCCCTGTCCTGCAACTGCATCCCTCCTGCTATGCTAGGGCAGTCTACAAATTCTCCCAGAGGAACTGGGGGCTGGGGGGGTGAAGGAGGAATGGAATTTCCTCAGTGCAGTCCTGCCATGGTTGTGTTGCAATTTGCTGCTGGCTGTGGCCATGAACCGCAGGAGATCAAGCGCAAACTGCGGGATGAAGGCAACCATGTCTAACTTGCCACTGTCACCTGTACCTGCCCTGCTATTTGCACCTGACTCTGCACGCATTGGCAACACTTGTATATCTTCCCGGGCCAATAAATGAAAATTTTATGCTGTATGTCATGAATTGATCCCCTAGTGGTACAGATAACAGGTCCCTAGACCCTGCCTGCCTTGTCTCTAGGGGGTCATATTGAGAAGTCATGCTGCGCTCAAGCAGAGATGCTGGCAGAGAGATCAGCCTCTTTGTGGCAGCAGGGATGGCTACATCCTCCCATGAAACAAATAGCTGGGGGTGGGGATACTGTGGCTGCCCACGGCCAGTGCGTATTTCACAGTGACAATGAGCCCACCGTGGTATTTCAACACCTTGCCTTTTACCTGTGGCCCTGCAAAAGAAGAATGAGTTGAACAGCATAAGAGGGAACAGGGTTGCTTTCATCATTCTCCCTGGGGACATGGCAACTATCCACCATAGGCTCTTTCTGGGAAGCCCATTTTTGCAACCAGCTTCCCCCGCCCCAACCCCATTGGACACCCCTCCCCTTTCCCCTGTCAATGTGACTAGTGCTTGTTCCCACCGGCCAGGCTGCCTACTTTGTATGGATGGTGCAGTGTTTAGGGTAATGAAATATTCACAGGTCAGTGCTTTGCTGAATGATGGCAGGAGCCGTCAGTTCCTTCTCAGGGAGGCAGTTGCTTCCCCGGCGCAACCTCAGCTTCCTGGCGACAGGCATTAGTGTGAAAAGGAGGCCAAACTGGAGGAGAAGGCAGCATGCAAGACACCCAGAGCAGAGTCCCACTTGCATCATGGCCTGGTCCCCAATGCCAGGTGCAGCGAGCGGGTGGAGGAATTAATTTGCAAATGAGCAGCAGGGAAGGGTGCTCTTGGAAGAGGTAGTAACCCAGGGGGGCGCGTTATATAAAGTTGCATTTTTAAGAAATAGGTCACGATAATAAGTTGCCTAAATGTATCCATGTGTTCCTGTTTATGATTGCAGCATCCAGGGTTCTTATACCTGAAATGTGGGGCATTTCTAGTTAGAACTTTTACCCCCTAGAGCTCCCCAGAAGAAGTCCATGGGAAATGGGTAGCCTTTTATCATAGGCCTTCCACTGTCTGAATGATGTGCTGAGATGAGCACAAGTGAAGTAGCTGAGGGGGGGGGAGAGAGATTTGGAGGGGGATGGGTCTCTTGGACCAAGCTCTGCTGCTTAATAGCTTTTGTGCTGGGAACATAACACTCTGAGCATAGTTTTATCTGGCAGCCAGCTTTTCTCTGGCACAGTCCCAGGAAACACAGACAGAGACTTACAATGCATGCATGAAACCCCTGATACCACCATGGTATTATGGACAGGCACAGGCTTTCAGGACCTCTACCACCCCCACCTCCTTCCACCCCCCCCCCCCAAGCTAGCAAAAAGTCCTATAATGCACAGGGCAGCTTCCTTTGCAGTGCCTGCCCTTCACCATCTTGTTACGGACATCCAGATCACTACAAGATATGTGTGCTATTGTCTCTTTGCTTGTGTGTGCCAGTACATTAAATATTGGCATCTGTGCAGTATGTTATTGTTGAGTAAGCAATTGGTGGTGTTGGCACTTGTGTTGCTCCTGGAGAATTAGCTGAATTTGTCGTGGTGACATCCATGGAGAGCAGGACAGAAGATTGAGGCAGTGCTCTTCTGATTTGCAGAATGTGAGGTGCCCCCACTTCTTTGATTCAATGTATGCCTGGTTTAATTCAGGTGAGCAAACCCATGCAGTTCTTCATGAACCCAGCATCTTATTTATACTGAGTTGCCTCTTAGCATGCTACGAATTCATAGCCTGGGCAGATGCTGGACTGTGGTTCTAGCATTAAGCACTTAGCACCTGGGGGGGGGGGACGACTAGTTTAGATGAGACAGTAGCCATATGAGATACTGCGCAGGTAAGTTCTTCTTGCCTGCTTGGAGTCCTTTATACTTGGACCTGGCTTTGCATTTAGGGACCTGGCTTTGCATTGAGTCATGCATCAGGAAGGCATGACTTTCCAGTTATGCTTGAGTGGCCCCTGAAACTGACTCGGCACGTGCGACTTCTCTGTTCTCCAGGCTGGGGCTTGTGCGCCCATCTCTGGGCAGTACATGTATGCTGAGCTGAGTGGATGTAACACATCTTAAAGTTTATCGCTGCTGTTATTGTAGTTGTTGTCATAGTGTGTCAATGCATAGAGCTTTACAAAGTAATGTGAGAAAGGGGCAGCCGAAAGGAGACTGCAACCGTACATTCAGCACAGAAGGAGGCCACAAATGAAGGAAAAGAAGATGGAGGCTAGGGGAATGAAATGCACCCCGTTCAGTTACATATTCTTAGACTATTTTCAGTAGGGGGTGAGGTTGCAGGATGCCTGGAAATTTCAATCCTGGGTCGGGGAATTAGATTGGTACAGCAAGTGGGTTTTAGAGGTAGAGTAAGTTCTATGTCACCTTTTAGCTAACAATATGTTTTGCAGATTTTTTAACCTCATTCTAACAATAACAACTCTGGTAAGGTTGGACTAAGAGATTACTCTAGCCAAAGTTGTGCGAGCTATAGCCCACAGACTCCTCTGGCATTTGAGCATCTCCCAGTCTTCCTCCTCCTCCTCCCAACTTTCTCCTGGCCCTCATTTTAGTGGGTGAAGAAGTTGAACTGTCTCCTCATCAGCCTTCCTGCTATCGTCTTACAATCCTAGACTGGCAAGTCACAAAGGCATGGTGTGTGCATCAGACCAGCTGGGTCTCACTTGGGGAATAAACTTCTGCTTTGTTGTCCTGACAGTGGAGTGTAAGTGGTGGAGATTGTGGTAGCTGCCACTGCTGCAAATTTAGTCACTTGTGTCTTGGGCCATTTGAAGGCTAATCATCCAGGTTGGAAGCCACCCTGGGTCAGCTGGTAGGTGGCACCAAGAGTTGGTCTCACCCCCCCATACAGTTTCCATACCATGGGTGACTACCAAGTCAAAAGGTTTGCCCACAAGTGTTGTGGGCCAACCGTAGAGATTCCTTACAGGCTGAGAAAAAGCAAAGTAAGGGCTCCCAAACAGGAAATGATGTCACATTTTCTTCCTGTGGAAGTGGAGAAGGAGACAGCACAGCGGAAGATTCCCCTTGCCCTCTGATATTGCAACAGAGAGTGACTTAGGGTTTAGGAAGATGGTGACTCAAGTCTCAGCACTCGCAAGATACAGTTGCCCATGTAGATCTGGACACTATCTCGGTATCTGTTCTGTGAAGGTTTGACTTCACTGAGATTTAAGGTCATTGCTTTCCCCAAAAAATAAAAAATAAAAGGGGGAGAAATGTTAAAAATGGAGTCATCAGGCGTGAGGCGACAGGCGCCATCAGCAAAGTGCGGTGTCGGCAGGAACTGGCCCCACTCACTAAATGACTCGAAAGGGAATGGCCCCATGTTTGTGCTGAGGCGGCAGAGAACGGCAGGGAGAGAGCAAGCCAAGCAAGCCCAAAAACTCCATTAATTAAAGAAACTCGTTAATGAGGGACATTTAATCAGTGCAAGATTAGATCCAACTCTGAGCCTTGCCAATGAGGCAGGCAAGGCAGCGTGGGCCAGGCTCTGCAGAAGCATCCAGAGCAGAATGGCAAGCTCTAGGTGCATCAGGAACCAGAGAACAGACAGATGTCGGAGCGAGCAGCAGGCTGGGCTTCAGGGAGATTCCCTCGAGGGGCAGGATCAAGTGGCGTTCTCAGCTCAGAGGCTCGTCCTTGTTTCTTAAGGCAGGCATCCAAATGGAAAGTGAAATGTGCCACTGCAAGTGGTATGTGTCTGCTTGCAATTGTATGTCTTCCATATGGTGCTGGATATTTTCCGCATCTCATTTGCACCTGATTCACCTGCAGAAGAATGTTTATTTTGTACACTGCAGAAGTCTTGCTGGAGAAAGCAGAAATGAAGGAGGGGCTGGGAGGAGGAGCACATGAGCTGGGTCTCCTAAATTCCTAGCCTAGGTCACATCCATGCCACACCTGTAAAGCACGTGGCTTTCCCACAAAGAATCCTGGGAACTGTAGTTTGCTAAAGGTGCTGGGAATTGTGTTGCAAGGGGTTGAGCTAGATGACCCTCCAGGTCCCTTCCAACTCTACATTTCTATGATACTATGATTCTATGAATTGCAGCTCTGTGAGGTAGTCTTAAATGTGTGGCTGTGACCCGAACACCTGGTTATATTTGTGTTGATATTGTCAGCTGCTTTGCTCCTCTCCTATCATGCTCTCATGCCAGCCTGCTGTTGAGCTTCTAGGTCCTGCATCTGGGGGCACAAAAGCAGCTGCTGCTTTTGGTTTGGTTAGGCCAGATTCAATGTATGAAAAATGAGGTCCAGGAGACTGAAAGAGCCCGTCTAAAAGGTCTGGCCAACATGTGCCGCAGAATGAGGCGGTCAAAGCCTAAGGTGGTGGAACGCCCTGTGCTAATTCAAGCTTCAAGTATGAAACTCCTGTGGGTGGGTGTTTTTTTAATGGTCTCCTGAAGGAACCCAAAACATCACCTTATTATCCTTGCATTTGTAGACCATACACAGAATGAGGTGGTGGAATTCTTGAATGTATCTCTTTCACACTGCAGGTTGTGGGGGTGGGGTAAAATTTTGGCTGTACCTTGTAAAGCACATCACTACCTGGTAAAATGCATCAATTCCTAACTTGGAGAAAGCAGGGAAAAATTAAGGTCTTAGTGAATAAAGCCGTAAACAACTTAGGACCAGCCTACGTGAATAACTGCCTTTCTCCATAGATTCCTGCCTGCTCTTTGATAGTGTTGTTAACTGTTCCTTATGGCGTCTGCCTGGCAGCCACAAGCAATGGGCCATTTAGCCTAGTCACATCAATACTGTGGAATTTGTTGCCTTTGTATATTAGGCAGGCATCCTCTATTAGACACCAGCCAGAAACATTTTTATTTATGCCATCTTCCCCTACCATACGATCCAGTTTTATGTTCTTCTGATCTTTGTGTTTCTATGTCTTTCCTTTTTATTTGATGTTGCTTTTACATACAGTGCATTGTACCCAACCAAGTTGTCCTGTTAGTGCAAGGGCTTCTATCTGCACAGTGGGACTTCCTCTTCCTCTCCTCTACCTGCGCGCACACACAGACCTCAGATCTGTTAGGGAAAGAGTTCCACCTCTCCAGAGCCGATTTGGGGGTGGAGGGCAAGGGAGTGTGTGGAAAGAGGAAGCCCCACTGGGCAGGCAGAAGCCCTTGAACTAACTGGACAACTTTATTAGAGGCAACCCACCGCTTTGAGATTATTTTTCTCTCTTCCCCCTACTTTTGATTTAGTGGCTCAGAAATGTATGTATACATAAATAAGTTTCTGCCTATCTATGGACCTTGCTCTGGAGACTGGAAGCATGGTGTAGTTGAAGGTCCCACCACTGATCTAAGCTGCCCCTAATAAATATTTTCCTCTTAAGATTCAGTGAGTAAGACTTGACACTGTCTGAGAAGCATTCCTGTCTTTTATCACACCGGCCGTATACTGAACCACCGTGTTGTGAAAGTTACTGTGCCCTTCTACTCCCCGCCTCCTGCCCCCAGCACACCCATTTTCATTACAGCATAAACCAGGAGTCGGCAAGGTTTACCTCGCCTGGGCCAGTTCACTGCAGTGGAGATCCCTCCATGGGCTGGATTTCCGGCGTCTGCACAGACACAGTTTCCGGCGTCTGCACCGCAGAAGCGAGTTCCCGCACCATGCTGCGCTGGTTTAGCACAGTGCATGGGGACTCTCTGAGCCAGTGGCTCGGTTCGGGGGTGGCTTGTGGGCCGGTTAAACATGGGAGAGCAGTGGGAGGAAATAGGTTCAAAGGAGAATGGGTGGGCTGAAACTGTTGGCTGAAGCAATAGTTTGTGCAAAGCAGAGGATGGGAAGCATCGTGTGCATCCTGGGAGGGTGATGGGATGGGATCCGATATGTGAAAAGGATTTCCTACTTGAGCGGATCCCAGCAGGCTCTCATCCCTAATTGGAGTGTGTGTGAGGGAGGAAATGAGGAACAAAGCAAGAAAATTCTTTAGGGGGTTGTTTAACTCATTCCTGGCACCCTGCACATTCTCTCTCGCAGATGCACCAGCACATACACGCGCACACGCATCATGATAATGTCCTTATGTCTCTACCACCAAGAGATTTGTCACTTGGAGCTATAGATCTGGGCAGATGTGTCACAGAGAGACACTCTGGAGATCAGGTGAACCTAATGGGCCCTGAAAGAAATCATCTTCAAGATGATGAGTGCTGAGACAGGTCAAATTAATAATGGAGATTATCAGGGATGTTGCAGGGAAGAGAGATTAGAATCTGCAACATCAGGAGACGGCAAGTGTGGCACTTGTTTTGTATTCTCTGTACATTTCCCTGTCCCCTCTGGCATCCCTCCCACCAACCATCCGCTCTCCCACCCCCTGCTGCCCCATCTGCTTTACATCTAGAAAGACTCCCACACACTCCACAGGTAGACTGGCAATGGCAAGCCATTGCTGGAAGATGTGGTGCGGGTGGGTACAGTGAGAGGCAGAGAAGTGCACACAGTGGGGTAGATGCTGCCCTGGTTTCTCCATTCCTGCTGGAATTTCTCCTCCCCACCCCATCCTTACTATCTGGGAACCTCGGCTTGTAACTGGGGCAAAACGAGCCCTTCTCTTGGTGACGCAGCATTGAAAAAGTGAATGTCTCAGCAGAAGCCATTGATTATGATTGTCAGGTGTCTATTATTTTAAGAGACATCTCCTGTTTTACACAATTGCTTCTAATTCCAGGCTATCACCACACTGCAGACTGTACTGTCTATGCTAATTTCAGTACATTATAGTGCTCAGCAGGGCTTGTGTGTGTGTGATATTTATATTAAAAGTTGATCTGATAGCCCCTTTATCAGTTCATATGGCAGAAGCACTTTTTTCTGTGGAGTGGCGAGAGGAAGCACCTCATGAACACAGGCATCTGCTGAAGAGCACAGGCTAGAAACTGCGGCAGGAAAGCAGTGACGGTTCAGAATGCAATTCAGTTCGTGTTTTATTCTAAGAAACTTGGTTTTGCACAGTAACAATATGCAAGCGTTACCAAAATCTATGGGAAGTGCAGATCACTAGCTTGGCTGGCAAGAAGTGGGAGATAGTTGTAGCTATCCCGCATCATTTCAGGAGGGAGTACTCAGATTCCATTGTTGAGGTACCCATTCCTGTTCTCTTGTTCAGCACAGTCCATTGTTGAGCCTGCATGTGAGGTGGCATGTGCACACTGCACAAAACACTGGCTTTCTTCTCTTTCATAACTCAGCACATTTTTCTTCTCATTTATTTCGGTTAATTTTGGATTATTTTTTAATGTGGCCATGCTTTCCCACGTTTGGGACGCTGAACTCTTGCAGTGCGTTCCTCTCCACATCTTCTCAGAAGCAAGTCCCATTCAGTTTAATGGGACTTACTTCCAGGTAAGTGTCTGTAGCGTTGCAGCCTCCTGTCTCTTATTGCATGTCACACTGCTTCTTTGAGGGTTTAGAAAGTTTTGTACCTCTCACTTTTAACCTCCACTTCATAGTAAATGAAAGGTGTAGAATGTGACAGTATAATTTTGGGCTGTACAGCTTGGGTCCCCATGTAAAAAAATAATGCTCCCTGTAGTAATTTAGCATATCAGATGTAGATATAGTTAGAATCTAGCCTTTCTGTTGTTCTAGTTTACAGATGTTCCAGTATAGTATCAGAATGAAACTTTATATATGGAGAGCATTCAGAAATAGAACCTCATCCTACCTGCATCATGAAGTGATATTGTCAAGAACTTGAGTTTAATATATTATTTAATATTTGGCAAAGGTTATCTTAATGTTGCAACCTGTACTGTTGTCTGGCAGAATACTAGTCATGTAATTCTTGGGAAGACTGGATGATCTGTGATTGTTCAGCTTCCTTCAAAGCTTGATTTCTGTTTTGTATTGTAAGTGCTAGTTCTAGTGATCTGAGCATCATTTCACCAGGTTAATAAGGAAATGTAGGCATGATTTGTGTTTAAATCAAGGCTTATATCTCCCCTCTCCCCATGTCCCTCCAGTAATGTATAGCTGTGGGAAATATGATATTATATAATTGCCTTAATGTTCACCTTCCTTTTGTTTCACTTGGCTTTAACCTGCAGGAGGAGGAGAAATACTAATTTTCTTACTTCATACCATGTATTCTTCATTTAGGGAAACATGTTGGGAGAGGTGGGTTGACAGCACCGAAACAGTACCTTACAACATGTTGTTTGGGCCTAAGTTTTTATTTATGTATAAGAACTGTGGGCTGCCTTACTAATGATAAAACTAAAAACTGACTCTGTTCCCCATTATATGATTAAGTTGCAGGTACCTGGAGAAATTGTTGCCCAGTCTGTAAATACAGCAATGTCATGGCCTGGTGGCATGCTGTTGTTTTTAAACATGATCTTAATTTAAAGTATCTCTCAGCATTTCATACCACAAATTAATAAGCAGAAAGATGGTGGAAAAATGTGTTAGTGGCAGCTTTCTTGTGAGAATTCATTTAGTTGGTGGTTTCTTCATTTCATAAAACCTGCATGGAGCTTTCTGCTATATGAAGTCAGAAACTTCATGATGAGTCCCAGGTAAATAAATTTAAGGTGTATTAAAATATTATTTCATTGCAATATTGTTTTATTTTGTTTTTGGACTTCAGGCTGCTTCACATTACCTCTCATTCTGCCATTTATTTGGTGACCCAAGTTTTGAAAACTTCTGTAGGTTTTAAGATGGAATGTATTATTGAGACACATTATCAAGAATTGTAAATCATGCATTAATCTCTTGAATCCTGTTTCATGGCAATTTAAGCCTCAACCCTGGGTGTCTCTCGCCTGTCATTTTTAAAATCAGTAGAGCTGGCAAATACTTCACCCTTTTTTGGTATGTATGAGCTTAGTGATGAGAGCCTGTATTGTGAAGATGTGGCAAGGAGGAAATCAGTTTTGTGCTCATAGCTTATTTCATGTTTTTTAAGGTCAGGAATGGGTAACATAGCAGCCCATGGAGCTGTATTTTTATTGCCTCCTGCATGGACCTTCATTGTGATTTGTGAAGTCCTCTCAGGCCTGCACTGTGTTCTTCCCAGCCCACAGTAATCAGCATACTGGTGCTATAAACCTTTTTACTCTCGCCCATTTCATATGAAGCATGATGCAACAGAATTTTGGTATCTCTGCAATACATTAAGTAGGTGGAGAAAGTCTTCAAATGTTGGAAATCCACAGTGGACATACCTAATTTGACTCCTTTGGCCCAGCTAAGTGAGAGTTAGTAGGGAAGTGAGCTGATGGGCTGAAGAAGCTGCCAACTTTTACATTAGATATTGCATTATCCTTTTGTTGAGGATGTTGCTGAACAATGGCTTGCTGATGATGCAGCTATGGAAAATTGCAGAGCACCTACTGTTCCTCACAAGTGACCCAACATTCAGTTTTTTTGTTGTTTGTTTCTACATGTGAGTCAGAACTTATACTCCTTTTTCCTGGAATGTAACGTATCTCTAGCTAGGGGCAGTTGTGAAGGTCTGCCTATAATTGGCAGTTTCTTATTGAAACTGTTGACTGTATTTCATGTACCACTAAAGGCAGAGGAACCCATAATCTGTGGCCTTTGTTTCCTGCAGAGGGAAGAATACCATGGGTCACCAAATACATTCATTCCAGTGGTGACAAATGAGGGCATTATGTAAGACCACTATTTTTAACGTACTGTTAATACCATTATATGACCCCAAATCCTGCTCACCATGGAGTAATATCTTTAAAATGACCAAGAAAATATTCTAAGCAAACGCCAAATGCATGCAACTTCTTCCAGAAAAATGTTTAGCTACTCTGTGAGAAAACAAGCACATTTTACTAATTTCTAACCATGTTAAATACAAGCAGTTTACTTATACATACATACAGGCCCACGTAATTTATTGTAGTCTCTTTACACCCACACTCAACCCAGTAGGCATTACCCAAGAGGCTGCCTGGGGTGGCAAAATACTAAGAATGCCAGAGGAGTCTGAAAATCACAAAGCAAGAAAATGATCTGTGGTCTAAACCACTGAGCCTCTTCAGTTTGCCGATCAGGTCGGCGATTTGAATCCACTCTATGGGGTGAGCTCCCATTGCCCTATCCTAGCTTCTGCCAACCTAGCAGTTTAAAAGCATACCAGTGCAAGTAGATAAATAGGTACTGCTGCGGCAGGAAGGTAAACGGCACTTTCATGCCCTCTGGTTTCCGTCACAGTGTTCCATTGCACCGGAAGCAGTTTAGTCATGTTGGCCACATGACCTGGAAAGCTGTCTGTGGATAAATGCCAGCTCCCTTGGCCTGAAACGAGATGAGCACCACCACCACCCCATAGTCACCTTTGACTGGACTCAACTGTCCAGGGGTCCTTTACTTTTAACTTTTACCTTTATTTGGGACAACAACAAAAATGATATATGCAGTGTTATGACCAGAACATCCAGTAGTGGCTTTGGTTCCTGATTCAGAGGGAGAGGAGTTAATGGAATTGATTAAACCAGAAGCATAGCCTTAATAGACTCTGGTTCTGTGCCCTGACACAAAACTGAGGCTGAGTCCAACCACCAGAGTCCCTCTAAATATAAGACCTCACAGTGCTATTTTTCTAGGAAAAAGGGTGCTGGAACTCACCATGAATGCTTCCCTTGTTCTCTTATAATGGCAATGATGCCCACCTGAGAGGTATGTAGACTGAGTTCCAGCTGAAAAAAAAGCCCTGGGACCACAGAACCAGGAACCCTTCAGTAACTGCAGCCTCTGTGCTGGAGCTCACAAAGGGACCAGCAACTTCACACACACCCCCCAAAGACCTCAGATGCCACCGAGTCTGTACACAATTTCAGGCAACAGGTCCAATGAGAGTTAACAAGGACTGAGTGGCAGGCTTAAGTCCTGAGGGCTGCTGCTTCTAAGGATCTCCATTCTCCAGTAGAACCTGGAAGGGCAATGCAGGCTGAAGGACTATGTAAGAGCTCGGTTAGCCAAGTGACACTGACACAAAACCCCACACATACGCTAAGCAGAAGAATTGCAGACTTCTGGCTGTCAACATATTGTACTGGAGACCCAGCTCATGTAGTGATGACCACTAACTTGAATGGCTTAGGAAAAAAAGAGACATGTTTATGAAGGGCAAGGCTATAAATGGCTACTAGCCATGATGGGGACGTTCTGCCTCCACTCTTAGAGTGTGCATTTGAATTCCAGTTGCTGGAAACCACAGCAGCAGAGAGTATTGCTGTACTCAGGTCCCAGTTGTGTGTTACTAATCAGCATCTGGTTGGCCACTGTTATGCGGGACTGGACAGACCTTTGCCCTGATCCATCTGGGATCTTCTTATCTCCCTGTGGAAGTGGCTAGATAAAAACCTAATATATTCAAGATTTTGAAAATCTTCATAGGGGAATCTAGATATCTCAGCATTCTTTTACTTTTCAAAGCACTGCTTTCTAACCCAATGACTGCAGATAAAAAAACAATGTGACATCTACTGTGTTTTTGCTGGGTAGGAATCGTTTTTGTTGATGGCATAGGATGAGACTAAGTCTGGATAAGGATTCCAGCAATCTAGGAGAGGTAAATGGCAGAGGTGACCAACTACTGCCTCTGGGAAACAAAGCACTTGGTGCAGTCATAGGACTCCATTTCCCACAGTCACAATGGCAATGCCATTTACACACCAGAAATTGGATTGTAGCACAAACATGATCATAGCTTTATAACCATTACTATCACTCAGTACTTTTCCAGCTGAGCTTTTTTAAAGAAACATCTTAAGTATTCCTTCTGCTTATGCATCTATGCAAAGTGTATTACATGCACAAATCAAGCATGCTATGCAAATTAGCCCAAGATGCATAATTTCTGTTGCCAAGTTAGGGCAAGCGAGTGCATGCAAAACTTAACCTCCTCAACTAGAGGGTGCCACATTTGGCAGGGTAGGTTTCTTAAGCATAATTTAGTATCCTGTCTTCAGCCAGAGTCTATTGTCAGGTGTGGTGAGATGTGTTAGAAATGCTAAGAATCAGAACCATGGAGAGCTTCCAGTAGAGCTTCCTAATGAGGATGAATCTTGGACTCATTGTGAAGATGGGAGTGTTGCTCTAGCACTGGCCAGTAACTGAGGGTAAGGCCTGTGTGAAGCCCTGCCTCCTTGGATGGAACCTGCTTGGAGTTAAAGAGATTGTGTCCTGTCATACAGTTGTGCACTCCCGTGTGGTTGGAGAATCTCTTCTGGTCCCAGAAGTTGAAAAGAAGAGTCATTGTGAACTGCTGGTAGTTCAGGTGTGGGGAGTCATCTGAAGAAGGGGCAGAGCTGCCTTCTTTGGAACCAGGGGATGGAGGCCTATCTGTTAGGGTTCCTCCTCTGCAGAAGCTTCTGTTGGAAACTGCCTAATGGAGCTCTTTCGGGGCCTAATCATCCAGGTCAGAGTTCTCATTTGACTCTGAGGTGGGTCAGAATCCCAGACCATGACAAGGACTTCCACACATTTTGAAGAAAATTTCTATAACCTATTTTTGCCCCAACAGAGACTCCTAACTCAGGATCCTGAGATCCCTGGGTCTGATCACTCTACTTTCTGTAACAGCTTGAGCCTGATTGCCTGTTTCCTCTCCAGTAAACAACGTGTTTGGCATGAAACGTCCTAAGATGCTGTAGTACCAGTAAAACAGATGCATGTCTCCCTTTCTCCCCATTCCCCCAGGATGATTGAGTGCTGACTTGGTACAGGAAGAAGCAGAGTAACCCTTGAGTAATTTGCTGATTCAAAAATGGTTGTCCCCTGTGTGCTTTTTGTGCCAGCCACCATGTCCCAGGTGAAGAGGGCCTTGCAGCATCCTTTGATGTGGTTAGGAACAGGGCAGCCTTGAGACAGGGCATGGGGTGGAAAGGTTTCTCTGTTCAAGCAAGGAAAGCTTGCCTGTCCAAGCCTGTCCCACTGTGATCTTGCCTTGTCATAAATTAACCACACACACAATTAAAGAGCCTGTCTCGGCTCCAGGAGCTGCAGATGTATTTCATCCCGGGAGAGAGAAACGGAGAGAGAGAGAGAGGCACTGCTGTGTGAGGGCTATAAAGCATCTGAGAGCAGAACTTGGGCTCCTAGCAGAGGGGCTTGTGGCTGTTTGTCAGCACAAGGCAGGGGACGTGGTGTCGGATGGGAGGTGGGGGAGAAGAGAGCAGTGAGGTGTGAAACAGTGTGTTTTTGAGCAAGGGAGAGAAGAGGGAGAGAACTCTGTGCACGATTGTGTCTAGGAGGAGTGTTTGTTTGTGTGTATGGTAGCATTAGTAGCTGCTGAACATGGCAATTGCGTAGACCACTTCATTGTGTGGGTTGCTCCCTTAGCATTGACAATGTAATCACACCATTCTCCAGACATTTTTTAGGATCACCTAATGGCTCGTGTGGCATGGAAGCTGACCTTCCACGCAGTGTGAGAGATCCAGTAGCAAGCTGGTGGACACTTTGTGGCTGCCATGTGGCACAGCTACAAGGCAGAAGGTGTTTCATGCTGCTTCCACATGAATAGCAGCTGTGGGCAGCTGGATCTGTCTGGCGGGCCATGTTTGATAGATGGGCAGAGCCGCCCACCTGTCAGTCACCAGATGTCACAATGAAATCAAATTATGCAGACAAAGGAGCAGACTGCAAAGTGTTGATGATCAGCTCATCATTGGGTGTTGCAAAATGGTGTGCACAGTGCTTTGCAGGTGCTGCCCATCACCTGACCTGCAAACTGTCTTTGGGCTCAGCTGCATCTTTACCTGCCCACCACCACCACCACCGCAGTGCCATATGTTGTCAGGCAGATGGGAGAGGCTTGGTTGATATGGCCTTGTGAGCCAAATAGGGAGGCCTGCCATGTTAACCAGGTCCAGGAGGAGCCAGAGGATCCTGACAAGAGCGAGCAGCAGTAAATTACACCAAGCGAGTTAACGCTTTATTAGCAAAACAAGATCTACACAGGAGCGTCAGGCCTAATGAGCACAGCAACTCATCTCCATCAGGTCTTGCTCCTTGAAGCAGTTGCCAAGACTAAAGGTTCCCGCCTCCCCACAGTCACCTAAGTCCCCTCCTCTCCAGGGTTTCTTCCAAGCAATCAGAGACCATGCCTATGTGCTTGGACTCTCCTGGTTCTGGGAGACTAAGGAGGAGGGTATGTTGTCATAGCAGGAGAGAGAGACACTCATGCCTCTTCACAAGCCTAACCCATCTCTGCCTCCCTCCTCCTCTTCAGCTTCTGATCCTGGGCTTCTCTCTGCCACAGACTCTCCCTGCTCACTAAGCACTGTTACCTCTTCAGCTCCCAACACCACCTCTTCCCAGTCTTCTCCCTTCTCACTCATTGTTGTCCCACTAGCAATACCCAGGTCCTGAGCCTTCTTTCCTTGGGGGTTCCCCAGCTGGTTCCTCCCACCATTCTTCTGCATCCAACCAGTCCCTGACTGGTCCCTACTGTTGCCATAGCTTGCAACTCTGAAATCAGTGAAGTGATATTGTGGCCGTGTGTGTACCTGTGCCAACCAGAACCTGGTATGTTTGGGTGGGGGACCACCTATTCTCCAAATGATGGACAGTTTTACTTATCCTTTCTTCTCTATCCCCAAGAGAGGTCAAGTGGAAGTATGTAGGGGACATCTCTACAAGCTTTACCCATCCTGTGTTGGCCATTCCTTTCCACCTGCCATGTCAGATTTCCTGCTATGGATCTAAGGCATTGTTGGGGGCTGCTTTCCGTTGAGGGTTGCACATCCTTATGGATAATCTTCCAGCCAGGCAAAAGCACTTGAGAAAGGAGCAGGGCTGGTGAGTTATGTGACCTGGGGGTGGGGAGGGGCCCAAGGGCTGGCTAGAGCCCTGGAAGCCTTCATTTGTTCCCCAGTCCTGGGGTTCTGCACCCTTGATGTAGGAGCCAGTCACACCAGCATATTTCTCAGTATAGTAGCAGACGCTGGAGAAATTAAGGGAGGCTCTTCATCGTTAACCCCTCAGCCATGTGCAGGACTTAGTGACATTGTAAACATTATGGAGGTGGGGGGGTAGACCATGAAGAAGGGCATTGCTTATAATATAATGCTCTGTTAAGTGCTGTGTGGAACCTCTGTTTTAATTCTACTTCCAATGAATTACAGAAAAGCAATGCCTCAGCATGGGCTCTGGCTCTGGCATGGAAGCAACTGCAGGTAGTTGCCTGTCCATTTGTAAGACGCCCCCCCCCCCTTTTGACTCAGTATCTGGCAAACTGATCCAAGCAGGTATGCTTCACTTGTTGCTTGTACACTGTCTTGGGGGGGAAAACCCACATCCTTTTCAGGTGTGGTTTTCAGGTCCATTTCAGGTGTGATAGTTGTGGGAATTACGGTAGACTTGTGTTCCCATTTG
The DNA here is from genome assembly GCF_965153285.1 of Podarcis tiliguerta. NCBI lineage: Eukaryota > Metazoa > Chordata > Lepidosauria > Squamata > Lacertidae > Podarcis > Podarcis tiliguerta. Next base: position 92,508,018 of record NC_139535.1, on the reverse strand, counting down.
TGGGGTAATCAGAAGGCAGCCCTGGGTCGTTTGACCCTTTCATTCTCTCCCCTCCCCTATAAAAACTACACAAGACACTCTCTTTTAAAGTTTAAAGAGCAAGTAACTTTTACTTAGTGTACTTGTCATTGCTGGCTAAATATATACAATGCAGGTAGATGATACTTAAGTTGCTGAAACATCTTAGGTAGATTTTTATCTAAGACTGACTAACATTTACAGGCTGACATACTCTGAGGCAGACAGCAGCACAACACAACATAACTGCTGCTCTAACTGTTCAGATGGTTCAGCCAACTGCCATAACTGTACCAACTGCCATAACTGCCACAGAGTGTATGAAGGTCATGGAGTTCTACAGCTCTTTCAATTAACCCTTTACCTATGCATTCTGGATGCTAACATCCCACAATAGTGACATCACAAATCTAGCGATTTTGAAATCTGGCTTGTTGTTTTGATTCCTGCTGGAAGCTTGGAGAGGGGAGACAGCTGAAATGTACACATTTTCCTGTACCATTCTGCCTGCCAGAACACCTACGGAACTAGCTGGCATCATGGTCCAATGGTTATGTGTACACATGGATGCACTTGAGAGCCTCAGTTTTGAAGCATAACCTTTGAACCTTGCAGCTTAATGTGTCAAAAGATGACTGCACTTTGGCCAAGAGAGTTGTTAATACAGAGAAGCAAATATTGTTTTTCACAATTATCTAAATATATGTGTGTATTACACAATTACCCATATACATATGTGCATCTATCTATATGTCTGTCTGTCTGTCTGTCTGTCTATCTATCTATCTATCTATCTATCTATCTATCTACACACCCACACATATAAATATTTATATATTCTGAGAAACTGAAATGCCAGAAGGAAGCATGTGGATAAAAACTAGTGGTACTCCATGGCCAGGTATCCATGTCTTGTGTTTGCAGCATAGCCAGAAGAAAACCTGGAATCTAGTTTCGATCAGCTATTGTTTTTAGAAATTTGGAGGTTTCTAGCCTAAGCTTAGAAAGTAAACCATAGAGAGAGAAAAAACCTTCTCAGTGTCAGGGAGTAGCTTGGCAGGCATTATAAGGATTAGGACAAGGGTGAGGTACCTGTGGCCCTCTGAACATTGGCCCCCATCAGCTGCAGCCATCATGGCCAGAAATTAGGGATGATGGGAGTCATAGATTTCCCACCCTGCATTAGCGAGTAGCTATTTGTAGTTTACAACTTTTTAACTTTGCTTCCCAACCCTTGTTGTTGTTGTCTCATTTCTATTCCATAAACTCAAAAGGAAATATATTGATGTAGTGTACTGAACCTCAACTAAAAGCAAAGAGCTCAGTTAATAGAGCACGAGACACTTAATCTCAAGGTTGTGGGTTCAAGTCCCCATTTTGGCAAAAAGATTCCTGCACTGTAAAAGGTTGAACTAGAAGACCTCGTGGTCCCTTCCAACTCCACAATTCTATGATTCTGTGGTACAATTATACTATGAACATAGCAACAAAATCAAAGGAGACTACATTAAAATAAAGAGGCATACAAAATGGGTCATTTGACAAGAAGGTTATAAAATACCTGACCTGCCTTCATTTGTCATGCACATTTCTCCTTTTAATTCTCCCAGTGTCAAAAACTTTCAATTAAATTAACTGAAAGCAAGGATACATTTGTGCACACCTGCAGATGTTAACAATTTGCATCACTCCCTTCCCCGCCCCCCTCGTCTTCATGATGCAGAATTTGGATTTATTTATTTATTGGTTCAACACATCACTGACTGTGGCATGTAGGAGACACCTTCAATTACAGCCTTGCACTGAGGGGAAGATTGCTGCAACTCCGATGAGTCATTGGATGGACTTGTATCAGCCATTTGGGAGGGGAAGAGGGGACCATGGACCTGACCATAGAAAACGCTCCTGGCCCCTCATGAAGCTCCAGGCGATGAGTCAACACGTTTCTCTCATTATTATGTCTCTGCAGGGCAACCAGGGCGCCACGGCTCCGCCTGATGCAATGGCCCAGCCCTACCCCCCAGCAACGTACCCACCACCCCCGCAGAATGGCATCCCTGCAGAATACGCTCCACCACCACACCCACACCCAGCACAGGACTACTCGGGGCAGAGCACAGTACCTGAGCATGCCTTGACTCTCTACACGCCAGCACAGAGCCACACCGAACAGCCGGGCACCGACGCCAGCACGCAATCCATAGCCGGCACACAAACAGTACCGGTAAGGCACTCGGTGCTTGAAAGAGAACCTGTGAAAGGGGACCAGCCCTGGCCCGAAGAGGGCCTGCAGAGTGGGTTTTCAGGCCAGTTCAAGGAAGCCTGCAGTCAGGTAGGGGAGGAGGAGGGTGATTCTATCTGCAAGGATGCAGGTATGAAGCCAGGTTGCTCTGCAGTCCATGCACAAACTCAGCTGGAAAGCCCAAGGAGAGGTCTCAGCTCAAAAAATGGAGGGAGGCAGAACGTCCTGGTTCGAGACTGAGGGGCAGCATTATAGGCAAGCAGGTGGGCTGAAGCAGCAGATCAAAACCCCTCACCCTTCTCCTGGCTTATCTGGGATAAGAGACAACAAGGGATGGCGAATTGGGCCTGAAATAGAGCCGAGGGCTTGTGCAGCAGGAGGCAAGTTCACAGAGGCAATGCCAGTGCCCCAGCTGCCCCGTGGGCATTTGTGGCTCAGTGCTTAAGTTTCCTGGCTCCCCTTGTGTCCCTAATCACTTGTAATCTACCTGCTTGGCTGCTTGCCAATCCCATCGTGCCAATGATGTGGTTGTAATGCAGCTCAGTGAGGAAGCGCTGAGTGAGCAGTTCCCAGCCGCTCCTCCGTCCCTGAGTGCCAGGCTGGCTGCTTGCCACCGCGCAGCGGGGAGAGTGAGCTCTGCCTCCCCACATGGCTGCACACATGCAGACCCACATGCAAGCCCAGAGGGGTCAAGCCAGGACCGCTTTGTTTGTCCCTGCCCACCGTTGTGGCGGCACCAATCTTTATCCTGCTCTCTCATGAACACAAATGTAATAACGATCAGAACCCCTAAGAACACCCTCTAAGGTAGTCCAGTGTCATTATTCCCATTCTGCAGTTGGGAAGGTTAAGGCCTGAAGCCAGATAGGGAATCTGTGAATAGTGAGGTCTGAGCAGCTCACAGTCTTAACTATCTGCATATGCCGCTGATCTGTGTATGCTGTTAAAGGTTTGCAGCTGCACTCTCTCCCCATCTATCACCTACTGAGTTCATATCACCACGTACTCAAAACCCAATGGCCACATGCAAAGCCTAACTCCCAGCACTTAGCACTCTTGCAGGCGGCCCATATATCTGCAGCCAGCTTTTGCAAGGGGCAGTGATGGTCTTAAGCAAGCACAAAACAGTGGTGAGATCACAGTGGAATCTCTCTTTAATTTTCCCCTTCACCCCCAGCACACAGATGAAGCGGCACAGACAGACAACCAGACGCTACACCCACCAGAGTGTGGTTCTGACAAGCAGCAGCCCAAACGGTTACACGTTTCCAACATCCCTTTCCGCTTCCGGGACCCTGACCTGCGGCAAATGTTTGGGGTGAGTCCATTCCTCTCACTGCCCACAACCTCTTTCGCTAAGCACGCTGACAAGGGTCCCCGGAGAACTCTGAGTACCTGCTACAGGCAGAGCCAGTGCTGCCATTTCCATTCCATTCCCTGTTGCGGGCATCACTGTTTCTGTTCCACTGCAGTTTGGTTCCTGCCAAATACGTTATTCACCTTGCCATCCGGTTTTTAGCATAAATTATGTAGGTTACCTACATTTGTTTCAACATAAAGGATACATCAAAAGCAATAAAAAAAAAACCAGCTACATTTTGTAAGTCTGTGGACTTAAGAAAACCAATGACATTGTGAAAGCGTATTGACTATTTGCTTGACTGATCTCTGTTGCTGACCACAAACAAGCATGCAAACTGCAGCAATTTCCACTTCCTATTCCATTGGAATTTTCCAACATCCTTAATTGGTGGGATCAAATATCCCAAAGGAAAGGACAGAGCATATTCTTTGTATGCAAAAGGTTCCAGGTTCAATCCCTGATATACCCAGATAGGGCCAGGGCCATCTCTACCATTAGACAGGGTGTGGCAACGGCCTCAGGTGGCAGATGCTGGGGAACAACAACAGCACTCCCTGGAACCCCCCAGTTATTCCACTCTGTTGCATCAGGACCATTTCTATGCCCCTCCCTTCCCAACAAGCAGGCTTGCTATCTCAGTTGTGTAGGAGGTTTTCATGTCACCCGTGGTGGATTCAATTGCCAGTACAACTGGCTGATCTACCGTGCCCTTCTCCTCTGATGGCAAAACACCTTGGTCCAGCTCTGGCTGCGGCTAAAAGAGACCCCTGTCTGAAATCCTGCACAGCCGCTGCCAGTCAGAGTAGACAATACTGAGTCTGATGAACCAGTGGTCCAACTTTGTATAAGATAGTTCCCTATGTTTCTCAAGCTGTGTGCCCTCAGCATCCTGCACACATCTTTTCCATGAACAGCTGTTGTGAGGTCTCATAACAACCCTTGTGGTGAGAGTGCAGAGCTGCTCCTAGCAAAGTCATACCATGGCAGGAGTTCCCTTCTAATCTCTCCCATGAAACTTGTGACACCACCCCAGCCCCAAGTAGGACTGACCTGTCTTCTCAGCCTATGCATAGGTAGAACTCAGCCTCTCTCAGCCTGGCAGCACATGAGACTGACTGGTCCTTCAATCCTGAAGTGTCTGCCATGTTGCTATCAAGCTCCCAGGGATGGAGCAGGCTCTCAACGGCCTATGACAGAAGTGGGTATTTTGTGGTACTTTACTCCCCAGATTCCAGAGGTTACCAGGACACAGTGGCCCTTTTGGAGTAAATGGACAGCTTAAAAGGCTCAGGACGCAATACCTCAAGGACCGCCTCCACCCCCACTGTATGAAAGATTTCTGTTCTCCCAGGCCTTGGACTAATTAAATTATCTATGGCCTTTTAAAAAGTCACAGGGTTGTTTTTATTGGTTTGTTATTACATTATGTATTTTTGTGGTTTTGTACTGTAAACCGTCCTGTGGTCTTCAGGCGAAGGGTGGTATTTAAATTTAATAAATAAGTAAATGAAAGCAGACATGCTAAGATGGAGTGGACAGGGAATGATTACTCCTATTTTTACCTTCCATCCCTTCCTTCCTTTTGTTTTTGTTTTGTTCTGCAGCAATTTGGAAAGATCCTGGATGTTGAGATCATTTTCAATGAGCGCGGCTCCAAGGTGGGTTCAGCATGTTGGTGTCTGGTGCAACCCAAACATCAGTGTAGGTGCGCCTTCCCAGGGTCCAGACTGCCCTCTTGCCCCTTCCAGTTTCCTCTCTGTGCCTCAAGTTGCCTACCTAGTTTCTAGTCACCCCTCTCTCCCACCCGCCCCCTAAAACCCTACAGCCATTGACTTAGAATCAAAGTTTGGTGTTTTAACTTTCACCCTAAAAGTGAACGTGCTGAATGGAGATACTCCACAATATCAGGTTTGTGCATTCTTCAGATTCTAACTCTGAAGCAAGCAACAGAGAGAGTAAGGTTGGAAAGATGATAAAACTAGGAGCTGCAAACCTTATAGCTAAGGCAACTTAATTGCAGGAAAAGAACACCCTCTCATGGTGAAACTGGAAATCACTCACATTAAAAGAGGGGGGAAATGTTTTACCTAAGGCAAGTTGTTGCAAAGGTTTTGCAGGAGATAGAGTTGAGCATGGGTCTTTTTCAGAAATAGATGCCAAAATACTTATTAACATAGTTTGCAATTTGTTTCCAGGAGGATATGGGGGTGTTTAGTTTGACAGGATTTGAAATTTCTCCCAGCTGTTAAATAACACATTTACTGAGTTTTCCTAGGCCCATTTCTTCAGGTTCAATATTGGCTTTTGGGGTCAAACCAGACTGTGACATGGGAGATGGATGACCAGATCTCCCCACGTCTTTCTCATAGCTTAATTTCTCCTTGTGTGTATGTCATGGTGTGGGTGGGGAATTGGATCAGGAGCATGGCACTGGGAAAAGGGGATGTTGAACCCATAAGAACATAAGATGAATCAGACCAAAAGCCCATGTTGTCCAGCATTTTGTTCTCACAGTGGCTATCCAGAAGTCCAAGGGAAGCCCGCAAGCAGAACCTGAGTGCAACAGCACTGCCCCCACCTGTGATTCCCAACAACTAGTATTCCTTTCTCCCTACAATGTCTTCCTGATTCAAATCCCCACCCTGCCACAAAACTTATATTAGGTTTTTTGGGCAGGGGGGTAGGGGTGGGCAGGTATAACCCAGGTGCCTGTGTTTTCCCCATCTCCCGAAAGGGCTAATGGCAAAGTTTGGGGAGGGGTATTCCAAATGGGAAATTGCAATGATGGGGAAAGGGTTAAACCGCTCCCAACCACCATCACATCTTTTATCCACACCCCAAGCTGCATTTAAACTTTGGAAAAGGTGTTAGGAGATCCCCCTAGTCCCAGATTTCCCATGTCACTGTCTGGTTTGGCCTTTGGTCCTGGTCAAAGAATGAGGACTTCCCACAGTTTCCATCAGACATTCAGAAAGTGAATGAATATACTGTAATGTATCTCCAGGAATGCAATGCCTCTCCAGGTGGAATCGATTGCAAGTACCAGTAGCTCAGTCCAGAACACCTCACTCTTCCCATGAGGCAGCGGCAATGCACTCTGCCACGTCTTGCCCTGCAATTTTGGCCTCTTGGGAAGCTGGCGCCTGTCCTTATTCCTCTTGAGCCTTACCCCCTCCCCTTCTCCTTGCTTTGTCCCCCCCCCCCCCCAGCCCTTGGGGGTCGCTTGGGAAGTTCACATCCTGCCTCTTTCCCCAGACCCTGGGGGATTCTTCTCTCTACTGCTCCTTACTCACCCCCTCTCTCTGTCCTGTCCCACCCACCCCCTTTCCCCCCCCCTTCTCATTCTCTTCCTCCTACTCCTCTTCCACCCTCTCTCCCTCCCCCCAAATCCGCCTCTTTCTCTTTCTCTCTCCATTTCCCTTTCTCTCCCCCACTCACAGGGTTTTGGGTTTGTAACTTTTGAAACTAGTGCAGATGCCGATCGGGCACGGGAGAAGCTGAATGGCACCATCGTAGAGGGACGCAAGATCGAGGTGCGAACATGTGCACTGCCTGCTCTGCGTCGGGGCGTTAGGAGCCACACTTGCTCCCCACATGCACACACACACAGACACCCCTTTCTTTTCTAACCATTTCTACCTCTTGGGCCTCCCAGGACACGCAGGCGGGCGAGTGGATGTTGCATGCCCTGTGCTGTTGATCTCCCATAGGTGGTGGGGAGGGGTGGGGCACAGAGCAAAAGAAGAAGAGGAGGGCAGACCTTCTCCAGCCGGAGTCTGCTGGGATCTGCCAGGGAACAGCTGGAGGGAGGGAGGGCAAGCATGATACTGCCAAATCCTCCAACCTCCCGGGCGCCAGCCAGATTGAACCACCTGCGACGCCTAGGCCCTAAAGGGTAGTCGTATTGCTGCCTGGCTTCCTTCTTGGTTGTGGTTCTGGTTGTTTTCTTCAAAATGTTACATGATGGGGAGCCTCAGTGTCAGTGAGTTCGGAGGTGAGATGGAGCAAGGCCTTTGGTTTCGCCCTGGTGGACCCTTCTTGATCACACTGAGGCACAAAGTGTTGTGCCATATAAGATGCTTCTTGCAGAATAATGTTGCTTGAGTTCGCCAGGGCTGTGGTCAAGGGTGGACAGGCAGTGCTGATCTGATGCTGACGCTGTCGTTTTCTGGAGCTCCTGCCCCTGTGTGTTCCTTTGCATCTTCACAAGCCTGTCTGGTGAATGGATCTCCCACTGTGCATGAAGCCTGGGCAGGGCCCTCCCTGCATGCTGGGTGTTGAACGTTATGCTGGGAATGGAGAGGTTCAGGAACGTTTCCTTCGAAAGCTCCAAAATTCAACTTCCCACTCAGCACGTCTGAAGCCTGTGTGCTCCAAAGGGCTGTACACCTAAGATAAGGAAATTGGGGCATTGCCAGACCTGTCATATGCAGGCAGGGTTTCCAGCCCATACTCTGTGGAGAATCTGGTCCAAACCCTGATTGGCTTTTGTCAGTCCTGAAACGTTCCTTGCGTCTCTAGTCCCACGTTCCCTCCTGGGAGGAGGATATTTTGGTCCAAGGCCTACCACTAACTCACTTTCTCTGTGCTTTGTGTTGCCAGGTCAACAACGCCACGGCCCGGGTAATGACAAACAAGAAGGCAGCCAATCCCTACACAAATGGTAATGGAGTGAAGCTGTGGCAAGAGGGTGTGCTAGGCCAGAGCTGGTCATTGCTGGAAGACTGGCAGGCCCTTTTTTAAAAAAGTGCTTTCTCTTTCTGTGGGGTGGGGTGGGCCTGTGTCAGGGCGTGGGCAGGCGTGGAGCCTGACTTTGTAGTACTTCCTGGGGAGGAATACAGATGACAAAACTGGCTCTTGTTTGCTAGAAAGCTTGACCCAGAGCTCCTTAGGCCTTTCACCTAGGTCTCTGGCAGGTGGGGCTGGCAGTGAGAGCCCAGGACAGGTATGGGCCAGGGTGATGCTCTCACGTCTCCTTGTTCTTCCTCCCCAGGTTGGAAACTGAACCCTGTGGTGGGCACCGTCTATGGCCCAGAGTTCTATGCAGGTAATGTCTGGATCAGACCAGGTCCCTGGGCAAGATCCTTGCTTGCTTGTTCCTGACACAGGTGCCTGTGACAAAACAAGAAGAGGGGGCTGGGGGCAGAGTGCTATCCTTAGGACCTCAGTGAAACTGGCCAGAGGAGGAGCCATACTATGGAGCTCTTCTCAAGAGAGTGGAGCAGGAGGGGAGTTTTGGGTGCAGAAAGATTCCCAGAGGATGTGTATATAACAGAGAAGAGAGGGTGGGATGAAGCCAGGTGTCCTCCTCCCAGCGCATGAGGATATTTCTCAGGACACCTGAAGAGGGGCAAGCTCCTCGCTTCCTCCCTGGGGGATCCCTCCTCTGCCACACAGAGGTGGGCAGGCCGTGTCTGGCACCAGGAGAGGACTCTTCTGGGGGTGCTCATGGGGGTTTCCTTTTCTCTCCCACAGTGACAGGCTTTCCATACCCAGCCACAGGAACAGCGGTAGCGTACCGGGGGGCGCACTTGCGGGGGCGGGGGCGCACGGTCTACAACACGTTCCGGGCAGCTCCCCCACCTCCGCCCATCCCCGCTTACGGAGCGTGAGTATTTGTCGCAGAGACAGGGGCCTTCGAAAGGCGGGCGGGGGGAGCCTTTGGGCTCTTTGGACGGAGACAACAGGCGATTGGTCTGCCCCCACATTCCCCACGAGCAAGCCTCAGGGGAAACACTTCCCAGTTGCCCCGCCCTGACTACATCTCCAGCCATGTTTGGGGCAAGCCCTGGCCTGCACCCGGCTGGCTGCCCGTTTCACCTAGAGAAAGGCGTCTGCTTTAGGTGTGCTTGTTTGATTAGGATAGCTGGCCATAGAAGTAACACTGTGACTAGCACACTCAGGAGGCAGACAGAAGGTATTCAGTAGCCATTTTGTCTTGGCTCTTTCAGAAGATTTGTCCCTGTTTGCCTCTTTACATTTTTTTTTATTTTGCGAGGTGGAGGAATACAGGCAACTTCCCACTAGCGCAGGGGTTGTGTTGCAGGTCAATGCATGCTTCAGCCCGTTCCGCCCCCTTCCGGGGCCCAAAGTGGCACACATGCATGCCTTAGTAACGTGCAAACTGGTTGTTTCCTGTACAATCTCTTCTGTGTAGTGAAATAGAAGCTGACAGTTATATATAAAGTGAGGGTTTGGTTGATTTGGTTTGGTTTGGTTTGGTTTGGTTTGGATACTGTGACTATGCAGATAATAGGCTAAAGGAGTCCAGTGGGTGTGATTGTCAAACCCATGTACTTACCACATAGAAGACACTCATGTGGCACTTCACATATCACAATCTTTGCACAGCTGGGAAAGCACACTGTGTAGTTGTGCACTTCCTCCCCGCCTCCCCCCCAGTAAGAACCCTCAACTCCTCTGCCCATCATAAATTATGCAAGCCAGTTGCATTCATGCAGATGTGCTTTGCGCAAAATATTTATTTGTATGCTCTAGTCTGAAACTGATTTGCGCAGTGTAGATTTTATTTATTTGGCAGCAAGGGAAGCATGAGGGACAGCTGGGCAAGGAAAGATGGGAACATCAGAAGAGCCCATCTAGTCCAGCATCCTTTTCTCACCCTGGCCAAGCAGATGCCTGGGGGAAGCCTGCAAGCGGTTTCTGGGAAGTGCTATTCAGAAGCATTGCTGCCTCCAAAGGTGGAGGTAGACGATGACTAGAGGCCATGCAGGATGGGACAGGTGGCCATAGTAGGCACAGAAGCTGCATCCTTTACAGACTCTTTCTATTCCCTACTGACAGAAGAGTTAGAAACTGGCTTAGTTTAGTATCTATACATGAGTAATCATAGCATCCATGTGCATGCTTAAGCATGGAACATATCTGAGTGGCTGCGGCCAGATTCCCCAAAGGAGCATCTGCTCCTTCTTGGTCATCCCACTTGCCTGTCAGGCAGATCGCCCCCATCCAGCTTGATGACTAGCACATTTGCATCTCCCCTGCCGTCGAGGCAGAGAGAGGCCATTAACAGCACTGAAAACCAGAGTCACAGAGGTCCGTTTGATGCCAGAGCCAGGGTTACCCTTTGAAACAAATGTGCAGTCGCACGGAATGGACTTCGAAGTGCCTCGCACGCAGCCATAAGTCACCGTTGCATTGCTTCTTTCCTCTGCAGAGTGGTTTACCAGGACGGATTCTACGGTGCTGAAATTTATGTAAGTCCAGCCTTTCTCGATTTGTTCTTACAGGGGGAGAGAGAGAGAGAAATTCTTGTTTGTTGACTTTCCAGTCCAAGCTGCAGTAGCCCACCGGCTGATTCTCGTGCTATGCCACTCCTCTCTCACCCCCACAAACACACACGCTGGTAAATAGGCACATGACCTTCTGGGAAGGATATTTCATGTCTTGACAAATCCCACCTGCTCACTTGGTTAAGAGAGACGACCGGGCGGGGGATTTGCAGAGCCAGTGCTTGCAAATGCAACGCAAGCGCAAAGGATATTCTGCTTGGTCTCGGGGCATTGGGGAGCAGAGGAGGTAAGGCAGCAACTGTACACCCTCCATCCGCTCTATCCCTTTTCATCACTCCTGAGTTGCTGCTTATGAGGTGTGTGTACCATTGACTCTCCCCACCCCCACCCCGCCATTGCAGAGTCCCCCGTAGCATCAAGGCAGTGAAGGAAACAGCTTGAAATAAGCTTCCCCGCATACATGCTGTAGGAGGACCACTGCAAAACAGCAGAGCATGTTGGGACAGGGGTGGCGCTCAGGCTCGCACGCAGGTTCGACCTGCCAGTGGCCCTGTGCCTTCTACAGCTGCTCCCCCCCCAGGGCAGGATTTATTTGCTGGTCCAGTGTCAGCATGCTGTCTTCTAGCGGCATTTCCCCCTCCATATTTAAAGTGCTCTGGGCAATATTTCAGGCGCACACTGACGGATTTATCAGAGGCGACATCTCGTTAACACCGCCACCCGCCAGGGAGGTGACATTCTCTCCTCAGCATGTTTAATTTCTGCAGGTTAATGTTAGTGAGATCCCCGGGGAATGCTAATGAGACTGGTGTTGGGCTAGTCTGGTGGGGTGGCTGCATGCGTCCCTCCTGAGCTTGGTTAGCACCTGGGGTGCCCAGCTTCTTTGCTGAGAACCAGCCTCATGGCACAAGATGCCTCTTTTCCTGGTTGCCGGCACAGGCACCACAGCCTTCACAGTAACTTTTTGTCTCTCCTCTTTGCTCCAGGGGGGTTACGCAGCCTACAGATATGCCCAGCCGGCAGCGGCAGCAGCAGCTTACAGTGACAGGTAAGCAGCCCTACCTGTTTATGAGTCCTGATCTTGCGGTTCATGGCCTGTTCCCCTGCCCAGTGTTATCAGCCAGCATCCTCGACAACAAGGATGAGGAAGGGTGCCCCCGCACTGTCCCCACCAGCACCACCAGTTTACGGGGTCTGGATAGGACACCCCAAGGAGTGAGGAAGATGGGCCATCATTGCCTTCAGCAGGCCGTGTTCCCATCCTCTACAAACCCACTTCTGCATCTGTGAGGGCCATTGCTTGACCTGTCTGGATATGAAACTCCAGGGCTCAGCAGCGCATAGAATTGTTGGAAGGGTCCCTGAGGATCATCCAATCCAACCCTTTGCAATTCAGGAATATTCAACTGTCTCATACGGGGATCAAACCTGCAACCTTGGCATTATCAGCACCACACTTTAACCAGCTGAGCTATCCAGACTCAATCTGACCTGACCCCTGGCTCTTATTATAACGTGCCTCCAATACCAGTTGTTCATGAGAATCTGCTTCATTCCTTTCACACCTATAGGAATCAATTATTCTATTCTATTCTATTATTCTATTCTATTCTATTCTATTCTATTCTATTCTATTCTATTCTATTCTATTCTATTCTATTCTATTCTATTCTATTTTCTATTCTATTCTGGTGGACATGCCTAACTTCATATGGATATGGAGCAACTGTATGGAACATGACCAAATTCTGTGGGGCCTGTTAGGTGGCCTCTCTTGCAGGGCAAAGCTCTGTGGTAACAAGGCAGCTGTATTTAACTCTTCACAGTCCCCTCATTCTTCTAATATCCAAATTATGACAAAGGTGGCTGTGGTTATCTTACTGGAAAGCTGGAGGAAATATTATTTATCTGGTTATTAATTCACACTGATTAACATTCCCCTCACCCCTTTACTACCTTTGTCTTTTAGTATCCTATTAGAAATGCGGTTGATTGTCATTTAATTAGTCTATCGGTGGAATATCAGGGAAACGGTTGAACGGTAACTACTTTTAGATCACTCCAACACGACATTCTTCCTCCATGGAAGCATGCAGATGAAAAACATGGAGACAGAATGGGGGGGGGGGTTACCCATCCAGTTTTCCCAGGAAAGAGCTGCAAGCAACCTATTAGATTTTTGCCAGGTCCTTCTCATGAGTCTCCTGGAAAATATAAATGGACTTTTAAATAAATTATGATATAAAGTTTTCCACATCTATTATTTCTCGACAAAGAGGAAAATGCATGTTTAGTTATTCTGCTTGGTTTAAAATGCCCACATTTTACTTAACGTATAGGCATTCTAATGGTTAGGGCACAATGGTTAGGTCAGGGGGAGGGGAAGCTGTGTGTCCCTACAGACATTGTTGGGCTCAAACTCCCACCAGCTCCAGCCAACTTGGCCAACGGCAATATCTAGAGGGAGGTTCCCCCACCCCTGGTTTAGAAGAATGGGCTCTGAGCTACAGTTCGGATCTCAGTTAAGCCACAAGGGTGGTCTTAGGTGAATCCCAACATAATCTCAGCCCCCCATCTGCAGTAATGCTGGCCTAGCTTACAGGGCTGTGTCAAGAATTACTGAGATGGTTTATCTATTTTAAAGTGTTTATATACCTCTGTATCATAAAGCTATATCACAGCAGTTTACAGCCACATGAAAACCAAAAACCAAACAATAAAATCATCAAAAGTTACCTTTAAAATTAAAAACTAACATCAACAAAGTACAACAGGTGTACTCTTAATTGCCTGCATAGGCCTGGCAGAACAGAAAAGTTTTCAGCAGGCATTTAAAAGTTGTCACCGAAGAGGCCTGCTGAATCTCTGTGGGCAGCGTGTTCCATAGGACTGGGCTGATGACACTGAAGGCTTCTCATTGTTGTCAAACAAGCCTCACCAACTCAGGTAACAACCAAAGACACTCCTGCATGTGATCTCAGTGATCCCTGAGGTGTCCTGGACCCATGTCACTCAGGACTTTGTAAGTAAATCCATGAACCTTGAACCTGGCTTGGTTAGCAGCTATGCAGCTGTTTTAACAATGCTGTGACATGTTCTAGAAGCATGGAATTGTAGAGTTGGAAAGGACCCTGACCAGAAGCTCCCATCCACAATCTGGCTACCACAAGCCTCCAGTCCAGACCCAAGGGCAGCCCCACTTAGAGCCCATTGCAGTATTCAAACCTCCAAGTTATCGTTATGCACACAAAGTAATTTGAACTATAAATACTAAGCATTCTTAAAATCCCCTGAGCTTTTACTGCTTTAAGACTTTAGCTATTGCATATCAGTCTTGCAACTCCATTCTTCTTTTTGAAATATTACTTTAAGAACCCCTGGAATTAAGCTCTTTGTTCCTTCTCTTCCTCACACACAAAATCCTCTTATAATTTATTCCTCTTGGTTCATATGATCCAATATTGCCAAAGGACCTGCTCCAGTCCCTGTTCCCCATCCTTCCGCACCCTTTCCTGTTTTCCAGAGGCAGCCAGGAAGCTATTCAGCCTCCATTTCCTGTGTGCCACACACAACCAGTTCTTTTCATCTCGATCCCCTTTTCCAGCTGGTTGCCACACTGTAATTCACTCTGATTCCTCCTCCATCTCCTTTTTCTCATCACAGCATCACAGACTTAATGTTCACCATCTAGGACAACATCTAGCCAGGGAACCTTTTCTAGCCCAGGGAGTGTTCAGAGGACCATTTTGCCCTGAGGTTCCCCACTCCTCATCTAGGATAAGTGTGGGAAACCTTTGGCCCTCTGGATCTTGCTGAGCCACAGCTCCCATCAGCCCCGGCGAGCATGGCCAGTGGCCAGGGATGATTGGAATTCAGTGTTCAGCAACATCTGACAGGTCAAAGGTTCCCCCACAGCTGATCTAGGAGCTGGCCAGATTTTTAAGGAGCCCAAGTTGGGGTGCCTCTCCCTAGTTAGCCTCCCTCCTCCTTCCCTCCCTGGGCTGCCAATGCCTTTGTTCTCTCAAGTCTGAGGAAGGGGCAGGCACTTGTTTCATTCTTCCCACGCCCATCACTTCTGGCCAAACGAGGGTTCCAGGCACATGCTTCTGTCTCGCACACCTCGCTGCCCCCCACCCTGCAATTGCCACTTTGCACCAGAGAAGAAATGCCCAGGGGACTGGAAGCACAACTTGGGCATGTAATGTGTCATTCTGGCCAGAGACCTGGGAGTTGTGCTGCCAGTGAGAGCAGGAGATACTCCACAAGGTGGAACCAGAGCAGCAGTCCATGCCAGGGCAGCTCTTTCAGTTCGCAGCATGCCCACTGCTATCTGTGACAAGGCAGCACAGGTGATGGGCAAGGGCTGGGCTTGAGCAGGTGTTCCCGAATACACACCTCGCAACCTATTTTAATGTGTGTTTCTTTTACGCTCCCTCAGTTCTTTTCAGGTTTTGCATATTTTCCCTTGCACTCTGGTGCCAAGCACAGAATTTCCCTTGTTTGCAACACTTTTCCAGTGGCCGGCCCTTGGTTGCTAGTAATGACTTCCTTCCCTTAGACCTTCTGAAGATGTTCAGGGGGAATTTCATCCGGGCTTAAGGAACCAGAGTGGTGGGAATGAAGATGCAGTTTGCACATGGCTCACAAATCTTGGTGTATTCTAAGGGTGTCCAAAGTTTGAAGTGCTCTCTCTGTGTGTGTATGGAGGAGACCAAAAGTTCTTTGGTGGGCTGTTTCCTAACAACTCAGAAAATAATCCTGCCATTTCTGTTGAGGTGTATTATAACTTTAAAAAAACAAAAAATTATGTATGACATCTGGGGCCTGATTCATGATTTTCTTAACATTTAGGGTTGGCAACTCTGCGACCCCCCAGTTTCTAACGCTGCCCCCTGTGTTCGCTCCTAGTTATGGCCGAGTTTATGCAGCTGCAGATCCTTACCACCACACCATCGGCCCTGCTGCCACCTACAGCATTGGCACTATGGTAAGAGCCCTCCCTCCCACCTATTTGCGCGTGGGGCTGTCTGGGAAGCATGCCGCCTTGGGGCTGGGCTGGCCAATTAGGGCAAAAAGAGAGGGTGTTGGGAAACATCCAAATTCACCCCTCGGTTGCAGCCGCCTCCTCAGCACTGTGCAGGGAAAGGAAGCCTAAGGAGGAGAATCCCAACAGTGGGGAGGGAAGGACAGAAACACACAACACACACAGGGCCTGGTGCAGACTCTCCTGCTTTCGTGGCCACTAGGAAGGACATACACAGGCCTGCTGCAACATTCTTGGCTGTCACCAGGCTTCCTCCTATTTAGCCTGCCTTGATGCACTGCTCTGTAGGGAAAGTGGTCCAGAGCGGGCAGCATCTTGTCCAAGTGGAAGTGGCCGTTTGCTCAGGAACCATTTCTGAAGGAGCAGCTAACTCTTAGGCAGAGAACTGGAGCAGGGCAGAGGGTGGGGTTGGTTGCACAAGCACACAGCCCAACGCCACTCCCTGCTACTCCCGATCTCACACACACTGCCGCACCCATTTCTTGCAGTGACGCCTCCTTGCAATCAGCTTTCACATACAGCATCAAAGAGGAGAAACATCCAAGCCACCCTGCTTTACTAACCTTCCCCACCCAAGCCACTAGCCCACCCCACGGTGCCAGTGCCTTCCCAGCGATAAAACAAGGAACGAATGGCCTTTTCAGCCATCTCGTGGGCTTAAGGAATTGGGTTCAGTTCTTTTGGGTGTCGGGGGGGTGGCGGGGAGGCAGGGCGGAAGATCCTGGGCTGGCCGAAGGGGACTGAGGCTTGAGTGCAATCCATCTCTCTCCCCTTACTACTGAAATGGTCCATAGGAAACAGCTAAGTTCCAGCTTCGAAAGCTCTGCTTTCCTTTATTTTATTTTTTAAAAAATGTACCTCAGCCTTATCCATCCATTATCCTCTGGACTTCTTGTGAGCCCAGGCCCACAGCAGCATTGCATGCTGGGAGTTGAGTCCAACCACCACCACTTCGTCCCCACCACAAAGCAAGGCCTCTGCCAGCCTTGGGGGTCCCAAGGGACCCCAGTCTTGGCTGAAATAACAGGGCAGGGATGGGCTGTGCCTCTCCTTTATACTGATTGGCTTTTTCTCCGTCTTTGATGTTGCAGGCTAGTCTATACCGAGGAGGGTACAGCCGCTTCACTCCCTACTAGCAAGACAGACCCAGCCCCTCCTCACAATAGTAACACTGACTGCTCCTTAGAAATCAAACCAAAATCAAATGGACATGGGCCCCCGCCCCACGCTGCTGGCCCTCGGCAGCCTAAACCACATATTTCTTTACCTCAAGCCGCCTCTCATGCCTCACATCCCACCTGTCTCTGATGGTGTGCCGCCAAGTTTGTTTTCATTTTGCAAAGCTACTAGCCGGGGGGGGGGGGGGGACAGGCGCCTGCTTCCGCCAGACCAAACAAAACCAAACACCACCAGCAAGCAGAACCTCACGGAGAGCCTCCCTAGAGCCCACCCTGCTCCCAAGCTTTCCTGCCGCGAGCCCCGGGGCCATGTGGCGCTCGACTTAGGCCCCCAATCAGGCCCCCTGCATTGTGTCGGGTGTTCGGGTCCTTGCACAGGGGAGGGAGGGTGCAGTTAAAAGAACTCAGGATGTTATCCCTCTCGGATGCAAACTGCCCACGCTCCTCACTCACACACACACACACACACACAAGGACCAGGTGGGCAGGGCCCCAGGCTGCTCCAGAATCTGCAGCAGGTGCAGGCTGCAGTCCCAACCCACCTTACGCTGCTTAGATGCACTCAGCCTCCAAGCAACAGCAGGGAGAATTTTGCTTCCTCTGCCTGCAGGAACAGGAAGCTGCCCCCTTGCGGAGGAAAGATGCGATGGGGGAGGTGGAGGACAGCTTTCCAAGCATGCAGCAAGACTGAGAGCAGGTGGGGGAAGAGGGGACCCTGCAAGGAGCCCCTGCTCTCTAGGCTTATCAAACCACATGCCTAGCAATGTGAAGGAGCTGGTTGGGACCAGCCTCCTGGTGGGTTGAATGATCCCAGCTCCTTTGTTTGTATGGGGAGCAGCCATTCCATGTAGGAGGTGGGCAGCGCTCTGTGTGAGCAGGTCTGGTACATACATCTGTACCGAAAGGGGGCAGGGGAGGGGAGGGCACTCAGACACAGGAGGCGGGGCGGGTTCTGGGTGCTGGGAACTGAGTCCCAGGCTCCCACTTCCCAGCTCTACCATACCCAGACCAGCACACCCCCAGAGAGCAGAAAGCCCTTCCCCGACGCCAAGTCATCCCCGCCTGCCGCCTGCAGGTTGCTCCATGGAACGTTCTGCCTTTGTTTTCTGTTGTAGTGAAACCTTCAGCTGTTTCCTTCTGGGACCAGGAAGGGCACAAAAAAAATATTATTTTTTAAGCAAAGCAACAAAACAGTTACAAAACTTAACGAGCCAACAAAACAGTTACAAAACTAACAAGCCAAGCGACAGGCCATCCGGACGGAGCTCAAGCACCGGCCGACCGACCAACCCACCGACCGGGACGGATGGACGGCAGCCGCCCACAGACTCTGCAAAGCCGTCCGCACACCGGGAGACCGTGCCCTGCTCCCCCCACACCCCGCTACAGACCCACGGGGCCAGGGACAGGCACTGACACAGACTGGATTCCGCAGGCCCTCCCAGGCCACCACGTCTTCCTTCCAGCCCTCCTGAAGAAGAAGAAGAAGAGCTGCGGGCGTCCCCTAACCACAGAACACGCCACGAGCGCTCCCGCAGGGCTAGCAATCCTGCTTCTCGCTTCCCAGAACCTCCCAATGCTTTTTGTGCTTTGCTGGTTCATCCATTTGTCAAGTTGGCAAGGCCTCGGGATGCCCAGACAGGGCCAGGCCAGGGACTTTCTGGGCACAGCCACCTTGTTTCTGTGGGTGGGAATCTCGGGTTTTAGAGGGGTGTTGTTGTTTTTTTTCCTTTGAAGAGATTGCACTTTCCCCCCTTCCCCCGAGAACCCAGCTCCCACCAGCCCCAGAGGGGGTCAGAAGCTGCACCCTGTTTACCTTCCTTGCAGTAGGCCTGGCTGCTCTCACTGTGGCTTCACAGAGCTGAGATCATCCGAGGCGATCCCCGCCTTGCCCGTGGTCTCCAGATCTACCAAGAACCCCCAACCCCTAGCCTCAAAGGGCCAACGGTTGCCACCACACACACACACCACCACCACCAGGGCAAGCACGCCCTTACAACTGCGTGGCCAAGCCCGTGGGAGGCCACAGCCCCATGGTGGTGTCAGGGAGTGAGGCGGGGCTGTGCACCAAGGGCTGTGCACAAACTGAGCAAATACCTGCTGGCGCCAGTGGGCACGCTCTCTCCCATCGGTTTCTTCCGTGCCCATAGCCCATAGTGGGAGGGGTGCATGTCCTACGGCCCGCTCCCCACACCCTGCCACCTGCTCCCAGAGCCAGATGGACTCTGGTCCTTCCCCATGCTGACCCTGAACCCCCCCCCCTTGGCTTATTCATCTCATGAAACCTCACTTTCTACTCAGCATTAAAGCTCCTGACACGCCAGCAACCAGATGATCCTCCTTTTCTATTCCCGTTGTATATAGCCCCTTCCTTTGCCACTCCCTCCCCCTTGTATAAAGCTCCTCCCATTTGCTGCCCTGTCTCCCGCCCTGGGAGCATCAGCCCGCCCACCCGCCCCATTCTGTACGCTTCAAAGGTGTGACCATTCAAATAAACAGTATTATTATTATTATTACTATTATTATTATTTATTGATTATTATTATTATTATTATTAAGATTATTAATAAAGGTTTCTTTCTTCAACCAGGATGGCTCAAGCTTTTGACTCGGGGGTGGGGGGAAAGAGAGGGGGGCAGTGAATGGTGCAAGTGGGAAGGAGAAGCATGAGAGGAGGAGGCATGAGTTTGAGCCATGGCTCAGCGGTATTCCGATTGCAGGTCACTACAGCAGGGATGGGAAATGCGCTGCTCAGCTGGACTCCCAACATCAGCCACAGCCAGCCTGGGATCAAATGGTCAGGGAAGATGGGAGCTGGAGTCTAGTGACCTCTACAGGAGACCATGTTGACTTAAGAAAAAGCAAGGTCTGAGGTATTCTCTGCTGCTGATCGGGGGCTCCATAAATCTCTGTGTTTGCTACTTGCGAGTCTGCGAACACGCGGGCGGGGCAGGCAGGCGGGGGCAGAGCTATTTAAGCACCTGGAAGGCTATGAGTTGCATCTCCTTGGTGGAGCACAATGTTTCTCCATATATGTGCCAGATCCATTACAGAGTCCTGACAGCCTTTGCAGCATCACACAGCCATGAATGTTCCATCCAGGTAAATTGTGTGGAACTGTTTTTTGTTTGTTTGTATGACCCACTGCTAGTAAATATATCCAGCAGTTCTGTAGCTCTGTCTGTCCAGCTATACACACACGCGCGCCCTTGTCATTTGCCATGTATAAGGATTAACACAAATTCTGCATTCACTTTTCTCTCCACACCTTAATGTGTTGCTTCTGATGCTTTTCCATTGCAATTCTATCTTCACGCGGAATTAGAAATGGGTGACGATAACAGCAGGCAGTTTTCAAGGCAGTCACACAAAGTGGATTTGCACAGGAGGAACACCTCATCATGCATTAAGTTTCTTAAGGTGGTTCTACTACATGTGGCCCTCCTGATGTTGCTGGACTACAACTCCCATCATCCTTTGGCCTTGCTGGCTGGAGCTGATGGGCTTCCAATAACATCCAGAGGGCCACAGATTCCCCACCCCTGCTCTTCTACACACAATGAGGAAATAGAAGGCCAGCAAACAGGGAAGCACGAGTTGGTAATGAAGAGTGTTTCTTGGGTGCCGGAGAAAGGCAAGATAGGAAACAGGGCAATACTCGTGTTAATGCTGGGAGACCAGGATTTCTCAAACACCCCATTACAGCTCTGGCTGAAGGAGGAAATTTCATTATTAAAGCAACGGACTGGGTTAGACAGTTTTCAAAATGCCAAGCTTGTTGCTCTTGCTGCAGTCGTGCCCACCTGAGCAGCATTGGCAGTGCAAATGTTGCTGAACATGGGGACAAGGCCTGTGCAGCAGAGAAGCTGAGGTCCCTGTGCACATCACGCTTGGTCAAACTCCATGCCACTAATTGCCTGCATGCTGGACTGCAAGGGAATTCTCTTGCTTGGCTCTGCATCAGAAATTCGGAGATGGGGGCAGAGAAAGAAGTGTGCGTGGATATGCGTGCATGCGAGAGAGGGAGTGGGAATGGAAGCGAGGTGACGGCCTACAGTAGATCGCTTGATTTTATGCAGACAGGAGGCAGGGGTGGCCTGAAACAAGGATGTTTGCAAATGCAAAAATGCCCATTAGCTCTCACACCTCCACATTCTTCTCTCTCCGCCCCAAAACCACCACTGGCCAAACCTTGTGGAGATCACCTCTCCAGAATACACTTGCTCACTGTGCTGGCCAAAGGACTGGTCCCTTTAGCCCTGGGTTGTTGCTGTTATGCCTGTCTTCTTTTTCTCTCTCGCCCCACCTCCCCACCTTTATCACTAAGACATCAGGTAGTTCCCTGCTGTAAAGCCTAAGTTTCCTAACCCAGTGCAGAGTGCAGCAACACCCCCAGAGCTTGTCTATCACTACATATGACAGGTTCTTTCTGAAGCAAGTATTGGCAAAGTTGCAAAGGTATTGGACTAGATCTGTTCAGGATTCTGGAATGGGAATAACCTGGTTATCTTTAATTCATCTTGGGAGCTTAGGGCTCAGGGACTGCCCGCTCTATCTTGCAAAGTCCTGAAGACACCAGCAGCAGCCGCCAAGGATAAAGCTCTGCTGCCATCCTGTGGACTTTGTTGATCACTGCCATGTCCCCTTTTTCAGTCTCAGGCCAAGGCCCACACTATCACATTTCTGTTTAATATGTCTTTTGCCTCTGCATACAACCCATTCTCTCCTCGGTTTGTGGTGCACCTGAATGCAATGTGGAAATCTCCAATTAATCACCGTCCAAACTCAATCTAGAGTTACCAGCTTCAGGAAAAGCTAGGATCGTAATACCAACTTTGTATGATGAAGCCTGTAACCATTGAAGCCAATAAACACTGTTTACTATGTCACCCAGCTTGAAAGGGGAAACTGGTTAATTGGAGACTTCTCTGTCTTGTTTACATGAAAGGAGGAGAAATGGATTTGCTCATATTTTTTAAAAAGCTATTATCATGTGAATGTTCTTGTCTGACCATAGGAGTGCTAGCCTACTTTTGTCTTCCCTAAATTTGAATTGAGAATGCCTCAAGCAAAACATTGAGTGGTTTTTGTTTGACGTTCTGATTGGTATGCTTGTATGCTACCTCAATTGTATCTAGTAAAAGAGAAAGAGAAGATAAGACATTTATTGTGAATTTATTAGTAATTCAAAAAAAGTAGGAAAACAGTGGAAGTTATAAATAGCTCTGACTCTTTAAGTTATAGTAAATAAAGTTTAGAATAGAGCAAAAATTTGGTGTGCAAATAAACACGGTGATTGTCCAATATTTCAGTTATGGTTGATTAGCCTTAAGATTTTGGTATTGTAATTATAGAAACATACGTATTCAAAACTCTCTGCATTCCTTTTTCCCTTATGTCACCCATTTAAGACCTTATGAAAATGCACACATCTCCATCCCTATAGTGCTAAAAAAAAAAGGCTATTCCAACTTCCCTCTTAAATTTCTGGAGTTCAGCACCATGCCCTGAACATGGAGCTATTCCACTGTATAAATCACTTGCTGTCTCAAGGAAGGCACTTCCGGCGCGAGACAGCAACTATATTGTATTCCAATGTTATGGCTCAAAATTGCACAAGGACAGAGTTCATTAAAAGTTGCAACATGCTACTAAAAACATTCTTTTAAAGAAATTTTGAAAAAATAAATAAATAACCATGTTGCGAACTGTTGTGCGTCACTATGCAGTTTAAGGGTATCAGCATATCCAGAGCTCCTAATGCAAAAAAGTAATGAAGCACACATTTTATCATTTCATAAGACACAGGAGGTAAAAAGTGTCAATGTAAATCACCAGTCACGAACATATTTTGTAGAAAAACAGTTCATCTGCCAGACCCGTTTTCACTTGTATGTCTTCCTTAGTCATATAAACTCTATTCAAGCAGAGTAATTTTTTTAAAATAAATATCAGTCTGAAGGAGCAGGCAGAAATTCACCAGGTACTAGAACACTTCAGAATTCCCCCATGTGTACTTTTTCCACCCTTAAGGGCTACTCTTTTTGAAAATACCTTCCTGTGGCTTCAGTTTTCTTAGGTAAGTGCCTGATATATTGTCATAATTAAAGTTTCCTTATAAATAAGAAATGTAGAATAGATTGAAGGGGTGGGGATGTATGTTACCATGAATTTTCTCAGGGCAACAGAAATTCAGAGATTTGGTTGCATTCAAAAGCTACAGTCTCCCAGTTAGGTTTTGCTGAAAATGTGTTGGTGATGAGAACTGGCAGCTTTATCCAGGGCCATGCAAAGCTGGTAACAGACCCAGGCCAGATGGGAAATGAAGGCCCCATTTCAATAATCCTTACCAATGGGTCCCGCCTTTGCCTCTTAACAGGGGAACTTGGAAGTAGGCCCCTCAAAATTGTAGGCTCATGCCAGCTAGGCCACCCACCCCACCTCTGCCCTGGCTTTATCAGTTTATGTAAATGATAAAATATGCACATTACTTCAGCATCAAAAAAGCTGCAATTCGAGTTGTTTCAGCCCACGTGATAGGTAACTATTGGTACAGGTTTTTAAAATGGATGTTTTCAGAGTTTAATGTGACTTAATAAGCCTGTTCTGTAGCCCATATCACAAGTGTGGAATTGTTTTGTTGGGGTGTATTTCCCTGAAATATTTTGTTCATGTTGTTCTAGTGCATGATAACTATTCCACTAAACTGGTTTCCCCAATGAAAAGTTATCTTTGGATACTGAATTGTCCATGGTTGGGCTTCTGATGCCCGAGCACTAAAAAAGCCTTCTTCCCTCTTTAAAAAGGGCCTAATAGCACAGATCTGGGAAGCAGAGAAGGGCATTGTCCACTAGGATCCAAATGTAAATCAACTGGATGAGGTTCCTTCAGGCTCTGGGCCAGGACTGGGTAGCTTTGGATCAGAGTACACAAAGACCAGCTTCCCCCACATCGCAGTGTCTACCTGGAACCCATCGTCAGGCACCGGCTCCACAAGGAACTCCAAGCGGCAGGAAGACTCAGAAAGGGCGCCAGGCACGGTCAGCTCAGTCACCCGGTACTGGGGGGCATACGCCACCCCGATTGGGAGCAGGCGAGGTTCGGGACCACTGCCGCACGAGCCCCTGCGGTAGTGAACGCGGAAGCAGGTGGCCTTGCTGGGAGGATAGGTCCAGCGCAAAGTGAGGCTGAGGGAGAGCTCTCCAGCTGAAAGTCGTTGCCAACGGACATGGGCAACTTCTAAAGGCGACACTGGGATGGCAGCATCAGCGGATGGCAGCGGGCGCAAAGCAGTGGCATCCAGCACCTGTGAAGGAACACGCACAGGACAGACATAAAAACAGAGGTATGGGCCCCCCAAAGAAACAGGAGTGCGATGAAGGGAAATGGGTGAAGAGAGGCCTCTCCCACCTTATAAAAACCAGGCTGAATTGGGGCCACCAAGAATGCCAAGGACAAGGCAACCATCTGCCCAGGGATCAGGGGTAGCAAGAAGTTCTGGCCTGATCTTAGCAATCTTTGATTGCAAGGCCAGAACTGGTAAGAAAGAAACTGCGTCATCAAGACCACCTGGCCTGCTGTGGCAAAGCCTTGCAGCTGCAAAGGATAGATAGTATGTGAATCCGCAAGGGAGGGAGGAGGAGAACTCGCCAGAGAAACTTGGTTAAGAGAGTAGAAGGTGCCAACTTTCAAAAACAGGAGGATGTTTGCATTGCCTTCAGGCAGCCCCTGTGGGCATGGGGTAACAGTTTCCCAATCCCTGTTTTATGTCATAGCACCTTACTTAAAGAACAAGGGACAAAGACCTCCCTCCTTTCGGGCTTAGCAGGGCTGTGAGAGGCCCACAGAGAACCCAGCACTCTGGCAGCAGCCAATGGGGAAGCCGGCTGACCCATCCCTCCCTCCATTTCCACGAGGCTTCCCATCCTAGCCTCCACCGCTTACTCACCCAGATCCTGCCCAGGCGGCATGCAAAGGACACCTCATTCTGGCCAGAGTGGCGACGCGACACGGTCACTGAAAGTTGGTCCAGGAAGCAGTTCTGGAGCTCCAGCTCATAGCATCTGTTGAGGGGAACAGAGAGAGAGAATGTAAGCTGCCGGGGTCCTGTCAGTTTGCAGGGCACTGCAAAGCCCATCCCACACTGCCCGCAGCTCTTTGGTTCCCAGGCCCCAACACCGTCCCTGCCCGGCCCCATTATTATTTCATGCAGAGCCGTCAAAGATGGTTTACAAACCCAGAGAGTTTACAAACTACAATCCAACAAGAGGGGAAAGGCTGCCAGGCCACCACTAAAATGGTCAGTTCAAGGAGAAAGAAAGAAACAAAACAAACAAAACCCCAAGTCATGCATTCTGACAATCCCTTCTACTCACCGACTTTGCCAGTCATGTTCCCCGCCCAGTCCTGTCCCCCTAAGCAGCTGGGCAAGGTAATGGGGAGGTGTGCGGAGCAGGGAGGGTTTGTGCTTCCTTGGTTCTTCTGGGGGGCAAGAGGAGAGAAATGAGGGAGAGGCAGCGGACAGAACAGGGATCAGTCAATATCTGAAGCTATCGTTCACCCGGCCTCTGCTGCCCAACAGAGGGGGATCCACAAGCCCCCTTCCTCTGGGCAGTCAGAGTGAGAGCCCCCAAAGCAGGCCTGACGTTTCCTCACCCGACTCGCCGCTGGAGAAACAGGAACTTGACTGCCGCGTGGTGAACACCGGTGCAAAGCTCACGCCTTGGGAAGAGGCCTCGTGTTTATAAATTATGGCCAGGAACAGCCGGGGGGGTGCTGGCACCTGGAAGGAAAACAGCCTGGTGACCCCCGCCCCCCAAAGCCCCAGACAGACAGGAAGAGAGACAGAGAGAGAGGACACAGTCACGGCCAACTCTGGGCACTAGGCAGCCGCCACCTGCAAAAGGAAGGGGTTTAGGCATGCAAGGTGCAAAGGCTTCATTCTCACAGACACGCAGGAACACTGAGGATGGTAAGGGCGGATGCACAAAAGAGTTTGAGCCTTCCCCCATCACTGAGCTCACGGCTGGGCCCTGAAGATTCCAGGTCAGCCGCACTTTCTCAAATCCCCTTCTTTCCATGATGAAACAGCCCATGAAAACTCCTCTATCCCAGATGACAACATCCTGACTGTCTCAAACATTGTACTCCCTCCAAATCTGCTCCTTGCTTGGGGGAACCGAGCTCAGCCTCGCCACCACCAACCCCCAACTTGGCCAAATGCTTGTCAGGATCCCTGCAGAGGCAGGCAGGCAGTCACAGTCTCTAACTTTGCTCCACCTTTGAGAAGCAGCTCCCAGGAAAGCGGAACGTGGTCAGCGCTGGGACAGTGATGCGCCGTGACAGGGAAAAGACCTTTACAGTAGGTCTTCGTAAAGGCTTCTTAGTGGAAGCAAAGGCTGTGTAGCAGTTTCCCTGGATTAAGAAGAGAATGTGGGGAAAGCACTCAAGTTGAGAAAACAGTTAAGAGGGCAGGGGTTGGGCTGAATGATCCGCATCGCACACGCAGCCGCACGTCCACGATTCATGCCAACTGGGTACATGCAAGCCTGTCTTGCACACAGGTGCAGGCAACTGTGTTCATTACAGTGGTACGTCGGGTTAAGTACTTAATTCATTCCAGAGATCCGTTCTTAACCTGAAACTGTTCTTAACCTGAAGCACCGCTTTAGCTAATGGGGCCTCCCACTGCTGCCGCGCTGCCAGAGCACAATTTCTGTTCTCATCCTGAAGCAAAGTTCTTAACCCGAGGTACTATTTCTGGGTTAGCGGAGTCTGTAACCTGAAGCGTATGTAACCTGAAGCGTATGTAACCTGAAGCGTATGTAACCCGAGGTACCACTGCATATAGTCTGCAGGCTCTGCTCTCCTCTCCTCTGCCTGCTACCAGCTTTTTAAGGAAGTCCCTTTGCAAGAGCAGCACACACACACACACACACACCCCGATATGACTCCCGCATCCAATTAAAAAACCCTGCAGCCATCTCAACCATTGCTCACTTGGCTGTGACGTGATCTTCATTGGACGGGATGGTCCCTTCCAGCAGCAGGGAGCTGCCCCCACACCAGGCATCCTGCAGGCAGCTGCGCGTTCTCAGTTTGCCACTATTGGGATTCCAGAACAAAGCGTAAACTGGCTGGACCTCCTGAGCGCTCAGGTGGTACCAGGACTCCATCCTACTCTCCCGAAAAACCTCAGCGTACAGTGGCTGGACCTCCCGAGCACTCAGGTGGTACCAGGGCTCCATCCTACTCTCCTGAAAAAGAGAAAAAAAGCCGCTGGGAATTCAGCCTGGGCATGGCAACAAAACTGCCTTCCACCTTGAACGGGATTATTCTTGTGTTCCCTTAAGTCTCCAGAGCATATCTTTCCAACATGGCCAGGGAAAATGTATCTAAGAAGCTAGCATTACAGGTCAACGAAATCTTGCGTTCCACTGCTTCGTGCAAATTCCCATCTGGAAGCATCGGGCCTCTTACACTATTAGGAGCCTTCCTGGGCCAACTGGGAAGATAAGCCTCTTAAATACCTAATTAGCGAGCTGATTCTTTCCTTTGAAATAGTTCGGGACTTTCTTCCTGGTCCGCAAGCACTTAGGGGAGGGGGAGCATGCATTGGAAATGCTACACTTTTGCTATACTAGCCTGTCTTGTGAAAGGATCAGAAGCTTGCTTCCAAGGGGGTGTGCAAAGGAGTATGCTGTAAAATGGGGAGTTTCCCCGACACTCTGAAGCCCTGAGAAAAGCAGGGCTGAGATTGGCTGGAAGCCCCCAAAGTGGCGATGTCTTGCCTGATGCATGGCCCTTGAGGGAAGCGCTCTGTTAAGGTTTCATCGTGGCTCTCAATAGCTCCAATTAACCTCTGAAGGCGTGAGTACGTTAAAATCGAATGCCGCTGTTGAATCTTAAAAGGGTCCACAGTCCACGTTGCTTCTGTAGAAAGCTGCCTTATTCTGTATCAAGCCCTCTATGACTGGCAGCCCATATTCCAGGGTCTCGGGCAGAGTTTGCCCCCCTCACCCCCAATAACAAACATGCTTCTCAAAGACTGGCAGGGAAGAAAGTGACCAGGAGTTCGAGCGGAGGAAAGATTGGCAGGTTCTAAAAAGATCACATACACCTGCCTACCGTTTCGCCCTGGTTACAGCTGCCAATCATACCACCACCCCATCAGACACTGCTTTGAAGCAGAGGCTGGGGAATAGAAACACTATTTGGCTGCAGAAGGACTTGTTCAAGTAGAAAGAGAGCCGACCTTGGCTGGAAAGAAAACAGGAGGGCAGAGAAGCCCAGGGAGGAAAAGACCAGACCAGGTTTAAAAGGCCTGGGGGGTGGGGGTGGGGAATTCAGCTTGGAAACGAGTCACAGACTCAGCCGGCCAGCAAGAGGTGGAGGAAGCTATAGAGTTGTGTTCCTCATTCTCTGCAATTCAGGCTCCAGTGTTTTCCTGTGGGTGGAAAGGGACTTAAAGCTCAAGAGCCCTCCCGCAGAGCCCTCGACAGGAAAGACTGTGGGAAAATTAGCTCTGAAAGAGAGTGTCCCCGAAGGTTAAGAATCTGAGGCCTCTAGTCGCTGACACCTCAGGCAGATCAGCTGGGCTGGGGATACAGCCCGGTGAGCTATCCAGAAGGCCTTACTGGGTCTCCAGTCTGTATAGATCACATGCAGCAAGTTGTCGTTTCAAAGCAGAGGCTGGCGAGTCAAGCCGCAAAGGCTTAAAAGAGGCAGTTGTGCTTCTTCTGCCCAAAACTGCCCAATACTCTTACCTGCCCATTGTGGAAGTACCTCTTCCCCATCCCCAGGGAGAAAGAGGAACTGAAGGGAAGGGAGCCAATGCTGTGAGTGGGCAGCAGATCGGAGAGCAGGCCCCAGAATCTGCAAACAAGCAAGTGAGAAAGGAGTCGCGCTGAGAAGTCTTCCATGCCACTGTGCAAACCCCAAAGGAAACTCGGGACACTGCTGCACTGTTGTGGGGGCTTGTCAGAAAGACCCTCCCATAATAGGCCACAGGGGGCCTGACAATCCCAGGCAGTCAGGCAAAGTGAAGCCAAGCCAGGCAGGCCCTCCGGCAGAGTCCCCTCCCCTCCCAAAGCCCCTCCTCCTCCCTGCTGGATCTTACTTGTCCTCGTTGTTCAGAAAGTCGGTCGGGCCTAAGGTCTCATATACCCAGCCAGGTGCAAAAATGGCCGCCGAGAGGCCCTGCTCCCGAATCATGCGCAGGGACTGCAAGGACACAAGGGACGCCAAGTCACCATTTCCTCTTGTGGGGGGGCTCCGGAGTGTGGGCAGCCAAGGGGTGCTGGGAGGGTGGCAACTGCCCTGCCCCCTCCCTCTGTAACAGGGGAGCCAACCTATCCAGGGCAACAGCGGAGGCTTCACTCCGCCCACCCCAAGGCAACCACGACTGCCCTCTCCAGCTCTCAGTCACTGTGGGAAGTTCCAGCCCGGAACTGTGAGCCACAAGGGCAGCAAGCCTCCCACAAGCCCCAAAGCCTGCCTACCTTGTTTGTGTCAAAGCCGCTGCTCACCACATCCCCACGGCCGAACACGTCCACGCCCACGTAGATGTCTGCCCGGCGGTCGTCGGCCATCTCTCGCGTACGCAGCAGGTGCTCCTCCGTCCAGTTGTAGTTGGTGAAGAAACCATCACAGGCATCAAAGTAAATCCTGCATGAGCACGAGGAACAGAGGAACGTCTGGGATAGCTCAGATGGAAGAGTGCAAGGCTCTTAATCTCAGGGTTGTGGGTTCAAGCCCCACGTTGGGCAAAAGGTTCCTGCATTGCAGGGGGTTGGACCCCATGATCCTCATGGTCCCTTCCAACTCATTCTAGGACCATGAAGAGGGTCCCTTCGTGGCGTCCAGCAGGCCTAAGGCTTTACAGGCCCTTCCAGGTAGCTCTAGCTGGATGGATCCTAGCAGCCCAGGCCCAAGGGATGCTTCAGCTGTAGACCATGCACAGCTGACAAGGACCAGGGAAAATGCATTGTGAAAAATGGGGGAGAGAGAATTCCTGTCCCTTTCCAGGATACTTTCTACACTGCCTGGGGAAGGAGAGGAAAACTTGTGGCCCTTGGTTGTTGCTGGTCTGCAACTTCCATCATCCCTGTGCCCACTGACAATGCTGGCTGGGGCTGATGGGAGTTGGAGACCTGGAGATTCCCCATCTCTGCCACAGCACTAGAGACAAACCCCAAAAGGATACAGCCCCCTGAGTCAAGTTTGGTCTTCCAGCTAGATGGGATTTAGCAGGCATGATGTTTCCCTTGCTCAGCAATGCCTGTCGATCTCTCGCATCTTACCATTCGCTGAGGCCCATGCTTGGTTTTCTCGTTCTCTGTTACAATGTACTAGTGTGGTGTGTTTCTCAAACCTGGGTCCCCCGCAGTTGTTGGACTACAACTCCCATCATCCCTGACTGCTTGTCCTGTTAGGTAGGGATGATGGGAGTTGTAGTTGCAAGAACAGTTGGGGGCCCACATTTGAGAAACATTGCACTAGTGCATTGCAGCTCTTGGTTACAGTAGATCTTGGCTA
The DNA here is from genome assembly GCF_965153285.1 of Podarcis tiliguerta. NCBI lineage: Eukaryota > Metazoa > Chordata > Lepidosauria > Squamata > Lacertidae > Podarcis > Podarcis tiliguerta. The sequence continues at coordinate 92,477,384 of NC_139535.1, read as the reverse complement.
TTTTGTACCACACACAAGCTCCCCTCGGCAGGCCAAGTGTATCAGGGAGATGCTGCAGGGCAGGGGGCAGAGATTCTGTGGGGCTACCCTCAGGTTCAGATGTGCTGCCCTTCTTCCTCTGGCCCCCAGGGCAAGACCCACTGCCTGTAGAACAGGGAGGGGCATCACTCACCGGTTCTTCTCGTTCAGCTCGTTCTGCCACTTGAGCTCCCCGTTCTGCAGGACGCTGTCATACCACACCACCTGCCCTCCCGGCACAGCTCTGTGCACCTGGGCCGTCAGATAGCGCAAGAAGTGGACCAAGTTACGCGCTGCCGACACCTGCCATGAAAGAATTGCACCAATCAGCCAGCGCGACAGGTCCTTGGGAGGCCGTTGGTCCATCATTCAGCATGCCAAGTGATGTTATATGCATGCTGCCCAAAGCCAGGGAGACTGACACACCTCAGTTTGGGAAATATATATTTTCCAGGGGACAGGCAGCTGGGTACCAGCAGATACACAGAATTCATCAGAGGCCCAGAGTGGGGATGGAAAAGGAAGACTGGGAAAGGAGTGTTGGAGGAGAGGCCCCAGGAAATTTATGAAAGGGACAGGGGAGGAGAAATGACAAGGCAAGGAAGGTAAGAAGAGAACTGGAGAGAGGAAAGATGTTGGGGGGACAACTCTAAGGGGTGAGCCAGTAGGGCAACAGTGTGGACTAGCATGGGCAGGTAAAGGGAATCGCTGTGCTATAAGTAATTTGGGGAACAGGCAGCAGGGCTGGGCAATATAGCATCCAAAACCAGTTTGAAGTCCATATTGCGATATCAGTTTCATAATTTTTGACCTGGCGAGACATCACGAATCATGATGTGTATGCTATACGAAAATCACAATGTGGGGGGAAACCATGAAGCCAGCCAATGGCTATGCATAGCTCCATCCTTATTTCAGACATCATAATATATCAGTATATCATGATGTTCAGTGGGTGAAATATCAGGGGGTTGAAAACTAGGCATCGCCCAGCCCTAGCAGGCAGGCATAAAAATAGGAAAGGGGTTCTGCGACGTAAAGGGGGTTTTCAAGCCCTAGGGATAAGGGGCCTACCAGCCAGTCTCTGAAGGTAAGAGGCCACCTGGGGTTCTGAGGATCCTAGGGACCTAAAGGAAGAAATTCTGACGTGGGGATACATATCACAGCTGCATTGTGATACTGAGCATATCCCTAGGTATAGCCCCTTCTCCCCCTGAGCAATGCCAGGGACTTTAAGGAACACACATGCGGCCTGTGTATGGATGAACCCTAACTCCCCTCCTAGGCCAAGGTTGACAGGGGAGGGGAAATGTTGCTTGCTTACACTCAGAGGGTTCTCAATGTTGACCAGCCAACCATCAAAACGATAGAACTGCGCAATCGCAGCCAGCTGATCAGCCACGGCGCGGTACGCTTCCTCGCTTGCCAAGAAGGACTCACACATCTTTGCACCGTCTCCCGACTCTGTGATGAAGGTCCCTACAGGTAGGGAAGGAAACGCAAGGAAGAAACGGAGCGGCTTGTCTCCTGGACCATCCAAAACCTCTGTGCATCAGGAGAAGCGCAGAATCCTGGAGTTGGAAGGGTCCCGCGGGTCATCTAGCCCAACCCCCTGCAACACAAGAATTCTGCCCGCAGCCATCCCTGGGTAGGTGCAAACCACCAACCTTCTGGTTAACAGCCAAGCGCAGTGAGCCACTGTGCCACAGGAAGGCTTAAGAGCTGAGCCCTGAGGAACCTCCAGGGGGGAAAGAGGAATACCCAAAATACAAGCAATGTCAGAGGAGTCGGCAATTGCCTGTGCTTTGAAGCACGGCTATAAAGAGTGGAACAGCAACAGCAGCTGTTTGCAAAAACTCCCTGCATCTCCCAGAAAGCAGAGTGCTGTGGGAGATTAGCAGGAATGGAGGCTGTGGGTGGCCCCAGACTTTCAACAGCAGAGAACCTACGGCCCTGCAGAAGTTGTGGGACTCCAATTCCCATCAGCCCTAGAAAGCATGGCCAACGTTTCAGGGATGATGGGAGCTGGAATCCAGCAACAACATCTGCAGGGCCACAAGTTATCCACCCCTGATAAGTTGCAGCATGCGTCAAGAATGCAACTGATAGGAGGAAAGAAGTACCACCCACGGCAACTCCTGCCTCTTGCAACTCAGCAAAGGGGTGGAGTAAGGAAAGGACGACTTAGAGAGTGAGGCCCTCCCTCCCACAGGCCCCAAACACTATGTGTATCATATGCTCCAGGGGATGGCCCAGCGAAGATCACCTAGCATGAGGACTCCATTGCGGTGAGCGGCATTAGTCCAGACCACAGGTGGGATGGTAACGTTGCGATGACTGAAGTAAACAAATATGTCAATGTAGCACCAGTGGTAGAAGACAAAGGGGTCATCCACCGATGCGCCTTGGATGAACCTGCCAGAAGTAAGAGGAGAGAGCGAGAGAGCGCGCATTATACCCAACAGGGTACAATTAGACTCAGCATGGCAGATCTCATACAAAGTAGGTATGAATCATATTTCAGGTCCTATAATCTTGCTCAGAGGAACTAAACCAGTCCAAGCTGTTGCGATTTCCTGAAGCTAGGGTGGCCCAGCCACCACCCTCCCTCAAGAGAATCCAACAAGAAGTGAAATTCCCCTGGTTGCTTGCAGAAACCAGATCTACTTCCCTGATCTCTTTCCCTGCTCTTAATTTTGCACATTCTTAACCCACTGTAACTGGAGTGCAGGAAGGACTGAAAACACCACCCTGGTGGATGACCTCTGCCAGGAAGTGGACCTGGCTAGTATGACTGAACCTCTTAGTGACAGCGATATCCTTCTATGCTACGGTCGCGATCAGGATTGGTGGTGCTGCCTTTGTGGAAGAGTCCAAAGCACCCCTATATAAACATACTGCCAATGTTAACACATAGTTTGGGTCTGTGAACCAAGAAGCTAGCAGCTGAAATCTCATCTCACCTCTTCTTCTACTCTGCATGCACCACCTTCAATGCAGTGGTAATAATAAAGGTCATACATGGCCAATGTAGGGATCAATGAGCTAATGCAGTAGTTTCCAAACTTATTTCCCCCCGGATCACTTGAAAATATCTGAGGGTCTTGGTGGACCACTTAAATTGAATTTTCTGCCTGTTGTAACAATTGTAATGCACTGTGCTAGGTGCTAAATGATTTTTAATTGTATTTTTACAGACCAACTGCAGACCACCTGAATGAAGTTTGGGGACCCAGTTCAGGGGGCATTCAGTGCTAATCCTACTCAGAGCAGGATTAACTCTGTACGTGGGGCCACCCCCATCGTTCAGCCCAGACACTGAGATCCAGCACCGAGGGCCTTCTGGGGTTCCCTCATTGCGAGAAGTGAGGTTACAGGGAACCAGACAGAGGGCCTTCTCGGTAGGGGTACCCGCCCTGTGGAACACCCTCCCTTCAGATGTGAAGGAAATAAGCAGCTATCTTCTCTTTAAAAGACATCTGAAGGCAGCCCTGTTTAGGGAAGTTTTTAATATTTAATGCTGTTTTGTTTTTAACACTTGATTGGAAGCCGCCCAGAGTGGCTGGGGAAACTCAGCCAGATGAGCGGGGTATAAATAAATTATTATTATTATTATTATTATTATTATTATTATTATTATTATTATTATATTACTAGCACTTACGGACCTTGACATAGCTTTGGTCACAAATCCCAGTGATCAAATTCAGAGACTTCTGGTGGAGGTTTTTCTGAGCATTAGCAAGGAGGCATGAGGCCTTGTTGCCAAATTCATAGGATGAGCTATGCAAATAAGCAAGGGCCTTGCAGTTGCAATCAGTTTCTAGCAGTTGCTGCTTTGCCCATGTTGTTTTTAGTGCCTCTAAGGAGCTGGCTGATCCCATATGTCAATATTCAGCATCTGTTGCTTTAAGACCAAAGACACCACCCTCTGGTGCTGTTATCTTTTGCACCAATACGCTCCCCTATCGCAATGTCCACAGAGCATAGACTTCATCGTGTCCCCCAGCATGGGGTACTTATATCCAGGCTGACAAAATAACATTTTAAAGCTTGTTTTAAACATAATTAACAGGGGGGGGCATTTATTTCAATGGGTTTACTCTGAGTAGGACTTGGTTGCACGCAACCCCAAGTATGTGAAACATTTTAAACATCCAAAGTGTGATTTAGAACTAATATTGGTACAAGTTAATCACTCTTCAGATCCATGTGGCTGCAACCAAGGCAAACTCAGCCAAGACCAGATTGAGCCAATTCTGGTTAGTTTGGCAAAAAGAGAATTATTGTTTCTGAATCTGGAAGCTCTCCCCTTTCAGCATCTGCCCCAGTTCCAACCTGTCTTCCAGGTAACCTCCCTTCATATCATGGCACACCAGCGTGCGGGGCCTACGGCTGTTGAAAGGAGGCTCATGCTTGGCCAGTGGCTCTGTGGACACGTTGAAAGCATCATCACTAGTGGGCTTCCAGGAGAGCAGCTCTTCCAAGCCAGAGAGGTAGAAGCTGATTGGCTCAGTGGTCTTTGTGTCGTACTGCCTAGCTGGGAGGAATAAAGGCAGACTGTGAATACCTACAATCGCAGAGTGGTGATAATCATGGCTCTTCACCCAACACCAAGTCTTACCAGGGAGAGGACTGGGGGCGAAATTGACCACCCGGTGGAGAACGGATGTTCTTTGGCTCTCCATATCCAACTGCAAGCTGAAAATAAGAAAAAAGGAATGAGAGAAAAAACAACAATCCTATTTGGGAACCCTCTATTCTGTGCCCCTTCCCCTGCCATCCAAAAAGCCCACTGTACTGAGGAAGGACTTCTTAAAAGAAGCCAGGCGTACATATTTATATACACACATTTACAAATGCATTTTTAAAAGGAACAAATAATGTATGCTTGGCTGCAAAATAAATCCGTACAAAAAAGACACATAAAACCAAACATAATAAGGCCAGGAATTCAAAGCAGTAAATTAAAATAAGTCTAACAAAGTCAAGGTTCCTTTGTTGTTGGGACCATCCTGGTCACTTCAACCGAAAAGGAAATAAAAGTATTCTCTGCTTACTGTACAGAATATGCAGAGGTACACCATTAAAATACAGCAATAACAACAAGTTTAGCACAAGAAACCTAGGTATCATAGAACCTTAGAAGCCTGAGAAAACAAGGATATCTGACCCTGAAAAGACAGCAGTGTAGGCACCAAGAAAGCATCTCTGGGAGGAAATTCCATGGAGAGGGTGCCACCACTAAGAAGGCCCTCTCCCAGGCTGCCACCCAGCTCACTTCAAGCAATGGAGGACTTCTCTCAATGATCTCAACACACAGCCAAGCTGATGTCAGAACAGGCATTCCTCCAGGAACACAGATCCCATACCATAAAGGACTTTAAGACGTAAGCATCGACACTTTGAATTGTGCTGAGAAATGGACTGGTAACATATGCCATCACATGGATGGGAGTCCTGGGGCCCTCCAGATGTTGTCAGACTCCAACTCCACCATCCCCAGCTATGACAGTTGGGGTCCATCATCTGGAGTTACCCAACCCTGCCCTGGCAGCTTCAGGTTTCCTTTTCTAGCCTAAGGACTGGGCACAATCCACAGGAGGAACACTGGCCAACCAGCACTCCAGCTGGTGTTTCTGCACAGCCCCAACCTCACCACCACCCTGTCCCACCCCATCCAGGCTAGCTGCAAGGATGCTGGCATCCAGAAGGGCAGCTCCATCCCACTGCTCCAGCCATAACTGACACCTGTGGCCATGCATGCCCAGGAGGAATTGGAAACATAAGCAGTGATCTGCTGGGCATTTGTAGCGCCTAAAGAACATGGTGGAGGGGTGGCACCAGACTGCAAAGTAATAACAAACAAAAGGTGAGAGATACAAGTTGATTATGCAAGCCTAATGTCTGCCCAGCCCTGATCTTTTAACCATTTTGAAGGGCTGGTGGCCATCCCATTTTTTGAGTGATGTTCTGTTCAAGGGGGTGGCTTTGAAAAGTTGGGAGCTGCGGGCTTCTCTTCTTTCAGAGCCTGGAAGAGGTTTACCCAAGTGAAAAAAGCCCAATGACAAGTTTGTTGCCATCAAAAGGAGACAAGAGAAGTATTGACATTGTGATAAACCAACCAGCAGTTGGCTAGGAAATGCAGCTCTTTGTCACTAGGCAGGGCTGCAGCATCAAACCTATTTCCAGACCTGGGATATTATGGCTGCAATCCTATACGGACTAACTTGGGAGCAAGTCCCATGAACTCAATGGAACTTTATGAGTGATGCAAGCGCACACACAGAGACAGAGAGAGAGAGAGAGAGAGATTCTCCAGTTCATTTTCCTGGTTGATCTACTTTGAATGAGTCAGTTTGGAGGCGGCAGCTCTGATACTCCCAGTGCTGGAGGGCAAGGCATTGCTGGTACAAGTGCAGCATCCTGCCAAACAAGTGCTCCTTCCCTACCATATCAGATCCCAGGTTCCTATGAAGACTGTGAGCTAAGCCCTGCTGGATCAGCTCAATGGCCCATCGAGTCCATCCTCCTGTTCTCAGATGCTCACAGGGAACCTGCAAGCGCAAGCCTGAGCAGAACGGCTCTTCCCAGCAATGGACAATTCGGAGGCATACTGTCTCCAGTAGCCTTCCTAGGCAATCCAATCAGATGGGCTGGGTACAAATAATTAAAAATATATATATATTTATTTCTGGCTAGCAGCCACTGACAGCCTTTTCCTCCATAAACTTGCAATTCAATTAAGAACAAGGTGAGCTACTGTCCGGCCTAGAACTGAGCTTCTGCAGCTCTAGGAAACTTAGGGAACTTCCCAATGACAATGTTTTGAGGAAACCATGCAGGACAGGCACAGCTTTCGCTTGCATTGCACCCAAGTTTATCACCTTCCAGGACCGCTTTGCATCCCCAGCCACAAGCTGCCCACCAACAGTAACAGCAGCAGCATCTTCACCAGGGTGGGGAGCCTTCAAGCTTGTGGGTAGTTGTTGGGTTCAAGTTTCGGGTTTTTTTACTAGAACCCCAAAGGTCCCCCAAGCCTTCCCCTCACCACCGAAGAAGCCCCGTCCCTTCTTGCACGGGCTGCAAGTTCTCTTCCAGAAGAGGCTGGGACTCTGAGGGAGCGCACGGGCCTGTTGTGCAGCCCAGGCTCCTGCTTCTCGCAATGGTCAGCCGGGAGCTTCTCTGACAGAAGTCCGGCTTGGGGGCGGGGGGCGACACAGGCCCTCCTGGCTTTTACTCGGAAAGGGAGGCAGCTGCCTGCGCGCCTGAAGCGGGGAAGCAGAGGCTCCGGCGGTTGCCCCCCTTTGCAAACAGGCAGCCTCCCCACCAGCAACCCCTGCCCCTCGCGGCGACGGCTCCCAGGACGCGCCTTACCCCAGCCCGGGCCTGAAGCGCCCCTTGGCCGGCCTCGGTTCCTCTGAACCTCCATGGCTCTCGTCGTCGGCTCGCTTGGCTCCTCTCCTCCCTCCTCCGTCCTGCTCCCTTCCCTCCATCTCCCTCTCTGTCTCTCTCTCTCTGCGCCTTCCTCCTACGTCCCCCGTCACATGGAGGCAGAGGGCGGCCGGGATCCGGCCAATCCCCGCAGCAGATCCAGCCGCTGCAACTCCCTGCCACCAGGCGCCCGGGCAGCCCCGGCATCGGGCGGGCAGCCCCGTCTGCGGAGCGGGAGGAGGCAGCGCATCCGCGGTGGGAGGGAGTCTGCCAGGGTCGCCGGCGGCGCCTGGGCTTTCCCGGCCTGCGCTGGTAAAGAAAGTCGACGGAAGTGCTTCTCGGGGCTGGTGCTTCCCACCCACCCGCTAGAAGCCACGCCTTTGGCGCGAAAGTTCCCTTGAGACTAGCTGTGGCGTGTGAAGAGTCGGAAAGGGGAACGCGCTCTGCACATTCTCAGAGGCGCTGTCTTCCGCTTCGCAAAACATTTTCAGGGACTGAAGAGTGAGCGTTTTTCCTAACGCGCGGGAGGCGAGGAGAGAGAGCCAGTGGTTTCAACATAACTCTCTGCTTCCAGACTTTCCATCCAGGTGTGCTTCCTACAGTTCAATAGATAAATTGACCACAAACTTCCCACCCTTTCCTCGAGCACCCAGCCAGCAGGTCTCGCTCATGGTCCGTCCGCGACAGGTAGCCGAACCTCGTTCCTTCACCATCGCTTTTACAGGTAATCTGACCCATGCGGCGTTGTGTTTTGCGACAGTTAACTGAAGAAAATACTGTAATCCCAGAAGCTCAGAACAGCAGGATCAACTTTATATACATCCATGCACAGGGATACACACTGTACATTCCCCCTTGATAGATTTAGCAGGGTGTTGGATACCTGCACCCTCCTCAACAACCCTTTGGCATCCACCACCACAACAAAACCTGGTTTTGTAGGTTCCTTGAAAGAAGTCAAATATGTGGAAAACAAAAACAACCGTAAGACAGAATCTCCCTGCTAATTGGCAGGCAAAAACAGCAATGTGTCAGGAGCCAAAACAATATACAGTACATTGGACAGGGGAGAATTAAATTACCTGTAAGTTATACTGTGGCAGTTTGCTTACCCAGAAATATCCTGTTAGGGGACTACTTGGTTATGGCTGGGGCAACCCAGCCAGATGGGTGGGGAATTGTTGTTATTGTAATAATAATAGAAGCAAATGTGGTGTGATTTTGGGGGTGGGGGTACACAACTGAGATGCTTTTTCTTCTAAATTGAGGAGGGCAACCAAAATGGTCAAAGGCCTGGAAATGATGCCTTATGAGGAACGGCTAAGGGAGCTGGGCATGTTTAGCCTGGAGAAGAGGAGGTTAAGGGGTGATATGATAGCCATGTTCAAATATATCAAAGGATGTCACATAGAGGAGGGAGAAAGGTTGTTTTCTGCTGCTCCAGAGAAGCGGACATGGAGCAATGGATCCAAACTACAAGAAAGAAGATTCCACCTAAACATTAGGAAGAACTTCCTGACAGTGGGAGCTGTTTGACAGTGGAATTTGCTGCCAAGGAGTGTGGTGGAGTCTCCTTCTTTGGAGGTCTTTAAGCAGAGGCTTGACAACCATATGTCAGGAGTGCTCTGATGGTGTTTCCTGCTTAGCAGGGGGTTGGACTCGATGGCCCTTGTGGTCTCTTCGAACTCTATGATTCTATGAGGAACATGGGAAAGTGAAAGAAAGGTATTTCTTTGCTATCACATGGTGAAAGTGATGGACAGCAGCAGCATGCAAGGCCAAGGAGTTTGGGGGAGGGGGCTCTGGGTGCCCTGTGGTTGGACTGTTATTCACTGTTACTGTGGTGCCTCAAGTTAAGAACTCAATGCGTTCCGGAGGTCCATTCTTAACCTGAAACTGTTCTTAACCTGAGGTACCACTTTAGCTAATGGGGCCTCCCGCTACTGCCGCGCGATTTCTGTTCTCATCCTGAAGCAAAGTTCTTAACCCGAGGTACCATTTCTGGGTTAGCAGAGTCTGCAACCTGAAGCGTCTGTAACCTGAGGTACCACTGTATTACCTCACTCCTGGCTGTGTCATTCTAACGTTCTGTTCCTAGCACTGTTGATTTCAGTGTCAGTTTATCCTACAAACCGTCTTCTGCATACTGCCATTCTATTGTCATTCCATTCTGAACACTATCATTCAGATTTAATTCTTCTCCAGATAGGGGTTTTTTTCCAGGCTGGGAATTGTCATTTCACAGTTATTTCCACCTCTGAAGACATTCCATTGTTCTTATTTGGACACCGCCCCCCCCCCACCGCCCCGCTTTGAGGACTGTCATTCTGTTCTGAGCAATTAATCTCATCATCCACCCTTGTGACCCTAAAGCTGTTATGTTCCGTAAAGACCCTTATTTTTTTGTGTATGTGTTTCTTCTCGTACCTCCTAGCACTTTTATACCGCTTCTAGTTTTCACGTTTCCCTTTTATGCTCAGATGTCTGTCCCTCTAATAATTCTGCTTCCCCTTTTGGTACAGGATGGTGAAACCTTTTTCAAAAGTACTGCAATGTACTTTCAAAGAGTCCTTAACAAACACATCCTCTTTTACCCTGGAAATGGTGGGGAGGTCACCCTGTAAGCCAACTTAAAGGGGCTTGGCAGAGCCCCTGCTTTCCCACCGAAACTGAATCTACCCTAAAATATTCCAGCAGTTTAGCAGCTGCCACAATTTTCTGAATTACGGTAACTGGTGCTGGAAGTCTCCTGGAGGGGAGAGATCTGACTGAGATGCCTGAGCCACTGTTCTCCTATCTGCCCTCCCAACTCTGCTGCTCACTGCCTTTCTGTAGCATCATTCATGCAACTAAATCTCAAGACTCTATGCCTCCTTCAGTCATGTATTATTTTCTTTCTTTTTGACACTTCAGATGGTCCTTAACATATCTCATTCTTGTCTGCCACCTTGTGAGGCCTATGCTGGTAAAGGCAGCCTGTACACAGTGGTGTAGCGTGGGTTGTCAGCACCCAGGGCAAGGCAAGTATTTTGCACCCCCTAACCCGTGGATTTGCGCCCCCTAACCCTAACCCCCAGATGTTGCGCCCGGTGCGGCCGGCCCCCCCTGCACCCCCCACGCTACGCCACTGCCTGTACATACTTCTGTTTGTTTATTTAAAGTATTAGGACAGGACAGAACATTACAGCAGTGGTTTAGCATGGGTTGGCAGCACCTGGAGCCACGCAGAAGGGGTGAGTGGAAGGGAGTGAAACAGATGGAGTACACATGTGCATTCATCTGCCTAATGGACCCAGGAGATTGCAGCCATAGAGATAAGAAAAGAAAAGTCATTCCGTTGTCTGGAGAGGTCACTTCCTGGTTCACATGGAAATGCCGTTTTCAACGGAGTCCAGTGGCAGAAGCATTCCAGCACAAGATGTTGAAACTAACAATTTTGCACCCAGGGCAACTGCCCCACGCTATGCTACCGCATTGCAGTCAACTTAATTTTAAAAGTATGCTATTTTGATTAAGACTTGTACATTTATAGCATCTACATTTATAGCAGCTACTTTCTCACTTGCTATAGAACTGCATTCCCCAACTAGAGGTCCTCAGGATGCATTAGACTACAACTCCCATCCGCCCCAGCCAGCATGTGCTGATGGGAGCTTTCGTCTGAAGCATCTGGAGGCCTCCAGGGTGGTCAAGGCTCCTGTTCTAAGACACCAGTTCTAGGAAATCACAGTTAATCCAGTCAAAAGATCTCCCTCTGTCTTCCTAGTAGAGGCACAGCATAGACTTCAAAAAGTGTTGCAACTTGGCTCCAGCTGAAAACTGAGGGACTTGATAAGTAAAAAATATAGGTTCTCTGTTGACAGGAACTTGCTTATGAAACTGACGCAACAGCCTAACCTCTGTACTTCTGGAGAATAGGCTTTGAGAAACACAAGATGAAACATCTTACTCCACAAAGGAAGGAAGGAAGGAAGGAAGGAAGACTGAAAGACCCAAAGAAAGAAAGAAAGAAAGAGAATTGCCTCATTTGTGTATAAGATTTCTTATCTGCCCTTTACCATAAGGTACCAGGGCAGGCTACAGCGATATGCAGTTATAAAAACAGATGAAACTATTACCAGCATAAAACCGTTCCAGGTTGAGCAGAACAATATCAATTCAATTCAGCAAAAAAGGTGGGTCCTACAGAACAGAACACCTTAGTGGTTCAAAGGCAAGGGTAAAGAAGCACATCTTAAGCGCCCACTGAAAACTGTATCATTAGATGCCAGGTGTACGTCTGTGAGGAGGGAGTTCCACAGTTTGGGGGCTGCTACAGAACTCCCTCTCCGCCATTCCCTGCATTTCAGAGGGGGGTGGGACTACCAAGGGAGCTGCTTCTGCCACCCAGACAGAGTCAAATATTCAGACTGACAAATAGATGTGCCTTTCTCACCTAACTTTCCCACTCCCTGGGTCTTACACCTCTTGTTTGGCTTCATTCCCCATTGCTCAACTGTTGATTCAGATAGCTTTCTGTCATTGGTTTCAGTTCCTGCTTGGGCAATGCTTGCATTTGTTTCGCCAAATAGCAAAGTCTGGTTTTCCCAGTAGTGATGTATGGAAGTGAGAGCTGGACCATAAAGAAGGCTGATCGCTGAAGAATTGATGCTTTTGAATTATGGTGCTGGAGGAGACTCAGGAAGATCAAACCTATCCATTCTTAAGGAAATCAGCCCTGAGTGCTCACTGGAAGGACAGATCCTGAAGCTGAGGCTCCAATACTTTGGCCACCTCATGAGAAGACTTCCTGGAAAAGACCCGGAAGCTGGGAAAGTTTGAGGGCACAAGGAGAAGAGGACGAGATGGTTGGAAAGTGTTCTCGAAGCTGCTAACATGAGTTTGACCAAGCTGCGGGAGGCAGTGGAAGACAAGAGTGCCTGGTGTGCTCTGGTCCATAGGGTCTGGTCCATGGAGTCACAAAGAGTTGGACACGACTAAATGACTAAACAACAACAAACCCTGTAGATGGCCTACCTTCTTTGCCCTGTGAGCTTATGCTTTGAAGGGCCATGGCTAGTTTCCATGCAAAAGATGCCAGGTCTACTCTGCATCTCCTAGTGGAAAGGAGAGAGGTCCTGGTCTGAAACTGCAGAGAACTGCTGCTAGTCAGTGTAGGCAAAGGTCTGACCCAGTCCAAGGCAGCTTCCCTCTGTATAGGAGAACCCAGGGCTGCTTCCTTCTCTCTGACAGGTCCTCTCCCAAAGACTCTCCTCATGTCAACATTTAGAACTGGGTTGGTGCAAACTGATCTCAGACCCTGACTTGTTCCTCTACAACTAACAACCCGAGCATGGTCCCTTTCCCAGAAAATGGATCCTTTCTTCTCCTGAATTCTACCTTTAAGCATATTCAGCAGGTTGCAAAGAGGATCGCTACACCTCCTTCAATGTGTCCCAATGAGAGTTACAGGACACCCCTTCTTGGCCCTCCATCCCTTTGGCCCTTTACCTCTTGGTTGCTGATTTTGCCGGTCACAGACAGAGGCTTCTCAACTGCTGCCACCGCAACACCTCCTCACCTCAATGCCACCCATGGCTAATGCCACTTTAATAAAACATGTGGGCAGAGGGGAGGGTTGGAGGGAGGAGCCGGCTGCACAGCTCTTGTTCTTTCCAAACCTTAAACCTTAAACTCTGTGCCTTGCTTTACCTCCACCTGCCACAGGGACAGAAGCTAATTTAGAATAAGAGAGCATCTCCAGTCTGCTAATGTGATTTGTCTATGTAAAGCTTGTATGCAAGCTTCTTTGTAAAGTTGCTTCTCTCATAGGCTATGATTTTTGAGCCTTGCTATATCCTGAGCCTGCCCTGGTTTCTGTTCATTGCACTATGCCATGGATGCAAGCTCAGTCCTGTCGTTGGAAGCTGGCTGCAGAGCAAGGAGCCCTGATGCTCAGTCAACGCTCTGGGCTTGTCCTAGTCCCGAGGTTGAGATCGCAGCAAGCAAAAGAGAGTGATTAACCGAGAAGGGTGTTACGGTGCCCCATGGAACTGCTGTCCATGAGGCATAATATAAGCCTTGTCATGCGCTAAAATGCTCACTTCATAACTCAGCCATTTGGGGGCTGGCCTGTGGAGAGCTGGGGCTGATGGTCTCCTGCACCGCACAACACCTGGTCAGTAGGGTGTAGTTCCCACCTGCTCCTTCAGCAGAGAAAGTGCACAGATACCTTCACCCTGGCTCTTCCTTATTGCCAACCCTAGCAGGCAACGCTTGAGCCTGTTTTTCCTCAGATCCCCACGTAACTCCCTGGAACATGGACTGATGGTGCCATGTAAAACTACAGATTTTGCTCATGGGAAATGAGTCAGGGCAGTCATGTTTGCACGATTTGGGAGCTGCCCCAGACAGAAATTGGGGAGCAACTGCTACAAACAAAGTGATGTTGTGTTCATCAACACTTTGCATGTAATCACTACGGCTGCCCGACGTCTGGAGCTGGGAAGGAGTTATTAAAAGACTTAAGTAAAGCTGAGAAGATTCCTCTTCTTGACACGCAGTTTATAGTTATTGTCTTTCTATGGGCTGCAGATGCCTCTGGGCTGGTTCTTTCAGAAGCAAACGACTGTATTTTCTTACAATTGCTTCCCAGGAGGCCACTCAAGACAACTGAAGTTTTTATCATTATGCAGCCTGCTTGGGCTATGATTAGTTCGATCAGCTTAGGCATGTTTTTCCCATACCACCAGAACTGGTTGGATCTGGGGAAGTAATAACGTTGATGTCACCAAATGCAGTGGAATATAGGACTCGTCATCCAATAAAATCATGCCATCCTTTTCCTGAAAACTCTTCTTGCAGGCAAATATTGCACAAGTGACTGTACAAATGCTACTCAAAACTACCAAGCTACTCAGGCTGTTGTTGTTTTTTAAGGGATACAGTATTAAGTTCTGGGTAGCTTGTGCACTCTGCCTTCTCTTAGTGACAGAATGTTCCAGGCAGATTTAAAGAGTAACCTGACCTTTTGGACAGAAAAAATACAGAATATATATTGTGGAATTATCTTTAGTTCTGACATTATGAAGATACATGAGCGCATTGGTCTGAGACCCGTGTCCTGAAAACCTGTGTACAGTCCAATCTATGCCACAGATACATTTCTGGTCTTGACTCATATGTGGCTCTGCTCTTTCAGCCATTGTTTCCCATAATTAAAATGTAAATAATGGTGACTTCACATGATACGTCTCAAGATCTCATTGTGAGAACAAGCCCAATAAATAGCGCAAGGAAGTTCTGTAGAAATGACTGTGGTAGTTCAGGCCTAACCAGCTCTCTCAGCCTAGGAGGAAAAATGGTTTCGTCCCTTTTCTTTTGTAATGTTTCTGACAAATGTTTATTCCGTCACCTCCCTTAGGAGAGTTTAGAACAGTACTGGCTGGGGCTGATAGGAGCTGTAGTCCAAAACATCTGGAGGGCACCAGCTTCATGAAGGATAATTTAGGAAGAATTTGGAGTGGGAGGGGAACAGACCTTGGAGCCAGATGTTCATTCGGTCTCTGGAGGCCTCAAACCTTTCTCCTTGGAAACCTCTGGATTCTACATTCTGGTGTCTTCTACCCCTAGGCTGTGGTAGACAATGGTCATCTATTCTGGGGAGTATATGTTTGTGTCCTGTGGGTGGGAGAGGCCCCTGTGGCATCCATGCCATAACTGTGTGTTTACTATTGATGTTTCCCATGCATGGCTGATGTGAAGGCAACATCAGCAAGTGACATGGTGATTGGTGGGTGCTTTTGTGGCCCCATGTTTTGTTTCCAGAGCTACGACTGAAGATGCTGTTGCTGTAAGTACACTGATGCCCCTTTCAAGACCTTGAGCTCTGCATGCAAAGGTCTGCAGAGGGATAGCAGGAGGCATGTTGTCCAAGGCAGGGCCAGAAGCACTGTCCTGCCCCGTGCCTTTTCAACACATGCAATGTACAGTGGTACCTCTGGTTACAAACTTAATTCATTCCAGAAGTCCGTTTTTAACCTGAAACCATTCTTAACCTGAGGTACCACTTTAGCTAATGGGGCCTCCCGCTGCCGCACATTTTCTGTTCTCATCCTGAGGTAAAGTTCTTAACCCGAGGTACTACTTCCGGGTTAGCGGAGTCTGTAACCCGAGGTGTTTGTAACCCGAGGTACCACTGTATATCTGAATAAGATCTGAAAGAGACTTGGGTTATACTAGCAGTCTTCCCAGCACATCTTTGGCATTGTGGGGGACAAAGGATTTCCTTGGTAGAGGAGGAAGGCAGTATATGGTCCAGATCAGGAAACCAGCAGAATTTTTATTATTTTTAAAAAGTAGAGTGTTTACGCCACGGGTAGGCAAACTAGGGGCCGGATCCGGACAACCGCCTTCTAAATCCGGCTTGCGGACAGTCCGGGAATCAGCATGTTTTTACATGAGTAGAATGTGTCCTTTTATTTAAAATGCACCTCTGTGTTATTTGTGGGGCCTTCCTGCTGTTTTTACATGACTAGAATGTGTCTTTCTATTTAAAATGCATCTCTGGGTTATTTGTGGGGCATAGGAATTTGTTCATTTTTCTTCCCAAAATATGGTCCGGCCCCCCACAATGTCTGAGGAACAGTGGACCGGCCCCCTGCTGAAAAAGTTTGCTGACCCCTGCTTTACGTGATAGGGAGCAAAGCACCCAGTTTAAAATAACAAAAAGAGATACATGAAAAGCAAGGGCCTCAAACAGAACAGCAAGCATTTGCTGGTCCATTTGTAGCATTGCGCATTTGGAGGGCAAAAGTGCTGCAAGAAGACATCCAGTGAAAAGCCCTGGGCAATGCTAGTAACTGCTGGCAAAGGTAACATCATTTGCAACAAGATAAATTGGAAAAGCCAGGAGCAATTTGAGGTGTATCCAAGCATCTTTCCAAGATCACCTTGGCTAAAAGAAAAATTAGCACCCATCTGGGAAAAGCATGTCTCTCTGATGCCAAGAATGGGGGGAGGAATAAGAACAAGCACTGCTATTCCAGACAGAGAACGTGAGGGTTATGAGGATGCAGAAAGGGCAGCTTTGCATTCCTCGTTCTTGCTGTGATGATGGTGACATATCTTCCCAATAAAGAGCACCAAAAGGCACCCCTCTTGTTACACCTAATTTGAGAAGCAGTACAAAAACAATCCAGTGTGGCAAGTGTAGTTTTAGAGAAAGGCTTCTATTAAGACACTGGAAAGTGGATGATGAAGCTAGTTTAAGATCTTGGTTCGCCAGGACCAAAATAACAAAATGAGGAGGAAGCTTAGCAAGCCCCCTAAACTCAAGAGTTGAAATGCTAATTGGATTTAAAAAGTCTGCCATAACGCTTTAAGGTCCAAGACACAGCTACGTTAGGATCCAAACATAAATGCTGCAGTCGAGAGGCAGTACTGCTAAAAAGAGCTGTATCTGCCTTAACTCAGCCAGCAATCGCTATTGGTGGATCTTGAACATAATCCATACACAGACCTTCCTCACACACACACACCTCACTCCCCTAACAGATTTCATGGGCAGCAGATTTAAAGTACTATTAAAACCTGGCTAGGTTGCAGCTCCTTGATGAATTATTGTGTTTTTACTTTTGAGAGGTAGTGTTTCGATTTTCCATTTCAGGTGCCAAAACGTCTTTGGAATAAGTGAGGCTTCTTTTGACCCTCGTGTGTTTTATACCTCCGGTGTTTACCACTTCGGGCGTTTCTTCTGGGAAAAACAAGGTAAGTATGAATCGGGATGGTCAGGTGTCCTGTTTTACATAGGATAGTTCTCTCTTTTGAAGGATTGACAGAGGACAGTCCAGTACCAGAGGGCCAGCCAAACTGAGTCTGATTTAAAGAACTGTAAGAAGGAAGATGCGGGTGGCGCTGTGGGTTAAACCACAGAGCCTAGGGCTTGCTGATCAGAAGGTTGGCGGTTCGAATCCCCGTGACAGGGTGAGCTCCCGTTGCTCGGTCCCTGCTCCTGCCAACCCAGCAGTTTGAAAACACGTCAAAGTGCAAGTAGATAAATAGGTACCGCTCCGGCGGGAAGGTAAATGGTGTTTCCGTGCGCTGCTCTTGTTCACCAGAAGTAGCTTAGTCATCCTGGCCACATGACCCAGAAGCTGTACGCTGGCTCCCTCAGCCAATAAAGCGAGATGAGTGCCGTAACCCCAGAGTCAGCCACGACTGAACCTAATGGTCAGGGGTCCTTTACCTTTAAGAAGGAAGAGCAGGAGCCCTGAAGTTGCCCATCAACAGATCTCAGTTCCTGGTCAGCAGTATGGCACAAGCCAACTGGGGGTCTTCCCCACTATGGTGAGATGTCCTGTATTTCTACTTAAGTTATAGTAATTATTTCAAATGTGTGCTTATATATAAAAATTTCTGCTTGCCGATTTCCCCCTCATTTGTCCTTTTCACCCCTTTTCTTTTTGCAACACTAATACAAACTGTAAAATATATTATAAAACCAGTGTACCTTTCCCATAACTGCTTGCTTAATTTCTCATATATCTTTGGACATTTCATTAGAACGGTGAGGTTTTCATTTGTTTTTACTCTTCATTTCTTTTTTGGAAGATACAGAAAGTACATTCCAGCTGGAAGGGTTTGAGAACAAGACAGCCCAGGCTATTAGGGTTTGGGGCTGTTGTTGCTTCTGTGAAACGTCCTGTGGGGAGGAAAATGAAATTAAGCAAGCAATGGGAAAGGTGTGTTTTGGCAAGCGATTTTATGTATTTTTTAATTTTTTTAAAAAATAGAAACCTATATCAACCAGCATTGCAGCCTTAACAAACCCCGCTGATAGCAGCAGCCAATTTAATTAAGAGAAAAGCAGAACCTCATTGCCTTTCTGTCACGGAAGGGTAGAGGAGAGATGTTGGAGGAAAAAACTCTCTACATGTGAGAAACAGATATTGGCTGTATAGGAGGAACGAAAGACAGCAAAGGCCATAAAGAATGTCTGAGTTGTCACAGCCGTTTCACCAACAGCTCTTACTCATGTCACCCTGAAACGCCAGCTTGGGCTATGCCACTCCCTACCTAGGAACTAACTACATGGGCTGCTGATTGCCCCATGGTGCAAGGGGAAGGGGGGCTGATAGAGGGAAATTCATTGACCTGCCAGCAGGAATGCCAGCTTTGCCCCACAACCATGGGTGCCCGGGGCTGTGGGTGCCATGTAGTGTGCATGGCCCTGGCACCAAAATTTGTGGGTGTCCACCCTTCATGGGGAATTTTGTGGGTGCCCGGGCACCCAGGGCCCCAGAGAGTTGGCACCTATGCCTGCCAGGACCAGTAACAAGCCACAGAGCTATTAGGAAGGGCCAGTCCAAGACAACTCTGATGGCTGAGGGAGAAATTCCAGTTGGAAGCCCTCCACCCATCTTGTTATTGCTCCTGCTCTTTAGATTTAGGCTTCTGCGAGATACATTATCTTTCTTCATGCCATGTAGGTTAGATGGGTAAAGGTAAAGGGACCCCTAACCATTAGGTCCAGTCGTGGCCAACTCTGGGGTTGCGGCACTCATCTTGCTTTATTGGCCGAGGGAGCTGGTGTACAGCTTCCGGGTCATGTGGCCAGCATGATTAAGCCGCTTCTGGCGAACCAGAGCAGTGCACGGAAACGCCATTTACCTTCCCGCCGGAGCTGTACCTATTTATCTACTTACACTTTGACGTGCTTTCGAACTGCTAGGTTGGCAGGAGCTGGGACCGAGCAACGGGAGCTCACCCCGTTGCAGGGATTTGAACCGCTGACCTTCTGATCGGCAAGTCCTAGGCTTTGTGGTTTAACCCACAGCGCCACCCGCGTCCCGGGTTAGATGGGTAGCATATAAATAATAAAATTATTATCATTATTACATCTTTCTATCTCCCATTTTGCACCCGATGCCCTTCAACATTTCTCCGATGAAAACAGGGACGTCCTATTCAATCATCACTATCATAATTTCATTATTTATATCCCGCCCATCTGACTTGGTTGCCTCAGCCACTCTGGGCGGCTTCCAACATATATAAAAACATAATAAAAGATTAAACAGGGTTGTTGTTGTTTAAAAAAAAACCTATAAAGGGCTGCCTTCTAAAGGTTGTATATAGTTACTTCTTTCCTTGGCTCGGTTGTTGCACAACTCCATACCCTCCAAAATGTCTCTGACTTGCCGATCGTCAGGTCGGCGGTTCGAATCCCCGCGGCGGGGTGCGCTCCTGTTGCTCGGTCCCAGCGCCTGCCAACCTAGCAGTTCGAAAGCACCCCTGGGTGCAAGTAGATAAATAGGGACCGCTTACTAGCGGGAGGGTAAACGGCGTTTCTGTGTGCTGCGCTGGTGCTGGCTCGCCAGAGCAGCTTCGTCATGCTGGCCACGTGACCCGGAAGTTTCTGCGGACAGCGCTGGCCCCCGGCCTCTTAAGTGAGATGGGCGCACAACCCTAGAGTCAGACACGACTGGCCCGTATGGGCAGGGGTACCTTTACCTTTAAGGAAAAGCAGGGCACTCCAGGATCAATTTCGGCTTCTGCAAATCCAGGGCTGTCCCTGGAAAATAAGGACACTTGGAGGGTCTGAACTTCTAACATTGGGCAATTTGTGAACAAAATAATCTTTAATCTTGTTTGGCAGCTCACCCACCTGTCACTTGCTCCCAGAGACTTTACATGGCAAGGCCAGTCTATGGACATATGAGATGCTGTTTTACTTTATTCCAGATCCTTAACCGAATTCTGTTTATCCACAAAGCTAAAGATCTGAGCTACTACATCATCTCTTACACTATTATCACAGGAAATTAACATGATCCACCATTTTTAGCTAGTTCAAACCAAGTAGATAGCTCTCTCTTACCCCCTCACCCAGTATATTGAATGTGCGGATGCTTGATTTTAAATATTCCTCTGTAGTTCTTTAAAATATACAGGATATGCCCTCATCCTAGTTCTTCTTAAAAATAAAATGAAATCATAATGTGACCTCTTAATACAGTAAGATTTGAGCTTACAGAGTTCCTTTGAACTGTGCGTCATAGCATTATATTTCCCGGCATTACAAAAGTGCTTTCACAATACCCATCCCACACATTAAATCATACAGATTGCAACTTCATATATATGTTTTGATCCAGCTCATAAGTGGTGTCACTTTATAAAGGCATGCATTCCAGTTCTGTGAACCGCCCTGATCTTTTCTGTGAGCACCCTGAGACCTCTGGGTATAGGGCAGTATATAAACCCAATTAGTAATAATAATGATGATGATGATGATGTGGGATATGCATTCAAGCTGCCCCTTCACATGCTATAGTTTCCTGCAGAGTTTGGCCCCAGGCCTTGGAATATTCAAGTGCTTGTGTCTCCTGCCGGAAGCCCCCTGCTGTTTGGATTGGGGTTTTCAAAGCACCATTCCCCACCCCCCACCCTTTTGGATTCACAAATATTTTCTATTTTCAAGAGGAGGCCTTGATGTGAGTTGGCGTGGTCTCTTTAAATGCAAACAATGGTTCCC
The DNA here is from genome assembly GCF_965153285.1 of Podarcis tiliguerta. Classification (NCBI taxonomy): domain Eukaryota; kingdom Metazoa; phylum Chordata; class Lepidosauria; order Squamata; family Lacertidae; genus Podarcis; species Podarcis tiliguerta. The sequence continues at coordinate 92,456,416 of NC_139535.1, read as the reverse complement.
AGAGGGAAGCTTATTTATTTTTTATTAGTCTCCATGGGGACTTCCTTTCAGGGTGGAGGAAGTTGAAAGAGGGTCTTTATAGGAAAACTAAACACGGTCAAATATGACCTGGAGGCAAATACCATAACTCTGTGTGTGTCCTAACAGCTTGGGTTGCGTTACACTTGTGGTTGGTTGCCTTAGGAGATAACAACATCCTCTGCAGCCCCTTCAAATTCAAGCCCTAGCTAATCTGCATGCTGCTTGTACCTTGTTAATTAGCAGATTTCCCTTTTGAAAATACTTTTTAAAAATTTGGCTGCATTACATTTAAATAATGAAAATTATGGCCTGTTGCTTTTTTTGGATAGGTATTACATGTTTGCAGTAAAGAGAGCTTCCTTTTTCTGGGGTTACTGACCTGTAAAATACTACATAAGACTGAAGAAGTGCCAAGAGTGATCCCTGAAGGAGTCCTCAATGGCTAACAAGCTGCTTTAATTAGAAGAGCTGATCACATAGCTGTTGCATCAGACGTTCGTGCTTTTCCTCACATGTCACGTTCCCTATAAAGGTAAAGGGGCCCCTGACCATTAGGTCCAGTCGTGACTGACTCTGGGGTTGCGGCGCTCATCTCGCTTTATTGACCGAGGGAGCCGGCGTACAGCTTCCAGGTCATGTGGCCAGGATGACTAAGCCGCTTCTGGCAAACCAGAGCAGCGCACAGAAACACTGTTTACCTTCCCGCCGGAGCGGTACCTATTTATCTACTTGCACTTTGACATGCTTTCAAACTGCTAGGTTGGCAGGAACAGGGGCTGAGCAACAGGAGCTCACCCTGTCACGGGGATTCAAACCGCCAACCTTCTGATCGGCAAGTCCTAGGCTCTGTGGTTTAACCCACAGCGCCACCCGCGTCCCACACGTTCCCTATACTGGTATACAAAAAGATGTAAGCCCAGAGCACACTGTCGTACATAAAACCTGCACGGAGATCTGTTTTATGCCGTGTAGACGTGCCTAGAAGCTATGATTTGCAGTAAGTTCTCAACATGTACTCAACGTGATGGACATCATCATGCTTTCCCCTCTCCCCTATACCTGTGTGCACCTGGGTAGGCAAGGCACCTTGTGGAAGCAGATAACTACTTTCATGTAACTTGCACGTTTTCTGAAGCCACCATCTGCTAGCAGGCAAAACATGAAACAAGACATGGCGTCTTCTGGGGACAATGGAACTTGTGCTCATTTGTAGATCTGAGAGGACTCTCACACCATAGCAGAGCAGTATTTAAAAAATAGCAGCAAGGGCAGCAGGTCATTGAAATGCTCCAAGTAGCCTTGAAATGCAGCAGCCTCTGCATATGTGCAATAAAACTGCTCTTTCCTCCACCCGGAGCTGGATGTAAGACAGATAGACAGTCAGATAGATATGTTTATTGTTCAACCATTTATCACAATAGAGGAAGAAAAGGGCAAAATATATACAGCTTCTACTTGTTTGCTTGTTCCTTTTTTATTTTGGATCCATGGCTTCTCTGGGAGGCATGTATACATATTGTTAACCATTGGTCTTTGATTAAATTGATGGCTACCAATGGGATCATTAACATTTAGGTCTTAGGTGGGAGCTATTTTGAAGGCAGGCAGAACAAGATTACAAAGGCGTTCCTAGCTGAGGATGCAGCACAAACAGCTGGGAAGTCAAAGCAGTGCTTATCCCTGCCATAATGCTATTGAAGTTGTCTGTATAGTGTCCAGGGTGCAGTCTGGTAGCAGAGTTAGGGGATAGCATGAAAAACATAAAGCCAAAGCCTAAGCTGTCACAACATACAAGCAACCGGCTGTCAGAGGAGAAGGCGGAAGGGGGGGGGAAGGCTACCACGCTTAATTTGCGGAAAGTGGCACTCTGGGACATAGCTCTGATTGACAAAGTCTAAGCACTTCACAGGTTTCCAAAATTATGGAGGCTGGCTGTGGTGACTTAAGAGGAGCATGCACTCTGAGCCTGCTCAGAGTTACTCCCTTCAGGTTATCTACAGTTGCAGAGAAAAATGAATCCCAACTAACGAGAGATATGAAAATATCCTGTTCCTAGGTGAGTTCCGGCTCAAAATAAGCATTTGCTAAGCCTGTTTTGTTCAGCAGAGAAGCTATTGAGAAAAGGCACGCTGTACGTGAAATAACTGTGTGTTATAGTGTCACTAGACTCGTCAGCAAAGCTGTCTGCCCATGATGGCAAAGCCAGGCTGTCCCTCAGAAATAGCATGGTATTCTGGGTGAGCTCTGTACTTTGTTAACAGGTGTCACTCTGGGTGTGGGACTCAGAAGCTGACCATGAAGGCCTGTCCCTCAGAATGTTTCCCTTGGCCGCCAAGCAAGTGACTTCATCCTTTCCTGGTTCCACAGCACTTCTGCTAATAATAGTATTAGCACATCCGCCTGGTGGCCAGTTCCTTCTCCACCTCTCCCCCATCTTTCTCTCCTGGCCTCCCCACTCCCATTCCCTAAGAATGTGACCTCACCACACACATGTTCAGCAGGGGTGTTCTGGACTGTGTGTTTGGTTTGAACAAGGGCTAGGCCGAGGCATGGAGGAGACAGGGGTGAGTTGGGAGGTCCAACTTGTGCCAGAGAAATACTAAAGTTAACGCTACCAAATTACAAAGATAAGCATTCAATGTTGACAAGGTTCTGAGGACACCTTCCTTGCACATGTTTTAAGAGCACCAAAAGGAAAAAGACATTAGTGTGAGAATTTCACAACAGAAACCTTGCGATTTTTATTCATTTGGAACTGTGGTTCTCAGCAGGCCTGTGTACACACCATACATTTAAAGCACATTTCCTCAACCAAAGAATTCTGGGAATTGTAGTTTGGTGCTGGGAATTATAGCACTGAGGGGAAAACTAAGTTCCCATGATTGCTTGAGGGGGGTATGTGCATTAAATTTATGAGTCACAGGCTCACTAGGGAAACAATCTAAAACCCTTGGGGTCTCTTTCCTCATATGCAAAACCATACCGTTGTGGTACAAGGTACCAGCCCTTCCAGGAGTTGTGGAGTGCTTGTGTAAAAATAGAAGCTTAATTCCTGTACATGAGAAAGAGCAGAGTTGAAAGGGAAGGTTTGCCAGGGTATTGCTTAGTTGTTCTAATTGCTTCTGTAGGTTTAATGCAAAAGCAGTATTAGTGAATTCCATGGCGCAAAAATGTAAAACATGGCGTAAAACACACATCCCCCAAGTCGAAGGCCTAATCAGCAGAGCTAGCCAAGAGACTCTGGGTCTGGATGCCTGCAGGGTATAGCAGCTTCCTGTCAGGCCCAGCAAAAATGATGGGGGCTGCCAGAAATGGAAACTGCAATTGTTTTCACCATTTTGAATCCATAGAAGTTTCCCTTCCAATGCAAATAGCAGCAGGGACCCTGATCTGGATTGGGTTTGCTGCAGTGGGTAAAGGGGTCAAGCCCTCTAATGCCCTCTCCAGGTCCTGATATGGACAGGTGTGTGTACATATATAGAGAATTGGTTGGAAACCTGTTTGCTGTTGCGGTTTTCCATTCCCACCCCCCACCCCCCACGGACCTTCACATCTCTATGAAAGATTCCTCAAAACTAAAGGCATGGCTAACAGGACCCCATGGTGCTCAGTGCTAAACAATTGTATAGCTTTCTCCCTGTTTTGTGCTACGGGGACAGGTTTCTTATTTTACTCTGCCTGCCTGGAACAAGGATGCTGGCAGTAGAGGCAGGCCGGACATTGCAGGTCTTCCCTGTCCAGCAAGGAGGCTTGGATACCAACAGAGACTTGTTCAGCAAACCATTGAACTCTGCTCACTTCACTCATGGTGTATGGCTAACCTCATGCCAAGGAACTGGGACGGCAGCTTGGGGTATGGAAGATAGAACTTGGTGAAATACTGCTGCCTTGGTGCTAAGCTATTTGCAGAATGCAGTCCAGAAATGGGCAAATGTATAGACAGGAAGCATCTGAATGGATTGGCACCTCCTGCTACCATATTTCCAGGAAGAAAAGGGCGAGTGCCCTTTGCAGAAAACCACACCATGTATTCCAAACTGGCTCAGTGAATAGGGCTAATGTGTGTCACACTGAGTAATGAGAAGAATATTTGCCAATGTTAGAAAAGGAGGTATTTACAGATAACAAGGGAGGAGGTGGAAGGAGAGAGCAGATTAAGGATATTGATAAGGTCCAGGAAGAGGAAGCATGGAAGGAGGCACAGTTGCATTGCTGAAAACTCTTGAGACTTAAAATCTGAAATGAAACTGACAGCCTAAATGTCAGAGGTCAACAGCAAATAGAAGGGGCCTGATTAACAGGTGACATCAAAAATAATTTTTAAAAATTGTTTGTCAATAAACAGCCTTGTGGGCCATTCGGAACAACTCATTGGGGATAGCTCAGTTGGCAGAGCTTGAGACACTTAATCTCAGGGCCATGGGTTTGAGAAGATTCCTGCATTGCGTGGGGTTGGACTAGATGTTCCTCGTGGTCCCAACTCTACAGTTCTGAAATTCTGGGCCCACAGACCAGAGGTTTCCCCACAACGGGCATAAACAATGGACAATGGATAAGGTCCTTGCCCAGCTGGGATCTAGTAGTGAGATCCAGTGGTGGTTGAGCAGCTGCTTTGGTTGCAGATCCCAGGTTCAGTCTCAAGCATCTCTGGGAAGGTTGTGGAGAGACATCTTCCTGAAACCCTGGAGAGCTGCTTCCAGTCAGTGTAGGTAGCAATGAACTAGATGGACCAGTTGTCTGACTTCATATAAGAGAGATTCCTATCTTCCTAAGAATGACTGAAGCAGGCAACAAAAGTGGGTTTCGTTTCAAGTCCGGAAGGATAAATATATGCTGTCTATTGCACAGTGGTCTGAGGTCTTCACTGCCCTGGTTATTTCATATAAGCACCAATTCAATGTGGATACCTCCTTGGGCATCTGGAAGGCTTCTGTCATCTTATATGTTTAACATTCCTCTTCTAACATTCCCATCTACAAATGGGAACTGTGTTCTACTGGTATTATTCGTATTATCTGCATATTACTGCTGTTTGTTTCCCCTTCTTTCATTTTAAAATTTTAATTCCTCTTGATAATGAACACAGTACAGAAAGGACCAAGCCTTGAGGTCAGCGTGAACAGAAATTGTGCAATCATGATTTAAATATTTCGTGGAGGGGCAAGGGAGGATTCTAGCAGGACATGTGAATTCTGAGAATGGCAAAGCAAGAATAAAATAAGAAAATCAGTCTAAGGACACTTGTATAGAAGAAGTGTCATTGTTATTTAGGAGGGTGTGAGTCCCAGTCTTAGAGCAGAGGGAATGATTGTACATGGGTAGTCAGTCCCATAAGAGCAGAAGTTAGATTAGTGTGACGATCTGACTGGGAATATTGACGCCAACTTAAGGCTTAAGACTTGGGGGCAGAGGGAAGAGAGAAGGACCAGAGGTTTGAAGCAGGGGGAAAACCTTGTCCAAGGAAAGTGGAGGGTGATGAGGATAAAGGTCATATCAGAGGTCAAGGCTGGGTTGTGGCAGATAAGTAGGGTTAGAAATCAGCAAGTAGGGAAACACTACAAGGTTAGAGCCAGGTGACGTTATTTTGTCCATCTGTCAGCAGATTCAAGGATCAGAGTTGGGTTTGATTAAGTACCCGCTGAAAATAACGTATGTATCGTATTCATCGCTGAAGACGGCATTGTCGCGCTCACCCTTGAAGAGCCTCACCCAGATTTCATCCTGGTCCTGCAGCTCTAGCATGAGGCTCTGGCTCTGCATGATGCTTCGATCGCTAGCCTGGGCGTACAAGATGGCCGCCTCAGCCCCATTGTGCATTATGTGCAGGTAGGTTTCCTTCTGGTTCCAGGTGTGCACATTGAGACTGAAGAAGTAGATGCCGGGCACATAGCAGTAGAACTTGCCCATGAACATGTTGAAGTGTCCATAGAGGTTCACGTACTCGGTGTCAAAGACAAGAGTCTGGTAGTAGTCGTTGCTGTGCAAGGGTTTTCTTCGGCCCACTGAAAAGGCAGCATAGTTGGTCTTGGCCCGCTCCCCTGGGGCCCCTATGTTCCCCTTCTGCCCCTTGAGGCCTGCCTGGCCCCTGCTTCCCGTAGAACCAGCCTTGCCCAGCTTCCCTTGGGGGCCACGTTCACCACGGTCCCCTTTCTCACCTGAGTAGTGAAGAGATCATAGATGAGCATCATTTCAACGTAGGCAACCTTGGCCTCCACATTCAATCCAATGGGCAGGCCAGGGAGCAACTTATGCATTTTTATATAATGTACAAATAAATAGAATAATCATTCCACCCACTCTTGGGAGAGAAATCTAGAAGGGGAATGGTCCAGTCAAAACAGAACAATCACTTGTTGGCTGCATAAACATCATCATCTCACATTTAAAGCACATTACACTCCCTCCACCAAAGAAGCCAGGGAACTGTAGTTCTCCTCACAGAGCTACAATTCCCAACACCCATAACAAACTACGGTTTCCATGATTCTTGGGGGGGAGCATAGAAGCATAGAAATGTAAAGTTAGAAAGGACCCCAAGGGTCATCTAGTCTAAATGCGCTAAATGCATTGTGTTTATGCAGTGGTATATCATGTCCACCCTTGTGGTGAGGAGAATTTTACCACAAATGATGCCCTCAGTTCCACAGTTTTCAGAGTGGGTCCAAATGTGTGGGGAAATTCTCCTTGCTGCCAGGGTAGGCACTAGATTGGTGTCTGCCCATCTCGAAAACGTATCGCTTGGCAAATCTTCTTCTGTATTAAATGGAACTTAATTTTACCAGAAGCATATCTGCAGGCAAAATCGGAGGTTTCTCCTTTGCAAAACGTGTGAGACAAGAAAGTAATTGGAGTGAAGTGAAATATTGAAATGTCTTAATTAATTCTATTGATTTAATTATGAGTCAATAAAATTGTTTTTTTTTAATTAAGTTAATTAAGGAATCGGAACCTTAGCTGTGGGTAAGAACATAAATCTACCTCCTCTAGGTCTTAAATATTGTCAAATATGCATGTTACACACACACACATACACACACACTCAGCTACAGCCATGTCTAAAATGTATTGGGAGGGTAGAGGTTCAGCAGCAGAGAGGCCGCCTCTGATGACACAATTTCTCCATCTTTCATATTCTTCCCGGGAAATCAGGCCATGTCCTAACGCAACCTCTGGAGTCCTGGGCTTGACTCAAGACTAATTTGGTGGTGTCACTTGGCCTTCTTTAAGAAAAGAGCTTGGATAAAATTATGATAACAGCTCCTCCAGGCCAGGAAATTTATTTAGCTTATACAGTTTCTTCCCAGCCGGCCCCTCTGGAATCTAAAGAACCCAACATTTCATCCAAAGACAACTGCCCCACCCCTTATATCCAGAGCCTGAGGACACTGAAAAATCAAACTCGCTGCAGCTTTTGGAACTCCACTCCACGGCAGCTCTAAACTGCCTGCTCCATGCATACGGTTTTGCTTAGGCCAGAGGGCATTTCTGAGAACAGGCCAGATAAGAGACCAATGGAGAATGCTGTGATCCTGCCCCTACGTGGAACAGATGGCTGCCAGGGCACAGCCTGGAGATCCACCATGTGCCTTGAAGTTCTGTGTTTCATCAGGCAACATGGCAGCTGCAGCTTCCTCTGCCTGTTCCTCTCCCGGCTCTCTCCCGCATCTGCAGTAATAGGAATGGGACCCAGAGAAGGAACTGGCAGGAGACACTATGGATGGGAGCATCTGTCCTTGGGCTTATGGGGTGTGCCCACTCCTACCCTGAGCTGGAAGGTTTGGAGGAAACGTCTAAGTGCATTTGGCCAGATGCGCTTAGAAAGCTCCCTTTGATTGGAAGCTCTGGGGCTTCAAAGCACATTCAACCAAGTTTACTTAGAGGCCTCTTCAGACCTTCCTGTTAGAAGTAGAGCAGGCATGCCCAATCCATCCATCCCCAATTTGTGCCTCGTGATTTCTGAACACCCGAAGAGGACCATTGACTGTCTCCTAATGTGTGGGATGCTACCGAGCAAAGGCTTGGCGTCTGAATACAGCATCCTGGGGTAGAGTTGGTGTCCCTTACCTTTCAGGATGGTAACGTTGATCTGAGGCATGGGCTGGTACATGGGGTATGCTGAAATGCGCTCAGGAGGATCGCAGCATCGCACGCATTCTGACCCTCTGGGCCGCTTGCTGTATTTCTCATGGTGATTCTCGGGCCTGGAAGGCAGAAACAGCACAGGCAGGCTAAGTCACAGGGCCAGGGAAAAGGGGGAAAGGGAACATGGTGACTCCCCTGGGAGAGATCTCGGGAAAAGGCCCTTGTTTTGTGACCACAGCCCTATCCTTTTCCTTAATGTCATAGCATCACTAAAAATACATGGAAGAAAGAGTAAATGTTGCTGATGTGAATTACTGAGAGCCGGGTCACTGAGATGGGACATGTTTATTGCAGCCCCTAAATAAACTAGTTTCTCCCCAGTTGCTCCACTCTCCCAGGCTCCTTGTTCAGGACTAGGTTTTTCACTCGGGTTGACAGGGACATATGTCCCAAATTTGCAATAGGAGCTGAAAGCCACCATGCTTCCCTTTTCCCACTGTCTGCCACTACCTCAATCTCAATTCCAGCCCTAGCCTGGGTGGCCTCTCCTTTTGCCCCAAGAAGGAATTGGCTTGTAGTGCTGACACACTCTTCCAACGCTAACCATATGGTTGTCTAACAACAATGGCCAACTAGGCTGGGTTTGCCCCTAACGGAGTTAGCAATGGTGCCTGATTGAGGAGTCCAGATCTGGAAACACAGAAAGGGAAAGAGGCAACAGCATACTCTCAAAACATTTCGTAGGAGAAAACTGGGGTGCTTGAAACACGCTTCTTCTCATGCCACGTTGTATCCGGCACTGACTTCAGAAGCAGGGTGTGTATTGTAAATTGACCATAAGCTTCCTTCCATTGGGACGCGGATGGAGCTGTGGGTTAAACCACAGAGCCTAGGACTTGCCAGTCAGAACGTCAGCGGTTCGAATCCCCGCGACGGGGTGAGCTCCCGTTGCTCGGTCCCTGCTCCTGCCAACCTAGCAGTTCGAAAGTACGTCGAAGTGCAAGTAGATAAATAGGTACTGCTCCGGTGGGAAGGTAAACAGCGTTTCTGTGCGCTGCTCTGGTTCACCAGAAACGGCTTAATCATGCTGGCCACATGACCCGGAAGCTGTACGCCAACTCCCTCAGCCAATAAAGTGAGATGAGCGCTGCAACCCCAGAGTCGGTCACGACTGGACCTAATGGTCAGGGGTCCCTTTACCTTTACCTTTCCTTACATTAAAAAACAAAAAACCACTGTGTGAAAGTAGTTGCAACCCAAATATATTCAGCAAATGTTGGCTATCTGGATAGGCAGTTATATGGAGATGGAAGGGGTGGTCTGCGTTCATATGCAGTAGGTTTAGCCAAACACACACACATCCACTCAGCTCCTTTAGAGATCAAGAGTCTCCGAAGGAATGGGAAGGAAACCTGAATAAATTTACTCCACACATGTCCAGAGTGGCATTACCCAGATCTCCTCAAAAGGCAAATACAGGCCTTAAAGCTGGGTCATTCCACCACCACCCTCATTTCAGAACAGAATCCACCATCTTGCAGATAAGTTTCTCCCAGTTCACACCCCAGCTGCGTCAAATGTGGATGAGCAGGAGCCTGCGGTAGAGGTGCGGTGGAAACTTGGAAACAGAATAGGCTGGCCAGACTGAGGAAAGAGAGCTCAAGAACAGCTTAACCCTTTAAGATAAAGTGGTTAAGAAATCATGGGAAATTTGTGGCAGGTGCTCTGTCACTTGAACTCAGCCTGCACACATCAGCACTGGGGTGATGCCAGTCAATTCAGTTATGCATGTGCCAAACATGCCGTCCAACTGCACACATTAAATCAGTACCGTACCTTACTTTCTCACGATGTGCGGCATAGTTCCTGGCTTGTGCCAAATTTTTATCGTTACGGGAATTTTGCTTCTTTCAGGAACAGCGTCTAGATCTAGCCAAGAGACTGGACAAAAGCCCCGCTTTTGCTGCAGGGAACTAGCTGCTGCTGACACAGTTTTCTAGCCTCAGTGACTACACTGCACCAATGAGGGAAGAGGGGTTTAGGTTGGGAGAGCTCTTTCACGGTGGTGCTTTCCCCCTTGTCTTCTAAAAAGGGGCCCCATAATTCCTAAGGAGGCTTCTGTCTGAAATCCTAAACGGAGAGAGATGATTTGCAGTCTCAGCAGGGGAGTGGGAGGGAGGGAAACAGGGTGTGAGTATGCAAACATTGCTCACAGGCTTTTAAGCCAGGATTTATTTTATTTATTTATTTTAAACCGTGTATTTAACAAACAAATGGCGGGGGGAGGCGGACCACAAATTTAAGAACAACAGTACATTATACTTTCAGAATAAAGCCAGTGTTTCAGAGCTGGTGAGGTTCGTAGACTTGTCAAATTGTGGCGTTGGAAGGCACCTCGAGGGTCATCTAGTCCAACCCCCTGCAACAGAGGAATCTCAACACGCGGTCTCCCACCCAGTTTGGAACCATGGACCACTGGCTCACCCAGCCTCTATGCATCTTCAACTGTCTATCCAGTGGCAGGGCAGGTAAGAATGCATATTACTGTTCACAGGAGACCTGAGAAGGATGGATGGGATTTC